>NC_083276.1:8850981-9213481 GCF_963506605.1 Zootoca vivipara
TTGGGTCTACCCTAAAAAGCCATTGTTCTGTACAAAACTCTCTGATAGGACTTGAGACTGTAATCAGAGCAGACTTGGACCTAAAACTCCGCATAGATGTTGAGACCTAGGCCACATTCACACCGTACCTGTATTATGATACTGCTTTAAACAGGCATTGCTTTCCCCAAATAATTCTGAGAGCTGTAGTTTGTTAAGGGTGCTGAGAGCTGTTGTTGTTGTTTAGTCGTTTAGTCGTGTCCGACTCTTCGTGACCCCATGGACCAGAGCACGCCAGGCACTCCTGTCTTGCACTGCCTCCTGCAGTTTGGTCAAACTCATGTTCGAAGCTTCGAGAACACTGTCCAACCATCTCGTCCTCTGTCGTTCCCTTCTCCTAGTGCCCTCCATCTTTCCCAACATCAGGGTCTTTTCCAAGGATTCTTCTCTTCTCATGAGGTGGCCAAAGTATTGGAGCCTCAGCTTCACGATCTGTCCCAGGCCCAGCCCTACGTGCAGGCTGGGTGGCGCAGGGCACCATGGCGCTGGCCCGTCAGGAGGGCGCCGCGAGCTGCGCCCACCCACTGGCCGACCGGTCCGCCGCGCAGCTGCGCCTGCCCGCCCGCCTGCCGCGCAGCAGCGCCTGTTGCACCCGCGCTGCGCGCGGCACCCACCCACCCACCGCGCTGGGAAACGGGGTGGGAGGGTGCCGGAACGGGGCGGGAGGGCGCCGAAGGGATCCGGCAGGCGCCGGAGGATCCGGCACACCACGGCGCCGGGAGCGCTTAAGACGGCGCTGATCTGTCCTTCCAGTGAGCACTCAGGGCTGATTTCCTTCAGAATGGATAGGTTTTATCTTCTTGCAGTCCGTGGGACTCTCAAGAGTCTCCTCCAGCACCATAATTCAAAAGCATCAATTCTTCGGCGATCAGCCTTCTTTATGGTCCTTCTTTATTAGAGCTGTTAGGAGACCCGTATTCCCCTCGTGGATCTACAGTTCCCAGAGTGGTTTTACACCGAATCCCTCTTCCTAGGGAATTGTAGCTCTGGGAGTGGAATTGAGGTCTAGTAACAACTGTCGGCAGCATTAGGAAATGACAGCTCCCAGAATTCCTTGGGGGAAGCCATGTTTGTTTATAACGGTCTCATAGTGCTTTAAATGTATGGCTTGAGTGTGGCCCTATTCTGTTTTATTTTTTGCATTTCTGCTACCATTTTGCAACTTCAGCTGTGTACATTGGTACCTCAGTTGACAAACTTAATCCGTTCCGGAAGTCCGTTCTTAAACCGAAACTGTTCTTAAACCGAGACACACTTTCCCTAATGTGGCCTCCCGCCGCCGGTGCCCTTCCACCGTTCAGATTCCATTCTTAGACCAAGGTAAAGTTCGCAAACCGGGACACTACTTCCGGTTTTGCGCAGTTCGTAAACCGAATAGTTCATAAACAGGGCTATTCTTAAACCGAGGTATCACCGTACCTACAATTGATTTCTACGTACAATGGGCAAGAATTGAAATTTGATTTGGCCAGGAAACACAGGATCTGCTTTATGCACTCCTTGCAATCATGGTCACTGTGTGTGTTTGCATGTACCTTTGCCAGAGCCAATGATTCCTGGAGATTAAAACTGTTATCTCATTTTAAAATCTCCCAGATGTTGCCTCTTCCTCACCACAAACCACAGTTGCAGAAAACAGCCTTTGTAAGCGGTGTCAAAGATATCACCGGCAATTTGATAGGAGTCGGACTGTGGATAATGCCACAAACAAACATCTTAGCCTTTAGCTCCTGCTAAAATGGCTTGTGACGCCGTTTGTCAATCAATCACCTCATTAGCTCATTAAGAAGTTGCAGCCCTGGATGGTATCAGAAATGAAACAATGCATTTGCTAGTTAACAGAATGAATAGGCCTTGAATTCAGATGTCGAGGAGGTTTGGGTTGGGTTCGATTATTATTATTTTTTATGGCACTTTGCTGGAGTGACTTTTTGTGTGTGTTGTACAATCAACATTTTGGACCTACTTGAGATCTACCGGAAAGGTTTTAATGCTTTTCTTCTTATTTTAATATCTCTCTCTTTTTTTAAGTGAACGGTAGAGGGGAAATAGATGTATTTTAAAATATAAATAAATAAATGAATATATAAAAATACATGTATATGTGCATGGTCTTACTAATAAAGTTCTATTTCTATTGAAACGAGTGTGTGTTCATTACGCTTTTCATTTAAAATGTCGGACTCTGTTTCTCTTTATCAATGTGGCTTACTCTTTCTAATAGATACAGGTAGGTAGCTGTGTTGGTCTGATGTAGTCGAAATAATAATAATAATAAATTCCTTCCAGTAGCACCTTAGAGACCAACTAAGTTTGTTATTGGTATGAGCTTTTGTGTGCATGCACACTTCTTCAGAACGAAAGCTCATACCAATGACAAACTTAGTTGGTCTCTAAGATGCTACTGGAAGGATTTTTTTTTGTTTCTTTCTAATAGATAAAGAACAATGATGCAGTGCAAAAGGCAACGTGTGACCTCCTCCTCCTCCTCCTCCTCCTCCTCCTCCTCCTCCGGCGATCACTTGTAGCCGAGTAAGATTGTCTTCCATAAACACGATTTTAACAATGAGTCCATAAGTGACTGTTGAGGCCAATTCTGGATCCACACATCCTTCCACAGTGGGGACATTGGTTTCCAGGCGGGAGTTGATCACGGTGTGGACTTGCCAAGCATGCCTTCCTCTTAGCATGTTTCTCCCTTGCGTCCTGAGATCGAGTTTCTTCAAAGCCCATGACACCAAGGGATTTCCTCTTCCCCTTTTCCACACTGCAACCTCACATGCAGTCCCCTCCACAAAATAGAGCAGCTGTTATGGCTTGGTCTCTCCCACAAATGTGAGATGACTCTGGCTGTTACGGTAATTACAGTCATACCTTGGGTTAAGTACGCTTCAGGTTGAGTACTTTCAATTTAAATACTCCGCGGACCTGTCTGGAACAGATTAATCCACTTTCCATTACTTTCAATGGGAAAGTTCACTTCAGATTAAGTACACTTCAGTTTAAGTACCTATTAAGTAATTAACCTGAGGTACCACTGTATTTCAGATTTATTGCTAAAACAAGAAACAAGGACGGAGCTCCTCTACTCATCGTCCTCCCAGTGTGGTGTAGTGGTTAAGAGCGGTAGACTCGTAATCTGGGGAACCGAGTTCGAGTCTCCGCTCCTCCACATGCAGCTGCTGGGTGAACTTGGGCTAGTCACACTTCTTTGAAGTCTCTCAGCCCCACTCACCTCACAGAGTGTTTGTTGTGGGGGAGGAAGGGAAAGGAGAATGTTGGCTGCTTTGAGACTCCTTCGGGTAGTGATAAAGCGGGATATCAAATCCAAACTACTTCTTCTTCTTCTTCTTCTTCTTCTTCTTCTTCTTCTTCTTCTTCTTCTTCTTCTTCTTCTTCTTCTTCTTCTTCTTCTTCTTCTTCTTCTTCTTCTTCTTCTTCTTCCCCAGAAGATGGATTTGCCCGGACTGAGCTCCTCCCCCTTCCTCAGCACGGAAGCCCCCACCTTCTCTTCCGGTATCTTTCACGCATCTTGGCCACTTTTGAGATCCTACTAGATTTGGGTGAGAATGTTTCCTGCATTCCAACGTCTGGCTCACTATTGGAGCTCTCACACAGCTGCCTGTCACTCTGGGCCCTGTTTTTCTTCTCCCCTTTGTTCAGAGCTCAGATTACAGCTGCTCTCCCCCTCCTCTCTGTCTTCCGCTGCTAACTGTCCTCTCCCTATGCCTGCTTCTACTCCTCCTGTCAGCACCTGACGGCAGCCCTCTGGAGCCAATTTGGGGTAGGGCGGAGAGGAAAGGAGTGAGAAGTCCTGTTGCTGCAGCAGAAGTCTCCCCAGGAGCACAGTTAAAGGTACCCCCAATTTAAGAAACATAGGATCAGTCCAACGGCCCATTTAGGCCAGCATCACAGAGAAAGGAGGGAGTTCCATCAATGGGATGCCACCACAGAGGAGACCCTGTCAAGCCACCAGGTGGAATGGAACGGAAACCACGCTGCATGCAAATGCATACAGGGAAGAATGGAACAGAAAACAGAGGGAGCGAAAGTTCAGGAAGGCAGGATAAAAGCACAGGGTTGCATTCCATGTTTTGCAAAGGTGAATGTTCCACCAATACAAGGTTTTCTCCTTGTGCAACAGAATATTCTAGCCCTCTCCTTCCCCCTGTGCTACCCTAAATATGTTCCGGAGGTTTTCCCAACCCTCTGGAGCAGATTTAAGGACAGCATAGGTGCGCACAGGAGGAGAAAGAGATAGAGAGATAGATAGATAAATAATGTGACACTATAGGAGAATGAGAGGGGACCCAGGTGGCGCTGTGGTTAAACCACTGAGCCTAGGGCTTGCTGATCAGAAGGTCGGCGGTTCGAATCCCTGTGACGGGGTGAGCTCCCGTTGCTTGGTCCCAGCTCCTGCCAACCTAGCAGTTCGAAAGCACGTCAAAATGCAAGTAGATAAATAGGAACCACTACAGCGGGAAGGTAAACGGCGTTTCCATGTGCTGCTCTGGTTTGCCAGAAGCGGCTTTGTCATGCTGGCCACATGACCTGGAAGCTATACGCCGGCTCCCTCGGCCAATAATGCGAGATGAGCGCGCAACCCCAGAGTCGGTCACGACTGGACCTAATGGTCAGGGGTCCCTTTACCTTTACTTTTATAGGAGAATGACAGGGGCTCAGAGAGAGTGGCAGCTTCCTTGCTTAATGCTAGGACTGGCTCTGGCCAAATGGAATTTCTGCGTATCTTAGAAAGCTGTCTGTTAAAAATGGCCACAGGTATTTGAAACCATAAATCTATGTCAGTTTATTGTGATGCGGCTGTTTACCGTAACTATGGATGTAAGAAGGCAGCTTTTTCGATTATGACTGGCGCTTGTCACATGCATCGCTGTTTCCGTTCCGCAGTTCACCTTCTGCCAAAACCTACATTATTTCTCTCTCCGTCCACTGTGGCAAAATTATGTAACTTATGTAATTAATTACTCAAATAACATTGCCATACCTGCCAAGTTCTTGCCGGAAAAATAAGGGATCGGCAGACCGGATGTAGCACTGCCGCCATTTTGGAACTGGGTAGAGCAGCATCGGAAGTTGCTTCTGAGCATGCTCCACCCAGTTCCAAAATGGCCGCCGTGCCAGAAATCGCTTCTGCGCATGTCCAGAGACTCCAGACACGCGCAGAAGGAGCCTCCCCCGGGCGGTAAGTAAACTGGGAAAAAACAAAAAATATATATCCGTTTTTCCAGCTGAGAACGGCTGGATAAACGGGGGTTTCCCGGGAAATACGGGAGACTTGGCAGCTATAAACATTGCCAATACACTACTCCACCCCACTCATGCCAATGCAAAGGAAATGCAATACACATTGAATTGATACAATGAATTGTAGAGTTGGAGAGGGAACACAAGGGTCATTTAATCCAACCCCCAGTGATGCTGGAAAAGTTTGCCCCATGTGGGGCTTGAACCCACAACCCTGAGATTAAGAGTCTCATGCTCTACTGACTGAGCTATCCCAGCTAAGTCGGGGCAGGGGGAGCAATCAGTTATCTACAGTGCCAGATTTACGTATAGGCTAAACAAGCTGTAGATTAGGGCCCCACTCTCTTGGGGCCTCCCAAAAATGTAAAGGGAAAAAAACACCTGGATGTACATTTCCAAAATATATGATAAAAAACAAATAAAACCCACATATAGCAACAGTGTTTTGTGTTGTGTAGGCTCCTATGATGTAAGTCTGCTAGCCTGCTCCCTAAAATATCACTGGTTTGCTCATTTATATATATAGGGTGCCTACATTCTGCATGGACTGGTTGCAGGGCAACATGTGCAAATGGCTTTAGATACCTATTACGTCCATCAATTACCATATAGCTCATATATTCAACACAAAAAAACCCAGCGACAATTCATTGTTGACAAAGTACAGTTGGACATAAAAAGGGCCCCATTACCTTCAGTAGCTTAGGGCCTCATCAAACCTAAATCCCTCCCTGGTTATGTATCATTTGCAGACTGAAAGCAACAACCCACAGTAAACCCCAAACACATTCACCGCATCCATTTCTGCTCCAGACACGGGATGAATAAGTGAACCTCAGCAACTTCCAAGCCCGTTTCCATTTCTGTGGAATTCCCTTTAAAGCGAAACACTCCCCTCTGCACAATTGCTTTGAGTCAAAATCCCCTTTCTGCGCCTTCTTTGCTGTAGATGGAGCTGTTGCACCGAGAACTCGAATCGTTAATCCTCTTGTTCATTGCGCTGAATGCTGTGCGCTTTCGCTTTCCTCTCCAGAGGACAAAAAAGGGCAATGTGCGGACTGTGAGGAGGAGAAAACACATCATTGTTAGCTAACTTAAAGTCTCTTAAAGTTCTTTCGCTCCAGGTATTGCTGGAAGGGCAACAATTCCTGGCATTATGCCAGCAGGACTTGCCTTGCCACTCACCTGTCACAGGTGGTCATCTGAGGTTGCATTTCAAGGTATTAGTAGTTCTTCTACAGCAGCAGACGGAAGGGACTTTTCCTACTACCAGTAATGTTCGCACAACTCTGAACTATGGAATCTGAAAAATGCAAGAGGTAGAAAAAGAGAAGTCCAGAATGGCTGATCTGGAGCAGCAGAAAACAATCTTTCTCCCTCCTCCATATGACATCCGTTCAAATATATGAAAGGATGTCATATGGAGGAGGGAGAAAGATTGTTTTCTGCTGCTCCAGAGAAGCGGACACGGAGCAATGGATTCAAACTACAAGAAAGAAGATTCCACCTAAACATTAGGAAGAACTTCCTGACAGTAAGAGCTGTTCGGCAGTGGAATTTGCTACCAAGGAGTGTGGTGGAGTCTCCTTCTTTGGAGGTCTTTAAGCAGAGGCTTGACAGGCATATGTCAAGAATGCTTTGATGGTGTTTCCTGCTTGGCAGGGGGTTGGACTGGATGACCCTTGTGGTCTCTTCCAACTCTATGATTCTATAATTCTATGATTCTATGAAGACAGGGCCGGCCCTACGGCAAGGCTGGGTGGTGCAGGGCGCCAGGGTGCCCGCCAGACAGCCACGCTGTGAAACGGGGCGGGGCGGGGGCGCCGGAGGGATCTTCGCACCACAGCGCCAGGGCGCCAGATATAAATAAGACGGCCCTGGCTGGAGAGCAGGAAGGTGGAAACCACTCAGTGAGATCAGTTACAAAATTGGAAGCCGCAGTTAGTGCAGAATGCTGCGGCACGATCGCTGGCAGAGGGAAGTCTTGCCAGCATGTAACACCCGTGCTGTTTTATTGTGCCACATAATACCTGCACCGCATCAGTAAGAAATCAGTAATTTAGTGTGGCAGCACAGACACTTTGGAACTCCCTGCCTATTGATATCAGACAGGCGCCTTCATTGTATTCTTTTTGGCACCTGCCGAAGACGTTATTTAGACACGCATACCCAGATGTTTAGGAAGTTTGTTTGAGTTTTAATTTGTTTAAGTCTATTCTATTGTGGTTTTAAATTTCTGTATGTTTTAAATGATGGTTGCGATTTTTTTTAAAGCGATAATATTATTGTTTTATCTGCAGTGATGTGACATAAATAAAATAAAACAAAACTGTTTAATAACGGCCTGAACTGAACTTGCTCCCCAAAATTCTGGTCGATGATTTGTGATGTTTAATGTCCTCTGAGTATTTGAACAGCCAGCAAATATTTGATAAGGATATTTTTTGACGTTCAGCTGATACTCATATTCAAGTTCTTATCTTTTTATTTCTTAATTTATTTCTTAAATCATACCATTTAAGTTCGAGTTAACTCTTTATTAGCAAAAACACGATCTGCACAGACTTGGTGGGATGTCAGTGTCAGCATTTTCATCCCTCCCATTGCAAGGATCACCTGATCCTATTGTTTTACTTTCATATTGTGAGAAAGGAGGGGGCGGAAGCTACTCTTCGAGACTTCCGTCTCTGGTACTGTTGTACTTTCTTTCTCTGATCTGTCTTGTGAAGAGACAGTATGTCTGTATGAGTGCTGCTTCTCTCATACATGATGGTTATGTTCTTTTATTTGATTAATTGCTGGAAATAAATTAGGTATGCTGCAAAACCTCCACAGCTTTGCTTCTGTTTACTCTGCTGAGTTTGGGTGCTCACATGAGCAGATGTGAGTCCACAGCACCAGGACCTGCTCCTTGGCATACCTGCCAAGTTCCTCTCTGAAAAATAAGGGACCCGACCAAAAGTAGCATACCGGAAGTAGCGCGACGGCCATTTTGGAACTGGGCGGAGCATGCTCAGAAGTGACTTTTGATGCTGCTGTGCCCAGTTCCAAAATGGCCGCCGCACCAGAAGTCACGCTGCAGCCATTTTGGAACTGGGCAGAGCAGCATCAAAAGTCGCTTCTGAGCATGCTCCGCCCAGTTCCAAAATGGCTGCCGCGCCAGAATAAACCAGGGGAAAACAAAAAAAAAACCATTTTTTTCGGCTGGGGACAGCTGGGAAAACGTGGGTTTCCCGGGGAAAAAGGGAGACTTGGCAGCTATGCTCCTTGGGAATGCTGTGTTGGTGTTCCTGTGTTCCTGTGATCGGAAGGTCGGAGAAGGTGCTCCGGTCGCCCAGCCCATGCAGGCTCTGAAGACGTGGGCTGAGCATGCGTGTACAGAAAGTCAGGCCTAATCAGCACAGCAGCTCATCACCAGTAGGTCTTACACCATGAATCAGTTGCAGAGACTGAAAGTCTCTGGCTCCTCACAGTTGCCTGAGTCCCCTCCTCTCCAGAGTTTCCCCAATCAATCAGAGATTGTGCCTGCATGCAGCCAATCTATCCTCTGCCCTTTTCATGCCCCTTATGGTTCTGGGAAACAAGCAGGGACAGGGGCATACCCAGGATCAAAACTAGTGGGATCAAAACTGCCTCCTCTGCCTCCTCTTCACAACCCTCCCTGGACCGTGAGAGGAGCGGCGGGGCCGCGGCCTTCCCTCCCTCTCTGCCTAGCAGACCCTGTAAAAGGTCTAGCCATGCAGGCATCTCCCCTTTTTCCATTTTCTCTTTCGGACTTCTCTCTTGGACCACCTCTTCTGGCTCGTAGCCAGCAGCACATGGCTCATAGCTGCCAAGTTTTCGCTTTTCTCGCAAGGAAGCCTATTCAGCATAAGGGAAAATCCCTGTAAAAAAGGGATAACTTGGCAGCTATGACATGGCTCATCCTTACAGAGGATGGAAACCACAAGGCAGAAAGTCTGAGGCCCAGCTCAGACTTCTTTTCTCTAAAAATGTAACTGTAAGCACAAGGTAAAGCCTGCCTTCCGAGCACTGCTGTGAACTGAATGTAAGTAAACTTTACTTTTACTTTTAAACAAGACTGTCATGCTATTATTATTTTAAGAGGGAATTACAGTCATACCTTGGTTGTCGAACGGAATCCGTTCCGGAAGTCCGTTCGACTTCCAAAGTGTCTGACTTCCAAATCATGCCTTCTGATTGGCTGCAGGAAGCTCCTGCAGCCAATCAGAAGCTGCGGAAGCCCCGTCGGACGTTTGAAAACCAGAACACTCACTTCTTGGGTTTTGATTGTTCGGGAGCCAAAACGTCTGAGTTCCGGGGCGTTGGACAACCAAGGTACGTCTGTAAAGGGGAAACTTACCGCTAGCGTGAGTGAGGAGGGATAATATTTAATCAATATATCATCTCCTACCTTCCTCAACACTCCCCTCCCTTATGATTCCCGGAAGCTGGCGTTTTACTGACTCTGACAGCGGAGATACAACGCAGCTATGGTGCCATGCAGCTGCTGATAGTTGCCTCTTCCATCCATTCACCTAAGTCACGCCATAGCTGCCAAGTTATCCCTTTTTTACAGGGATTTTCCCTTATGCTGAATAGGCTTCCTCGCGAAAAAAGCGAAAACTTGGCAGCTATGAGTCACGCATGTCCAACAGGTAGATCGTGATCTACCAGTAGATCACTGGATGTCTGTGGTAGATCACCAGTAGATCACCGGCTCCCCCCAAAGAAGCTAAAAAACTTTGGCTCCCCTAAAAAAGCTCAACATCTTTGCCCTGCACCGCTAAAAAACGGGGCTTTCCTCCCTAAAAAAAAGCTCAGCCTCACTTTCCTCCTCCCTAAAGAAGCTCAACAACTTTGACCTGAACCCCCCAAAAGGGGGTAGATTTTTAAACTCTGTGAGTAGATCGCAGTCTCTTGGAAGTTGGCCACTCCTGGCTACGTAATCCACTTTTAAAGCCCTCCAAATCGGTGGCCGTCCTTTTCTTTCCCTTTAGGTGGCAGCAAAGCTCAGGACGTAAAAACACATAATAAATCCTAATTCCAATATTAGCTGTTTGCCTGCAGCAAGTCCAAGTTGTACATAGTAATTACTAGAGCTGTCACCCAATTAAAGAAATCTCAGCCAATTAATCATGCGATTTTTTTTTAAAAAATAGCACAATTCTAGCACCAGCATGAGCTGGTAAAATGCGGGCTGGCTGATGCGACCATTAGGTGGATTTGTGGCTGGTCGGTTGCTTCCATCTAGTCTGTCCGCATTTTGCAGGAGCGATTCCAGCATGCGCTGGCCGGCGCTTTGGGCTTGCGCAATTAGTGCATTAAAGTGCTCGGCTACCCTAGCTCAACATCAATTAATCGACCCGATGGACTAAAAGTTGCTCTTCTAATAATTACTAATGTTCTTGTATCTTGTTTATTCTCTGCCCATCATCATCTTCTAGTAAGCTAAACACAAACAATTTTAATTAGATCAGCAGCAAAAAAATATATATCTGGGAAACAAGAAATGCTCTGATCTTGCAAATGGGACATAGATTTCAACATAAATTTTGCCAATTTAGCAACGTTTTCTAACTGGTTAATAAATGAAAGTATGTGTTATGTACTGAGCTGAATCATAGAACAATAGGATCCAGAATCAGCAGTCTGATTGGTCTGCAGGAGCCACCCAATCCAACTCCAGGTGGAAGTGAATCCGCAACCTGATTGGCCTGCAGGAGCAGCCAATCAGGCTACTGGCAGAAGTCAATCCACAAACTGATTGGCCCACAGGTGTAGCCCTGAAGTAGCCAATCACGCAAAGCCCATTGTGTAAATAATGTATATAAGCTTCCTGGGAAAGGGCATTCTTCTCCTTGATGACTACGAGCTGAATAAAGAGCATGAATTTCACTCTCCACTCTGAGTATATTTCAGTATGAAATTAGCACAATATTTTAGATGTGCCCTATTTGTGAGCTGCAAAGGACGTGACACACTTCCAGCCCATTCCAGGGTGGGGTTGTGGGCTTAAATATTTCCTCCAAGCAGGGAGATTTATTTTTGCAGCACCCCAGTATCATCCAGAGCTTTCTTCTTTTAAAATGGTCTCACTCTTTTGGTCTTGCTTTTAAACATGTGTTCTTCCCCACCGTGCTATTTCTCTGGAAAAAGAGGTGCCAGAACTCACCAAGAACTCCTCTCTTGTTCTCTTAGAATGGCAATGGCACCCACCTGAGAGGTGCCAGAACTGAGTCAGCAGTGTGATGCAGCAGCTAAAAAAGCCAATGCAATTCTGGGCTGCATCAATAGGAGTATAGCATCTAGATCAAGGGAAGTAATAGTACCACTGTATTCTGCTCTGGTCAGACCTCACCTGGAGTACTGTGTCCAGTTCTGGGCACCACAGTTCAAGAAGGATACTGACAAGCTGGAACGTGTCCAGAAGAGGGCAACCAAAATGGTCAAAGGCCTGGAAACGATGCCTTATGAGGAACGGCTTAGGGAGCTGGGTATGTTTAGCCCGGAGAAGAGAAGGTTAAGGGGTGATATGATAGCCATGTTCGAATATATGAAAGGATGTCATATGGAGGAGGGAGAAAGATTGTTTTCTGCTGCTCCAGAGAAGCGGACACGGAGCAATGGATTCAAACTTCAAGAAAGAAGATTCCACCTAAACATTAGGAAGAACTTCCTGACAGTAAGAGCTGTTCGGCAGTGGAATTTGCTACCAAGGAGTGTGGTGGAGTCTCCTTCTTTGGAGGTCTTTAAGCAGAGGCTTGACAGGCATATGTCAAGAATGCTTTGATGGTGTTTCCTGCTTGGCAGGGGGTTGGACTGGATGGCCCTTGTGGTCTCTTCCAACTCTATGATTCTATGATTCTATGAGTTCTGGCAAGTTTCCACTGGAAAAAAAGCCCTGCTCTCCCACTGTGAGCAGTAATATTTTTACTGTGAGCAGTAATATTTGGTCTGTTCACATCCTGAAGTGTTGCATCCTCCAATGAATCTGAGGAAGGGAATAAAGAAGGAAGGTGATACACATTGTTATAAGAATTTTAAGGTCACACACACACACACACACACACACACACACACACACACACTGTTCATAAATGCCCCAAGCAAACACACACATAAATATACGAACCACATGTCTGAAACCCACAGAAAAAGTCCTTGCTTGTCTGTTTCTCCGTCACCTCATGAAACCAAAACCAAATACTAGTTGAGAGTTTTAGTATTATTATTATCTATTAAATTTGTATGCCACCCTTCATCTGAAGATCACATACGGCCGTTCACGACATAAAAATACAAAACAAGAACACAAAATATGTAATAAAACGAGAACAAACCACTATCCTCCCCCTGGCCCACAAACACACTTAGAAGGCCATAAAATGTCAATCAACCAAACAACTGGTTGAAGAGAAAGGAACAATATGTAATAAAGGTGCCAGGTGAGACTAAACTTCTGTGACAAAAATTGGTTATACATCCCCATTTTATTGGGCGTTATGTTTGCATGGTGAGTGAATAGTACAGAGGAGAGTAAAATCCTACTTGTTGAGGTCTAGAAACTTTACAGGATTTCATATCTCCTGAATGAAATGGCACTTTTTGCATGCAGAGCAGGTGATCTGCCGCTGAGCTTTTCTGTTGATAACAAGAACCCAAATTCAACGGATGTTTGGTCTGAACCACCAGGAATTTCCTGATTCTCACTTGTCCCTCATATGATGTGTAGGCAAAGAAATAAAATCCAATATTTGCTGGCATCCGACCCCAGCGCTGTGCTTAAGGGTTCTTTCCTTTTCAGAGCCGCTGGCCTTGCAGACCTTTCTCTCTCTCTCTCATCCTTGTCAAAGAGGAAGGCATTTGCCTTGCCAGGGGTGGAAACACTGGTATGAAAGAGGCTTCTGACAATATGTGGGGGGAGAGAGGATGTATTTCTGGGGGCAACTTAGCTGCTGTTTTGAAGCTGCCGGTTCTCTGCCCTGCAGTGAGTGACTAACGCTATTCATCCCATTGCTCACTTACAATACCAGCAGCCCCAAAGCAGGAATAAAAAGGCACAAGGCTGGAGGGTGGCAGTGGTTAGCAATGAGAACAGAGTACTCCACCTGGAGGGCATTGGGTGTGTGTGTGTGTGCGCGCGTGTGTGCGTGCACATTCAGGCACACTGCAGGATATTGATCGCAATAGCATCTTTGAGCTTTATTTTCGCATCCTACACCCTCCCTTTCTAAAAACCAAGCGCTGCCAACTCATTGAGGCTTCATTCAGCTGTGATGGTCCTTTAGTAATAATAATAATAATAATAATAATAATAATAATAATAATAATAATAATAATAATAATTTATTATTTATACCCCGCCCATCTGGCCGGGTTCCCCCAGCCACTCTGGGCGGCTTCCAACAAAATATTAAAATACAGAAATCCATCAAACATTAAACAGGGCTGCCTTGAGATGCCTTCTAAAGGTCTGGTAATTGTTATTCTCTTTGACCTCTGGTGGGAGGGCATTCCACAGGGTGGGTGCCACTACCGAGAAGGCCCTCTGCCTGGTTCCCTGTAACTTGGCTTCTCGTAGCGAGGGAACCGTCAGAAGGCCCTCGGCGCTGGACCTCAGTGTCCGGGGGCAGTGTCTCACTGCCATTGCAAAACCTTTCTGCCCAAGTTGTGTCTGAATGGGTGTTGAGCTCCCCCTCCCCCTCTCCCTCCCCCCCCTCTCTCTCTGTGTGTGCTTGAACTCTTTGGTGTTATTTAAAGGCAGCAAGGCCAGTTGCTGGAAGCCGTCGCTTAATCTTGCCCTTCCTGGATGATGAGAAAAGCTGGCGGGTGTGTTTTGTGTGTGTGTAATGTGATGAATTCACCTTTGGACACATTGTGCAGCAGCCCACCGTTCCTTTATACCTCCTCACCTTGTTTACTGAAGGTGACTGGGAAAGAAACAACAAACAGAAGACAGAAGGAAATATACCGAGCAACGAATTGCTGGAATATTTACAGGGCGCAGAGTACGCAATCCCACTCCTGGCAATATCAATAATTCAGCTGTCTTGCTGGTTTTCTGACTGCAAGCTGAGTGTCCCGGTTTTAAGAAACATCCTAACAGATGGGTTTAATATTGCTGCTGCTTTTGTGCCTGTGTGATCCGAAGAAGAGGTGGGGTTTTTTTGTACATTAAAAAAAAGGCAATTCTACTTTCCTGTTCCCTTTAAGTTAAGAACATAAGGATGTGAGAAGAGCCTGCTGGATCAGGCCCATGGGCCGTCTAGTCTAGCATCCTCTTCTCGCAGTGGACAGCCAGAATCCTTCAAGCAGGATTCGAGCACAAGAGAAATTCTCTCCTCCTGTGGTTTCCAGCAACTGGCATTCAGAAGAATTTCTGCCTCCAATGGTAGAGGCAGAGTTGAGCCCCCATGGCTAGCAGCCTTCAATGGCGCTGTCAGGCAAAGAATGTCCTGAGTGAGGAATTAACTCTTTATTGTCAAAAGTGCACTTACGCTTCATTTACATTCCGTATGAGACACTGTTGTCATATGCATTGTGCGGTTGGGGGGGAAAGAGAGAGGAGACAAAGAGGAGGGGAGAGAGATTCGAGGGGAGGCATAATGATCTTTCATTCTATTGCATAGGTTTTGTTTAGCAGGGTTTTTGTGTCACTCCTTTATTCTCTCCCTCCCACCAGATGTCAAAGAGAAAACCATCTGCCATACTTTTAGAAGACACCTGAAGGCAGCCCTGTTTAGGGAAGCTTTTGATGTTTAACAGACCATTCTATTTTAATATTTTGTTGGAAGCCCCCCAGAGTGGCTAATGTGAGCTTTCTGCTTCTGAACTCTCTGTTCTGATACCCTCAATGCCCACCTGGTCCCGGGAGAGGGGTGGGGTGGGGGTCAGAAATGCTTTCCAAGGACACTGAGTCTGTCAGCTGTCTCTCCCCTGGTGCTTCTTCTTCTTCCTGTTGTTCCTCTTCCGATATTTCCCAGCTTCTGCCCTTTGCAGCCTCTGAACTATGCCCTTCTGCAAACCACTGTTCTAAATCTATACGGTCCTCCTGTTCTTGGGATGGTTCAGGAGAAGGGGGGGAGCAGTCCCCACCATTCCTCCTCATTCCAGCCCTTGAGAATATCTCCCCCATGTGACCTGCATGCCAGAGGCGTAGACTCTGCCTGCATGCAACCTGCTTCTGCTCCTCCAATTTTCTGGTCCTGGGAGACAGTGGAGCAGGAGAGGTTGAGGAAGAGGTGTGGAAGCCCTTGACGCCACACCAGCCCAACTTCTCCCTCCCTCCTCCTCCTGCTCCTGTTCTCTTGTCAGGAATGAGCCAGCTCCAAGAGAAGGCATGCAGCCAACTGCAGAAAGCAGCCAGGAACAGAGAGACTTTAGCCAAACAGAGGAGAGCCGACAGATGCAGACTCTGCCTCTGCCTGACCTTGACGTGCCGGCAGATGAAGCAGTGGATGAGAGCAGACTGGAACAAAGCCAAAGTTCTCCAGAAGAGCAAATAGGCACAAACAGACACACAGAGAGTTTATCGGAAACGGAAAGGATTGGAGATGATACAATCAGTCCAAGATGTCGGCGAATGGGAGGGCTTCTAGACAGGAAGCAAAACAAAAGATGTAAGCTAAGAAAGTTCAATATATTCTGTAGGCACAGGAAGCAGTCTTCAGAAGGGTCATCTTGAATGATAATGCCAGCGGCTGCGTTAGAGATGTCCGGAGCTATCTGTTTGATTTTGCAACAAATCCTCACTTTTAATTACCTATGCTTGCTGTGTTATCAAGCTGGGAAACTGGACTCCTGACATCTCCACTCTCCAATCCTGCAGTTTCTCCTGCCTCTGCCTCTCGTCTCCCGGCTGTTACAGGATCCCCCAGATCACTGACTGCTTCTTCCAAGTCAGTCTCCAACCCCCATCTGCTTTAAAATAAAAAAATTCCTTCAGTAGCACCTTAAAGACCAACAAAGTTTATATTTTGGTATGAGCTTTCGTGTGCATGCACACTTCTTCAGATACACTAGAAACAGAAGTGTCAGACCCTATATATATATACAGAGGGTGGTGGGGGTGGGTGGGAATGGGAGATGGGCTGATGGGAGTGGTAAACCTGTAGATGGGTGTTAATGGCTGCTGATGGCTGCAATTAGTCCTGGGCTGAGGTGCTAAGGAAAGCTTGATCATGCACAATGAGATAAGAATCCGATATCTCTATTCATCCCAGGTGCTTCCATGGTTTTAAGCTTGGTAATGATTTCCAATTCAGCAACTTCCCTTTCCAGTCTGTTCCTGAAATTTCTCTGTAATAAAACAGCTGCTTTGAGATCTTGTATAGAATGTCCTGGGAGATTGAAGTGTTCTCCTACTGGTTTTTCAGTCTTATGGTTCCTGATGTCAGATTTATGTCCATTTATCCTTTGGCGTAGGGTTTGGCCTGTTTGTCCAATATAGAGAGCTGAAGGGCACTGTTGGCATTTGATGGCATACACAATGTTAGAAGATGAGCAATTAAATAGTCCTGAGATGGTATGTTGGATGTTGTTGGGGCCAGTAATGATGTTGTCCGGGTGTATGTGGCAGCAAAGTTGGCATCTGGGTTTATTGCAGGCTCTGGTACCAGTGTCCATGTTAAGTCTGGTGGTTGTATTATTGTGGGTGAGGAGTTGTTTAAGATTGGGTGGCTGTCTGTAGGCAATGAAAGGTCTTCCTCCCAGAGCTTGAGAAAGGGAGCTGTCATTGTCCAGGAGAGGCTGTAGATCTCTGATGATGCGTTGTACTGTTTTAACTTGGGAGCTGTATGTGATGACTAGTGGTGTTCTGTTATTTTCTTTTTTGGGTCTGTCTTGCAGCAGGTTCTCCCTAGGTATCAGTCTGGCTCTGTTGATCTGTTGTTTAACTTCATCAGGTGGATATTTTAGTTCTAAAAAGGTTTGCTGTAGATCTCTTATCCATCATCTGCTTTAGATGTGGATCTGATACCCTGATACCAAGGAGGAGGAAGCTGTGAGGGAGTCTCAGTTCCTGGATTGGTTGTAAGGCAAGCAAGTGTGTGTGTGGGGGGGGGGGGGGAGCTGGCTGGCTGGGATTGGTGAGGGAGTCCCTCATTTGCCCAGATGGACCAGCCATCCTTGCTGCCTCTTCCATTTCCCTACAAACAGGCCTTCTTTCCAGAGGCAAAGCGGAACCAAAGGTCAGGAGAAGTTTAGGTGAGTTGCAGACATGTCCCTGGGAGTACAGCAAGTTGAAGCTTTCATTTATTCCAGCAGCAGGCTCCCATCAAGCATGAAATCAACCCCAATACATCTGCCTTGATCTGGTGGAATAAAGGAATGAAGAGGGAAGGAAATGATCAACTGCTTTAGCCAGGCATTATATGTATTACTGAGCCTGCAATCGTACGGCCACTTACCTGGGAGTAAATCCTGCAAAATCCAGCAAGAATTACTTCTAACTAAGCATCCTTAAGGATCAAGGTGTTGGGCTGCAATCCTTTGCATCTGTACCAGGGAATAAGCTCCGTTGAGCAAGATGGGGTTTGCCTCCAAAACTTGGGTTGCCTTCCAGAATGCAGCAGCTAGACTGGTGACTGGGAGTAGCCGCCAAGACCATATAACACCAGTCCTGAAAGACCTACATTGGCTCCCAGTACGTTTCCAAGCACAATTCAAAGTGTTGGTGCTGACCTTTAAAGCTCTAAAGTTTCTAAACAGTCTCGGCCCAGTATACCTGAAGGAGCGTCTCCACCCCCATCGTTCAGCTCGGACACTGAGGTCAGCATCGAGGGCCTTCTGGTGGTTCCCTCACTGCGAGAAGCGAAGCTACAGGGAACCAGGCAGAGGGCCTTCTCGGTAGTGGCGCCCGCGTTGTGGAATGCCCTCCCTTCAGATGTCAAGGAAATAAACAACTATCTGACTTTTAGAAGATATTTGAGGGCAGCTCTGCTTAGGGAAGTTGTTAATGTTCATAGCTGTCAACTTCCGGATTGGAAAATAATGGATCAGCAGTGGCGCGGCACTGGAAGTCACTTCTGCACATGTCCAGACATGCGCAGAAGCGACTTCCGGTGCCCGCTCCGCCGGATTTCCGGTGCCCAGACATGGGCAGAGCGGCACTGGAAATCGGTTCTGTGCATGTCCAGACATGCGCAGAAGTGACTTCCAGTGCCGGGCTGCCCGTGTCCGCATGTCTGGGCACCAGAAATCACTTCTGCACATGCCCGGGCATGCGCAGAGGCGATGTCCGGCAGCACTCGGCAAGTGAGCAAGCAGCCAGCCGGGAGCCGGGACATTTATGCAGCTGAGGAGCCTCCCTGGCCGGCAGGAGCTGCTTTCTTATAAATCCGGGGGATTTACGGGATATTTTGCAATTCGGGATAACAGCGGGAAACGGATTTAAATACGGGGGTTTCCCGCGAAAAACGGGAGAGTTGACAGCTATGTTAATGTTTGATGTTTTATCGTGTTTTTAATATTATGTTGAGAGCTGCCCAGGGTGGCTGGGGAAATTCAGCCAGATGGGCGGGTTATAAATAACAAATTATTATTCTATTATTATTATGGCAACCTGCCAGCACATAGTTTCATAGTTCCATAGCTATGGAACTCTTTTCTATAGGAGGCAGAGATGGCCACAAACTAGGATGGTTTTAAAAGTGAAACAGTCTCCCTTGGAAAGTGGTGGACTCTCCTTCGTTTAAACAGAGGTTGAGTGGTCATTTGTCAGAGATTCCTTAGCTGTGATTCCTGCATTGCAGGGGGCTGGGTGGACCTTGGGGTTCCTGCCCAACTCCCTCCCAACACTTCTATGATTCTATAGAATCAGACAAATTCATGGAGGATAAGGCTATCAATGGCACCTATTCAGACAAGCCATTGAAAAATTAAGGCTGCTGCCACAGCAAACTGTATTTTAATGGTTGGATTCAGATGTGTTCTGCTGTATTTTGATTATGGTTTTTAACTAGTTTCCCTCATCGCGAGAAGTGAGGTTACGGGGAACCAGGCAAAGGGACTTCTTGATAGAATCCCTGTGGAATTCCCTCCTGTTAGATGTCAAGGAAATAAACAGCTCTCTGACTTTTAGAAGACATTTGAAGGCTGCCCTGTTCAGGGAAGTTTTTGATGTTTTACTGTGTAATGTGTTTAATTTGTTGGAAGCCACCCCGAGTAGCTGGGGAAATCCAGTCAGATGGGCGGTATATCAATCATCATCATCATCATCATCATCATCATCATCATCATCATTTTATTACTTTGCATTTTGTAATGCTGTTTTAAACCTTGAGTCCCAAGTTGGGAGAAAGGCAAGATATAAACACACACACACACACACACACACACACACACACACACACACTTCAAAGCCCCTCCTATCATTCCTTCCTAGGACTTATTCACTTCTTCTTGTCTGGCTGCTTTTCATGGGGGAAAACCGCGCAATTGAGATTTTCCGCGGATTGTCCTTTGTTCCGACGGCGAGCCAAAGAGCAGGTTTTCCCTGGAAAAGGAGAGGGGCAATTGGAAGACCACATGGACTCCTGTTTTCTAGGCACAGGACAAGCAAGCCCTAAATCCTTTTTCTCTTTAAACTGGGTTTGGCCCAGGCACTCCTTCAGGCAGAAAATTCATTCAAATCAGGCCACGCATAAGAGGCCTTGGCAAGGCCACCCAAAAAATATTCAGAGTTGGCCAGGTGGGTTCGCCCTCTTGGCTGCGCCAATAGACATGTGGACAATTCTGAGGCAAGTTATGGGATGTGCAGCCGCTTCTTTCCCAAAGTATATATTTTTTGCTGCTAGGCCGCAGCCGAGCCTGGCTATTCTGTTTCTACATTCCCAACACACCTCCTGTTTTCCTTCTGACATGCACCACTAGAAATGTTTTCTTATTCCAGTAATCTTGTTGCCTGACATTTTGTCTGATAACCGTGGAGCGCTGTTGAGCCCCAAGATTAAAAGGTTTGCATTGTGTTCCTGTCAGTAATGTGGGGAGGCTTTCCCAGAGCCAAACAGCCTTGGCTCATTATTTCTCCTCTCTTCTTTTTTTGCCTCTTGTCATAATATTGCCTCCAAAGACTTACTTTAATCCCAGCACCGCCAACATATTACAAGGCTGCAGACTTTGATCGAAGATCTTCTCTCAAGTGGGCATCCCATGCTGGAACAAGCAACCTACCTTTCATGCTAGAAGACATCTTTTCCTAATAAAAATTATGAGATTCCTTCAGTTAAAAAAAAGAGATGATCACTATGCAGAATTTTTGCATAACTCCATGCTGTCCAACATTTCTCCCATGAAAATAGGGACGTCCTAAGGAAAAGCGGGACATTCTGGGAACAAATCAGAAACCAGGATGGCTTCTGTAAATCCATAAAATAAGGACACTTGTAGTGTCTGGATAAGTAAATAAAATGAATTTGCACACATATTTCTCTTTTTTTATAAAGCATTTTATTAAATTTTCCAATTAAAGCACATTAAACAAAACAAACAAACATTAAAAAACAATACAACACGTACATTCATCTTTTTAACAATTCTCTCCAAATCTTTCATTCTCAATGCTCCGCCGAGCTTGACTTCCCTCCCTCCCCTCATTTGGTTTTCTATTCAGTTCTTATCTCGCAGTTCCTTTATACATCCCATTAAGAGTCAATTCGTAGGATTTATTTCAATCCTGCAAGTGTCTTTAAACTTCTACAGTTCTCTTCCATATAGTCCACAAATTTACTCCAGTCTCTTTGGAACCTTGCTTCCCCCTGGTTCCGGATCCTGCTACTCAGTCTCGCTAATTCTGCATAGTCCATCATTTTTGTCTGCCACTCTTCAATCGTCGGTAAATCCTGAGTTTTCCATTTTTGGGCTAACAATGTCCTAGCCGCAGTTGTCGCATACAAAAATAGTATATTATCCTCCTTTGTGATCTCTTGTCCTATAATTCCCAACAAAATGCTTCTGGTTTTTTGGGGAAAAGTATACTTAAACACCTTTTTCAATTCATTGCACACATATTTCTCATGCATGCAAACATATCCTGTTAGCTTCATTTGGAGAGTTGGCACCAAGTTTTAAGCAGTCCTGGGATATCAGAGATTGCCTCTCTAGGAGCAGGTAAAAGGTAAAGGACCCCTGGATGGTTAAGTCCAGTCAAAGGCGACTATGGGGTTGTGGTGCTCATCTCACTTTCAGGCTGAGGGAGCTGGCGTTTGTTCACAGACAGCTTTCTGGGTCATGTGGCTAGCATTACTAAACCGCTTCTGGCGCAACAGAGCACCATGATGGACAGGGCCGTCTTAAGCATATCTGGCGCCCTGGTGCGAAGATCCCTCCAGCGCCCCCCACCCCGTTTCCAAGCACAGCTGTCTGGCGGGCGCAGCAGCGCGGTGCCCCCCTGGCGGCCTGGTGGCCTGGCACCTTGCGCCACCCAGCCTTGCCTTAGGGCCGGCCCTGGTGATGGAAGCCAGAGTGCACAGGAATGCCATTTACCTTCCTGCTACAGTGGTTTCAAAATGCTAGGTTGGCAGGAGCTGGGACAGAGCAATAGGAGCTCACTCCGTAGTGGGGATTCGAACCGCTGACCTTCTGATTGGCAAGCCCAAGAGGCTCAGTGGTTTAGACCACAGTACCACCCGTGTCCCTATATCTCCAGGAATATAAGAAGTGCACTCACAGGAAGTCAAACCACTGGCCCACTGAGCTCAGGGCCGTCTACTCTGACTTACAGCAGCTCTTCCGAATTTCTGACAAGGGGTACTCCCAGTCCCACCTGGAGATGCTGGGACTTGATCCTGGCACCTTCTGCGTGCAAAGGAGATGCTGTGCCCCTGAGCAAAAGCCCTCCCCCATGTTCCTCACTGGCAGTGGCCGGAGAAACCTTCCACCAACTGGAATTACCGGTAAATTAAAGAAAAGTAGTGGCAGAACTGAGTGAAGGCTCTTTGGTTGGCAGGTGGGCATGTGTAAGATGTGGGAATGTTCAGGAATGGAGAGGATATATTATTTGATTATTTGAAGCATTTGCATGTTCAGGCAAACACACATCCCGCCCCTCTGTAACTCACTCACACACCCAAACCTTCTCACTCTCTCATGGTACATGATGACGTTCATGTCTTTAAGAAAGAAATTCCCAAATTAAAGTCCAAATAGCTGAATTTATTACTCACGAAAATCCAATCCAATTACTCTTGGTTAGGAAGGATCCACTGCTCAAGTTGTTGCCGGCTTGGAGCTGCGCATGAGAAGGTAGCATACGATTCACAAGTCCACGTCTCCACTTCGCCTGCTCTCGTCGCCCCTAATTGGGATTCCCGGGAGGCGAAGGAGTCGTGCCTGGGCTCCGCTGAATCCCACGTCCTCGTAACGCACGATCCGAGGCTTTTAACGGGGTTTTGCGGCGCTCTCGCAACCCCCCCTTCTTCATGCAGGGACCCTCAGCACGTAAGGAATCCCCACGGGCTTCAATCCCGCCCCTCTGTAACTCACTCAAACACCCAAACTTTCTCACTCTCTCATGGTGCATAATGGTACATAATGATGTTCATGTCTTTAAGAAAGAAATTCCCCCAGTTAATCAACACTGAGCGTGCAGCGCACATTTATCTGAGAAGGAAGCACAAGTTCTGCAGCTCCTGCAGACAGGAAGTTGTTATCTCCAATCAATAGACATTATTTCCTCCCCCAAATGAAATTGTCGCCGCCAATTCAGCTGATACAAGGGATCATTAATGCATCCTGCTTTTCTTACCAGCTTGAAGTTATATGACAATAAAGAAAACAGTAGATGGATTGACTCCGTGGTTTCAGTCTCAAGGCACTCTGTACAACAGTTTATATTGCTATTTGAGAGAATTTTTATTGCATCCCCCCACACACATTTGACGTTCATCTGTGATATTTTTAGTGTGTTGTAAACTGCTCATAGATTCCTTTGAAATATGAAGAAGATTCATAAAATCATAGAATTGTAGGACGGGAAGCTAGTGTCATCTAGTCCAACCCCCTGACAGGCCTTCTTACGTTCCCATCACACTGTGAGACCAGGGCCACATAGTGGTGTAGCAAGGTCATACCAATGACAAACTTAGCTGGTCTCTAAGGTGCTACTGGAAGGATTTTTTTAAAAAAAAATTCGACTATGTCAGACCAACACAGCTACCTACCTGTATAAAAATACTGGCTGTGATCTACTACCCATTTTCAATGCCAGGAGTTGTTGAGCTTTCTTTTTTTAGGGAAGGATTGACTAAAGTTGTTGAGCTTTTTTTTTTTAGGGGAGGGTTGGCCAAAATTGTTGGGGGTTACAGGTTTTGAGTCCTGACTTAAGGGAGCTTCTGCTTTTCTACTTCCCCCCACCCTCCGCTTGTTTGCTCACCAGCTTCCTTCCCGTCATCTCCCTGCCTGCCTCCTCCTGCTGCCTGGGAGCATGGAACTGTCGAAGGGGGAAGGGGGGAAGGCCACCGGCAAAGCAGCACAACTCACCCCCTTCCCCCGACGGCTCGGGGTAGGCATAAGTCGTGGGCTGGCGGCACTCTGAATGTCACCCCCCTTGGTGATAACACCCGGGGCAGACCACCCTCACTTGCTCTTCCCCTGGGGCCACAACAAGACCACAATCTCCACGATGGAATGAAGGTGAGATACACATGTAAGGGAATAAACAAGTGTGGAGTCTTTTTGGAGTGTGGAGTCTTTTACCAGACTTTTAGGAATCATCTGAAAGCAGCCCTATTTAAGGAAGCTGTGAGGGACAGGGAATACCGAGAAGTCCCTCCCATCTTAAGGTCCAGCCCATCCCCAAGCGCGGGGGAGAGCTCTGCCTCCAGCGGAGAATCAGGAAGTGGTGCCCGAGGCTCAGGCAAGGTTGCGGAGCCACTGACCCAGGTGGGACAGGAAAGGGGGAGCCAGGGGGGAAGGCCAATTCCCCCGACGCCGGAATTGCGCAGAAAATGTCGGGGGAAGAGGATGGGTCTCCCAAAGCTTCTTTGCTGGAAGAAAACGCGCCAAACTCCATTCGGAGGTACTGACACCTGACCGAAAGCATGTATATAGATCGCTCTGAGCACTGTAAATAATCAGCACTTAATAAAAGCCTGAAAGGAATATGCTGGGAGGAGTCTTTACTCTAGAGTAGCCGCATCAGCGCCTCTGACAGAAGCTTTTAATGTTTAATAGATTATTGTATTTCATTGTTTTGTTGGAAGCATACCTGACAAGTCTCCTGCTGAAAAATGTGGGAACAGCAGCGGCGCGGCACCGGAAGTTGCATAGAAGCAACTTCCAGGGCCACACTGTCCATGTGTGGGCACCGGAAATAGGGCAGAGCAACACCAGAAGTCGCTTCTACTCATGCCCGGCGGCCACTGTACATCAATTGAGGAGAAAGGATCGGAAAGTTTTTGCCTTCCTATGTCCTTGTTCATAGCAGGGAGACATACAACCAAAGATATAGAAGAAAACTCCCTCAGAACTACACTGGCAATCAGATCGCCAGTACAAGAGAGAAGATTCCACTTAAACATTAGGAAGAACTTCCTGACAGTAAGAGCTGTTCAGCAGTGGAATTTGCTACCAAGGAGTGTGGTGGAGTCTCCTTCTTTGGAGGTATTTAAGCAGAGGCTTGACAGGCATATGTCAAGAATGCTTTGATGGTGTTTCCTGCTTGGCAGGGGGTTGGACTGGATGGCCCTTGTGGTCTCTTCCAACTCTATGATTCTATGATCGCATAGTACCTCAGCAAAGATCATACCACCTAGCCTGGTTGCTAAGCAATGCCCCCCCCCCAGTTAGCTGGCTTACTGACTACAGAATTAACTCTTCAGTTACACACTGAATGATCTCTGCTGTTAAAGTTCCAGCGTTACCATTAGGGCTGAAATTCCCTATCAATGATGAGAGAGGCCATTGCTCAGTGGCAGAGCACTTGCTGTGCAGGCACAATGTCCCAGGTCCAATTCCTGTTATCTCAGAAGGATCAAGTAGCAGGAGATGGGAAAGACCTCTTCTGCCTGCGATCCCGGACAACTGTTGATAGCCACAAAATGTCTTGGGTCAACTTATAGGCTGTTCCAGAAATGCTGGAAGGCTTCACTCATATTCGAGGTGTATTGCTAAAGCTACAGATACTTTCCATACCATTATTGTGTCAGATGCATTCTGGGCAGATGACACTGGAGCAAGGCATTATGACTTTGGGTTTCTGCTGTTACATAATATGAGACAGGTTGGGGTTAATGATGCCAAGCAAGCCATTTGTCTCTTGGAGCACATTGAACAGCATGAAGTCTCAGCGATGCAACTTTGCTCGCATGGAGACTGTGAAATGCTTTGCTTGTTCAAACACAAGCTGCCTTTATTAAATTTGCATTAACAATGATGTGTGTGTGTGGGGGGGAAGGAGATGTAAATCTCTGCTATTATTAATGGAAGCAAAGGAAAACCTATCTAATTTTTCTTTCTAATTGCTTCTAGTGTATAACTGAACTGAGCAAAAATGCCTCCCTCTATCATTTGACACGTCTTTTGCAAATTCGGGGTATGGCATTTCACTGGCTCTTTTTAAAAGAGAAAAAACAACAACAAACAGAAACAGTTCACAAGTTTTGGTGACACAGCGATGCAATCAGGTTCACTCGAGTCCTCTAGTACTGGGCAATTATTAATCTGGTAGCATTTAACAAATGGGAAATAAGATATTTATTACTGGTAGGTATTCCTTGGCATTTCCTAAAGGAAAACAAGATAATAGTGCTATTTTGGGGCCTGACTGGACTGGGTATTTCATAATTTGGAACCCCCCCCCCCCAGTGAATAACCACATGTGCTGCAAGAAGCGAGGTTACAGGGAACCAGGTAGAGGGCCTTCTCAGTAGTGGTGCCTTCCCTGTGGAATACCCTCCTTTTAGATGTCAAGGAAATAAACAACTATCTGACTTTCAGAAGACACCCGAAAGCAGCCCTGTTTAGGGAAGTTTTTAATGTTTGATGTATTTTTAATATTTTTGTTGGAAGCCGCCCAGAGTGGCTGGGGAACTCCAGCCAGATGGGTGGGGTAATAATAATAATAATAATAATAATAATAATAATTGATGATGATGCCAGAATGTACTTTTGATTTTTTTTTTTTGCACCCAGATTTCCCCTTGCCACGGAAAATCCGATCAGTAAAAATAATCCTATACACCTGTAGTGTGGAAGCTCCTTAACTCTCATGTGCTTGTGTTTGTGTTAGTGGAGGTCTGACAGTTGAAGTCATCCACAGAAATGCCACACCCGAAGGCTCAAGGCAGGTAATGAACGCAATAATCAGCAAGGCACAATTCGCTTCCATCTCACTTGCCGGCAGTTCCCCTGACTCTTTCCCATAAATCCCGAGCTTCCGCTCAGCCAGCTGAAACTGGTCTCCCCAAAAGATGCTCAAGTCTGGGCTTGGAGAAGTAGAAAGGAGATCCATGACTGGATCCATGACTGGATTTCTGCTGCTCCAGAGAAGCGGACAAGGAGCAACGGATTCAAACTACAAGAAAGAAAATTCCACCTAAACATTAGGAAGAAGTTCCTGACAGTAAGAGCTGTTCGGCAGTGGAATTTGCTGCCAAGGAGTGTGGTGGAGTCTCCTTCTTTGGAGGTCTTTAAGCAGAGGCTTGACAGCCATCTGTCAGGAATGCTTTGATGGTGTTTTCTGCTTGGCAGGGGGTCGGACTGGATGGCCCTTGTGGTCTCTTCCAACTCTATGATTCTATGATTCTATGATTCTATGACTCTTCGCGTCCCACCTGATTTAACCTGATGCAGAGATGGCATATTTTAAAGCCAAGTCCTTGGTTATTACAATGCTGCGCATTAAGGGAGTGGATATGATGTGCTGTCCTTTTCAGTACTTCATGGCATACCTGAGGTGTGTCAGGCTCAGGTTAGAAGGCTGCCATTTCTTATTTCTTAATTGCATAGCCAGAGGCACAGCTGACTTTAAGGATACTCTTTACTCCTAGCTGGAATACGTCTTTAATCTTGTCAGAACAAATGCATCTCGCAGCCCAAATGGGAAGCTTGAACCAACCTGTCATTTTGTTCCCCTAATGGGCCCTGGGCTTCAGTCAATTTAGCTGATTCTTCAGCAGCCCAAAATTTGTGCAGATAATTTCATATTTATGGTGTTAGTTTGCACCAGGACTGAACAGAAACTACTCTCTCTCTCTCTCTCTCTCTCTCTCTCTCTCTCTCTCTCTCTCTCTCTCTCTCTCACACACACACACACACACACCACTCTTTACATGGGTTAAAAAAAACTTTTCCCAGCAATTTTTGGGCACCCCGTGCAAAACCAGAGTTGTTTACTTTGTCCCCACTTGCACTCACTTTCACTTGCTTCCTCTCATCCTGGCTAGATCGACACTGCTATAAAAAACGCTTTGAATATGCCCTGCAAAAAAACCACACACAAAAAAACCCCGTGTAAAGCTCACAATTGGAAATACAGTGGAAACTCGGTTTTCGAACGTAATCCATTCCAGAAGACCATTTGACTTCAGAAACATTTGAAAACCAAGGATCAATGGGCGGTTGGCAAAACCCATTGAAAAAAATGGAGAAATGCGCCTCAGAAGCCATTCGACTTCCGAAGCGCGTTCGAAAATGGAAGCAATTACTTCCGGGTTTTCGGCGTTTGGGTTCTGAATCGTTCAGCTTCCGAGATGCTTCAAAACCAAGGTTCTACTGTATCACTGAGTTGCAATTTCGGCTTTACAGCGCCCTCTGGTGTCACAGTGTTATAATGCATTTATAACGCTGTATTTTGATTAATGTAGCTGAGTCCCTTGTTGAGACATCACCTCGTCTATACCTCTTCCTCTTCCAAATAACCAGTGCCGGCCCACCCATGAGACAGACTGAAGCAGCTGCCTCAGGAGGCAGAACCCTCCTGGGGTGCCAGTCCCTTGGGCGCCCCACCGGCTGCCACCGCCACTGCAACATCGGCTTCCAAGTTCTGGGAAGATCTTGCTGGAATCCAGAAGCTGCTACCGCATCTCCTGTGGTGGTGGAGGCCCCACTGGTAGAACCAGAAGGCTCCAGTATTTGTGGGGCGGGGGAGCCTTTGGCTGGGGATGAGTGGCAGAGGAAGCAGTGACTGGGTGTGGCAGCTCCCCAGGTGACGAAACGGGACGGGCTGCCACCGCAACAAACAGCAGTGAAAGTGCTTCTTTGATGGGCTTCTTTGTGAGGAAGGTTTGGTGCATCCAGGAGTTGTTCTTCCCAAGCAGCGCCTCTCCTCATTCAGCTTCCCCTTCCCTCCGGAGGTTGCATAATGGATTGCTTCTGCCCATAAAGCCCTTTCATTTGATGCATTTATTTCTTTGCTCCGTGGAAATATCCATGTATTTTTAAACATGCGCGTCCTCTCGGGGGTCTCGTTCACATGCTTAAGATTGTACGCTAATGCCTCGCTCCCTGTTACTTCGGCCCCATCTGCAGAGTTAGGAACACTCGAATCCTCCAAAGGTAAATGCTTCTCAACTGAACCAGACAACTCACCTGTCACATCAGAAATTTGTCTCCTGCACTTCACTTCCCTCTGCTTCATTGACTATTCCTTCTGCAAGCTTTACTTCATCAGGAGTCACAAAGAGAACAACTCACATTTGAAGGAAAGCCCCCATTATTTTTTCATAAAGGACAACAGAGCTTCACCTTAGATTAGGGTGGACACTGCTGCCTCTTTGCAATTAAGCAAAACGTGTTTCCACCGAAAGGCTGGACAAGAACAGCAGAACCTACTTTTGTCCTCCGGTTAAAAGGAGCATGATGCAGGTTCCTTCGTGAACCGTGATGTTCTGAAAATTTGTTTTATTAGGAGCTTGATCCACCATGGCCAGATTCTGGAAGAACTTTACACGGCAGTTTCCAGGTCAAGTGCGAGGGAAGCCCCACACAGACCGCTCTGCAGGAATACCGTAAGTAAAGCTTGCTTCTGTGGTAGAGAATTTCTGGCCTGCCATGCCTGCATTGCACAGCCGCTATCCTAGATTTGGCCTGTGAGGTCATTCTGGGTGAGTCATGCTCAACTATCACAAGCCCAATATCAGCTGTACGGAAGATCAAGCAATGAAAGAGTGGGAAGCCCTCTCTCTAAAGACACTTTAAAAACGGGTGCCTTTTTAAAAGTGGCAAATTCAAGCTGTTGCTGCAAACAAATAATCAGTTTAGAGCAGGGTTTCCCAAACTTGGGTCTCTGGCTGTTTTTGGACTACAACTCCCACCATCCCTAGCTAGCAGGACCAGTGGTCAAGGATGATGGGAACTGTAGTCCAAAAACAGCTGGCAACCCCAGTTTCAAAAACACAGGTTTATAAGTCTTCCTTTGCAACCATGGCTCAAAGTCATGCACCTGTAGTCATACAATCATACAGTTGGAAGGGGACCACGAGCTTCATCTATTCCTGGCATCCCCGAAACTCGGCCCTCCAGCTGTTTTGGGACTACAACTCCCATCATCCCTGACCACTGGTCCCATTAGCTAGGGATGATGGGAGTTGTAGTCCCAAAACAGCTGGAGGGCCAAGTTTGCCTATGCCTGCCCAAAGCACTTAAAAGAAAATAGGGACACTTGGGGGGTTTGCATTTGAGCCCCACCTCATGTGTGGACAATGCTGAAATAGATACTCATGTTTGAATGGGTACAGATCAACTTCCTGTGTCTCTATCTTCCAAAGGTTTTCAGACTCTAGATACTGGAAAAGATCAGTCCACAAAGTAGGAATGCCCGATGGACTGTCAATGAAGTACTTTGTTTATCTAGGGCGGTCCCAATTTTCTGTTAGTCCTTATTTATTTAATAGACCTTGTATGCCTCTTGATTGTAAATAAAACCTCTAAGTGGTTTGCATATATATATATATATATATATATATATATATATATATATATATAGGTAAAGTCGTGTCCAACTCTGGGGTTGCGGCGCTCATCTCGCTCTATAGGCCGAGGGAGCCAGCGTTTGTCCGCAGACAGGTTCCAGGTCATGTGGCCAGCATGACAAAGCTGCTTCTGGCGAACCAGAGCAGCACACGGAAACACCATTTACCTTCCCGCCGGAGCGGTCCCTATTTATCTACTTGCACTTTGATGTGCTTTCGAACTGCTAGCTGGGCAGGAGCTGCAACTGAGCAACAGGAGCTCACCCCATTGCAGGGATTTGAACCGCCGACCTTCTAATCAGCAAGCCCTAGACTCTGTATATAATTCATATGTTTAAAAAGATAAAGTTAAAACAAATACTGTAAAGTTAAAACAAATAAAAATAAAATCAACAGCATGCCGAGTGAAATTCTATGCTAAAGATCATTAGGAAAGGAACTGAAGATAAAAGCTGCCCCTGTTATAATGCTGTCATACACATGGATGGGGCACCTGCATTTGCAATACTGGTCACCTCACCACAAAAAGTATATTTTGGACTTGGGAAAGATTCAGGAAAAACCCAAAATGATCGAGGGATTGGAGCAACCTCTCTCGAATGAAAGGTTGGAGCATTTAGTTGCTAAAAATGGCAAGAGGTGGTGTGATATGAACTTTATAAGATTATGGATGGCATGGAGAAAGTGGACGGGGGGGGGTGAAGGGCTTCCAGTGAATCTGAATTAAACTATGGAACTCACTCCCACAAGAGGTGATGATGGCCAACAACTGGGATGGCTTTAGCTGAGGGCTGGGCAAAAATAGCCCAGATAACTCAGTGATTAGAACAATGTTTCCCAACCTTAGGTCTCCAGCTGTTTGGGGACCACAACTCCCATCATTCTTAGCTAGCAAGACCAGTTATCAGGGATGGTGGGAACTGTAGTCCAAAAACAGCTGGAGACCCAAGGCTGGGAAACATGGGGTTAGAGCATGGTGCTGATAATGCAGAGGTTGTAGGTTTGATCCCTGCATGGGAGAGCGGCATTTTCCTGCAATGCAGGGGGTTGGAGTAGGCCAGGCATCCCCAAACTTTGGCCCTCCAGATGTTTTGGACTACAATTCCCATCTTCCCTGACCACTGGTCCTGTTAGCTAGGGATCATGGGGGTTGTAGGCCAAAACATCTGGAGGGCCGCAGTTTGGGGATGCCTGCAGTAGGCAGTCCTTAGGGTCCCTTCCAACTATTCAATTCTATGATTCTGTGAAATTGCTTTGAGATGCTGCAGGAAAGTGATTAATCAATGAAAGAATAGTGGAATCCTCTCTATTTCGCATTGTCCGGAGGCAGGAGGTTTTTCAAAACTGCATTTAAAGAGTTCCTGGTGTTGCTAGTCTTCAGGTTTCAGCCCCCTCCTCTAGAAGTTCCTTGTCTTGGGGTGAGAGTATGGATGCATCTATTCCTGAAAGAGCAGGCTGCTCTCTCATGTGCTGCAGCTGGCGAGTTCGTTTTGAGCTGTTGATGACATATTATAGGACAATTATGTATTTCTGGTTAAATACCCACCCCCTTTTTTCCCTTTGCCTTTCTATCAATGCAGGCCAGGCTACCACTGAGCGAATTAATACTGCACACAGAAGGCAGAGTGGAAGCTAACGTGTAATTGTGTGCCTGTGTGGGTGGGCGAAGGAACGAGTAAACAAATGTGCACAACTGGAGCAGCCCAGACTTCCCACAGGAAGCCTTGCTTGGAGGTGCATCTCATTGTTCCCCCATTGGCATGTTGTGCAGGCCTGCACCTGAGACAGGTGTGGGTCCCTGGGCCCCATCTCTAAGTTTGTGAGAGCAATGAGATGGAACCAGACTGGCCTGCAGCAAAAGGTCACAACAAAATGGTGCTTCGTAGCTTCAGCCAGCCATGCCATTTTCCAGGATCACTCCGTTACATTTCCCATCTCCACAGCTTTTGGTTTCCCTTTCCTCTCAACCATTAGCTACCAGTCCCTGCGCTTGGAGCATGCTCAGTCTCCGTGGGCTGAGAGGTCCCCAACTGATGCGTCACACTTTTCCATAGATGACAACATTTTGGCTACAGAAGGATCGGCTCTTAGAGAACGAGTTGGCTGTAAAAATACAGCAGGGGTGTGCATAGGCCCCAGGATCAACCTTATAACTGAAATTTTATTTAATTTTAAAAATTTTTTAAAATAACTTTATTAGAATTCAAATTAAAATACATTCGCAAACACACCAAACAAACAATAACATAAAAACAATAACATACAAAATCATATATAATTGATAATATAACATAAAAAAGATAATACCGTACAAATTCAAATATAAATAATCATAATCATAAAGAAAACACAAACAAACAAAAAGCAATAATCAGACATTCAGACATACATTCGTACCCAAAATCAAAATAATCAAAATATATTTAAACATATAAATTTAACCTGTATCTCTTCCTCCCCTGGTAAACTTCCACTTATCTCCATCTCAGATTCTTTGATTAATATACTCTGGTACTGCTTCCCTTCAATCCTATGTAAATATACCCTATAATTCTCAAATAATATCTTAACTCAAAGGGGGGAAAAATCACCATCATTCAGCTTTGTCATCTTAAATCATCTTAAATTTTAAAGAAATTTTGACCTGTTTCTAAATTGCTTTGTTCTCTTTCTGCTTCTGCTTTTAATTTGGGTTTCATGCCGCTCTGAATAGAATGAAGCTCTACATTCCCCATTTTGCTATAAAGGGGAATTGCTATAATCCTTCCCCATTTTTTTGGCCAAAGTAGACTAAATTTACAGGCGGAGGACCCTCTCCAGAGCAGGGTGAGCCTATCTAACTACAGACAAGTAGCAAAAACTTCCTGATGAAAGTACTCCCCTGTCGGAAGGTAATGCTGATATATTCCATTCCTATGGTGCCAACTCCCAGATTGAAAAATCCGGGATCGGCAGCGGCACGGCACCGGAAGTCGCTTCTAAGCATGCTCTGCCCATTTCCAAAATGGCCACAGCACCAAAAATCGCTTCTGCACATGTCCAGAGACTCCAGACATGCGCAGAAGGAGCCTCCCCGAGCCGGCAAGAATCCCGGGGATTTACAGAGGTTTTAAAAATCTGGGCTGCCAGCGGGAAACGGCTGGAAAAACAGGGGTTTCCCGGGGAATACGGGAGACTTGGCAGCTATGTTCCTTTCTGGTTGACTACTATGGGTGAGATGGGCCATTTGGCTGCTGCAACAGGCTGTTCTTATGTTCTTAGCTTATGTGCCCAATTCTGAGTTCATGGCTTTTAACCACTGATTAGGAGAAAACACCATATGAATCCTTTGAAGCCCCAACTGTATGCTTTATTTGCTATCGCTCAGCTAACCTTTGCAAAGCAAGAGCGCAAAGGCATTTGCTCCTGCTCATTCTGGATTCAGAAACTGCTATAAATACCTACTTGGCGGCATTACTTTTTTATAAAGGACAGAGGCGTGCATCTTGAAAATGCAGTTTATTATTGATGTTTGCCTCTAAAGAAAAGGCTTGCAGGGTTCCCATTAAGAGAATTTCACATTGATGCCTCCACTTCAAAGACTTGGGCTAACCAACTGAGGGGAAAGGAAATAAAAAAATTCCTTCAGTAGCACCTTAAAGACCAACTAAGTTTTTATTTTGGTATGAGCTTTCGTGTGCATGCACGACTGTTAATGACTGCAATTGGTCTTGCGGGGGGGGGGGGAAGCAAGGGCTGAGGTGCTTAGGAAAGCTTGATCATGTATAATGAGATAAGAATCCTATGTCTTTGTTCATTCCAGGTGGCTCCATGGTTTTAAGCTTGATAATGTGTTGCAATTCAGCAACTTCTCTTTCCAGTCTGTTTCTGAAATTTTTCTGTAATAAAACTGCTGCTTTGAGATCTTGTATAGAATGTCCTGGGAGATTGAAGTGAACCAGTAGGAGAACACCAGTAGTCATTAACAGTCGTTAACAGTCACCAACAGGTTTACCATTCCTATCAGCCCATCACCCATTCCCATCACCCCCACCCCCCACCCTCTGAATATACATAAGGGTCTGGTGGATTCTGTTTCAGTGTATCTGACAAAGTGTGCATGCACACGAAAGCTCATACCAAAATAAAAACTTAGTTGGTCTTTAAGGTGCTACTGAAGGATTTTTTTTATTTTGTTTCGACTCAGGCCAACACGGCTACCTACCTGTAACTAGAACTGAGGGGAAAGGGTGAGGTTTTTTTTTTTAAGATCTAACCTTCATAAGGAAGCTTCTGATCTGACTTAGGTCATGTTTCATGTTGTCCATGAAGAGCAGAGATAGAGTGTTGGACTAGGACCATGGAATCATAGAACCATAGAATCTCAGAGTTGGAAGGGACCCCAAGGGTCATCTAGTCCAACCCCCTGCAATGCAGGAATCTCAGCTAAAGCATCCATGACAGATGCTCATCCAACCTCTGCTTTAAAACCTCCAAGGATGGAGAGTCCACCACCTCTTGTGGGAGTCTGTTCCACTGCCGAACAGCTCTTACTGTCAGAAAGTTTTTCCAAATGTTTAATCAGAATCTCCTTTCTTGTAACTTGAAGCCAAGAGCTTGCTTCATCCTCCATTTGACAGCCCTCCAGGTGGCGCTGTGGTTAAACCACTGAGCCTAGGGCTTGCTGATCAGAAGGTCGGCGGTTCGAATCCCTGTGACGGGGTGAGCTCCCATTGCTCAGTCCCAGCTCCTGCCAACCTAGCAGTTCGAAAGCACGTCAAAATGCAAGTAGATAAATAGGAACCGCTACAGCGGGAAGGTAAACGGCGTTTCCATGTGCTGCTCTGGTTCTCCAGAAGCAGCTTTGTCATGCTGGCCACATGACCTGGAAGCTATACGCCGGCTCCCTCGGCCAATAATGCGAGATGAGCGCGCAACCCCAGAGTCGGTCACGACTGGACCTAATGGTCAGGGGTCCCTTTACCTTTTAAGATATTTGAAGATGGCTATCATATCTCCTCTCAGTCTCCTCTTTTCCAAGCTAAACATACGCAGCTCCTTCAAGCACTCCTCATAAGGCTTGGTTTCCAGACCCTTGATCATCTTGGTCACCCTCCTCTGCACACGTTCTAGCTTGTCGACATCCTTCTTAAATTGTGGTGCCCAGAATTGGACATAGTATTCCAAGTGTGGTTTGACCAAGGCCGAATAGAGAGCTACTATTACATCCCTTGATCTGGACACTGTGCTTCTGTTGATGCAGCCTAGATTAGCATTAGCGCTTTTCCCTCCTGCATCACACTGTTGACTCATGTTAAGCTTGTGGTCGACCAAGACCCCTAGATCCTTTTCACATGTACTATGAATAAGCCAGGTTTTCCCCATCATATATTTGTGCATCTGGTTCTTCCTGCCTAAGTGCAGATTTTGGAGGACTTGGGCAAGATACCAGTCAGGGATCACGTAGAGCACGGGTTTAAAAACATGGTGCTCTTCATATATGGACTACAACACCCATCATCCATATCCATTGGCCATCCTGGGTGGGGCTGATGGGAGTTGTAGTCCAAAATACCTGACCTGAAGTAAGCTCTAGAATGAGCTCCGAAGTCTAGCTTGGTTGGAGGGACATCAAGACAGGCAGTAAGGTAGCCAGTGTGGTGTAGTGGTTAAGAGCGGTAGACTCGTAATCTGGGGAACCGGGTTCGTACCTCCGCTCCTCCACATGCAGCTGCTGGGTGACCTTGGGCTAGTCACACTTCTCTGAAGTCCCTCAGCCTCACTCACCTCGCAGAGTGTTTGTTGTGGAGGAGGAAGGGAAAGGAGAATGTTAGCCGCTTTGAGACTCCTTCGGGTAGTGATAAAGCGGGATATCAAACCCAAACTCTTCTTCTCTTCTTCTTCTTCAACGTTCCTTTGCTCCTAATAAGCTTCCCCATGAAAGCCCAGAGAACAATAATTTCTTTGCCAAGCCACTTAGTCTTCTGATGAGGATTGTTATTTGAATTGGCACCTTGGACTACCTAGGCCATTTCAGAGAGAGAAAATCATGCTGTTGCCCAGGCTGTGCAAAAGCCATTTTGAGCAAGGCTCTCCCTTTGTAATTTTATGCTGCACGGGGGGTGATTATAATGGATTAATAATGGATTTTCATAATGGATTTTCATTTGTCTCTGAAGAACCTGACCAACAGTAGCTGCTGTACCTTTGCAGAATGACAGTGTTTTCATGTGTGTCTGTCAACCAGGCCAAGGGAGCCCATTTGATGGGTAATTAGGCCCCCGCTAAAATGGCAGCAGGGCATCCCTTTTCAGAAAATGGGTTGGCACAGGGAGGTTGTATTAACTCTGCTACTCTTGGAAAGGGAAAATAGATAAAGGTAGCCACATTTCAGCTGATTGTCTTGGACTTGTCCTGAAAACCTGGGTTAAAAATCCCTACGGTGGGATCCTTACCTCAAGTTACAATGCTGGATCCAGGAGTGACCCCAAGCTATGAACCTGCTCCTTTCAGGGCAGTACAGTCCCATCCAGGCCAGGCCGTCTTCTCTCCTCTTGGATTTGAGAATGGGAAACCCATAACACCTCTGCCTTTTCGAGATTCAATTTCAATTCCATCTGGTATTGAGTTCAATGAGGCATTCCAACCAGGGAAAAAGACTCAAGGGGTGTGTGAAGGAAAGCTGTTGAGGGAAACATCCTAGGGACAGTTCTGAGAGCTAGATAGAGGAGATATATATTTTTGGATGATTCCCTTTATAGATCTAGTTGCAGGTAGGTAGCCGTGTTGGTCTGAGTCGAAACAAAATATTTTTTTTTTTAATCTGACGAAGTATCTGACGAAGTGTGCATGCACATGAAAGCTCATACCAAAATAAAAAGTTAGTTGGTCTTTAAGGTGCTACTGAAGGAATTTTTTTATTTTGTTCCCTTTATAGAGTAACCGTAGTTCAGCTGTACAGCGCATACTTTGCCTGGCGAGGGTCCCAGATTCAGCCGCCAGTTAAGAGACTTGTTCCTTGAGATCCCGAGAGTCACTGCCAGTCAGAGTAGACCATTCTGGACTACATGGAGAAGATTGTGGGGCCACATTGAAGAGCCAGACCCACATATTACAATAGCCAAAGTTTGATGCAAAGTTCCAAACTTCCTGACCTTACAATTCTGGTACTGGACCTCTGCTCTCGCTTGGCAATTCTGTCCAGGTCCTCACAAAAGGTACAGCATTCCCACTTAACATTAATGTAATCTGTTTTACAGCAGAGAAAAACCCACACCGTACAATTAGCACGAGATCAAGAGAGAAATCCTACGCCGCTGTTCTTTGACATCCTTTCGCTTCTGTAATGAATGGGGGCAGCTGCCCAGCTCATTCATCCTACAAGCCGCCAACAAAAGAAGTGGATGGACATCTCTAGACAGGATGCCGCCGGATGAAATATGTGGGCAGCCAACCCTGATCTTGTAATGCACATTTGCACGGCACTCCTGGAAGTGGCTGCCAGCATCCATTGATGCTTTGGGGGTAGAACAAAACATGAAACCAGGAGTGAAGACAGACATAGTATTCAAAAGAAAACACAGCGTGTTTCTCAGACGTAAGGCAAACCTAGCTTCTTTCAACCTGCATTTGTCATCATGAGTGCTGTTTCCATCCCGCTGCAGTTTTATTTCAACTACATTATTTGTATTGCTGTCTGCTATTCAGTGTGAAGTTGTGTAACTTAGAATGTAAGAGCTCACCCATACTTCTGCTTGTCCCACACTTACGGTAAAAGCCTGGGTCTGAGCAGTTTTCTGTTTGTGGGGGGGGGGGGGGAGGCAGAACCGCCGTGATTGGTCAGTTAGTTAAGTATTTCTTTTTTTTTTACTTGATCTGGAGATGGGGGCAGCCAAGCAAAGAGAAAAAGGAGGAGGAGACAATAATGAACACAACCTGAGCTCCTGGGAGGAAAGACAAAATACAATATTTAATGCCATGTATATATATAGAAAGGGGACGCGGGTGGCGCTGTGGTCTAAACCATTGAGCTGTGGTCTAAACCACTGAGCTGTGGTCTAAACCACTGAGCTGTGGTCTAAACCACTGAGCCTAGGGCTTGCCGATCAGAAGGTCGGTGGTTTGAATCCCTGTGACGGGGTGAGCTCCCGTTGTTCGGTCCCAGCTTCTGCCCTCCGAGCAGTTCAAAAGCACGTCAAAGTGCAAGTAGATAAATAGGTACCACTCCAGCGGGAAGGTAAACGGCGTTTCCGTGTGCTGCTGTGGTTCGCCAGAAGCGGCTTAGCCAGGCTGGCCACATGACCCGGAAGCTGTCTGTGGACAAATGCCGGCTACCTCGGCCTACAGAGCAAGATGAGCGCGCAACCCCAGAGTCGTCTGCGACTGGACCATAGCTGTCAACCCTCCCTTTTTGTGGGAAACTCCCACAAAGCCAGTGTGGTGTAGTGGTTAAGAGCAGTAGACTTGTAATCTGGGGAACTGGGTTCGCGTCTCCGCTCCTCCACATGCAGCTGCTGGGTGACCTTGAGCTAGTCACACTTCTTTGAAGTCTCTCAGCCCCACTCACCTCACAGAGTGTTTGTTGTGGGGGAGGAGGGGAAAGGAGATTGTTAGCCGCTTTGAGACTCCTTCAGGTAGTGATAAAGCGGGATATCAAATACAACCTCTTCTCTTCTTCTTCTTATTCCAAGCCACAGCTGTCAACTTTCCCTTTTTTTGCTGGAAATTCCCTTATTCCAGCGCCGTTTCCCGCTGCTATCCTGGATTGTTAGATATACCGTAGACTGTCCCCGGGACAGGTGAGGCTGCTGCTGATCCCTTATTTTCAAATCTGAAAGTTGACAGCTATGGACTGGACCCTACGGTCAGGGGTCCCTTTACCTTTATATATAGACAAATGAACACCTGCAAAATCAGAAAAGCATGCATTGCTTTAGTTGCAGCATCCCACAGCCATGACTTCGCTTACAGCAACATACTCCCTCCCCCAAAAAGTTTGCCGACTGAAATATACCCGGAGTCGAGAGTGAATTTCATGCTCTTTATTCAGCTCATAGTCATCAAGGAGAAGAAGAGAAGAATGGCTCTTTTCCCAAAACCATCTGCTTATATACATTATTTACACAATGGGCCTTGCGTGATTGGCTACTTCAGGGCTACACCTGTGGGCCAATCAGGTTGTGGATTGACTTTTGCCTGCAGCCTGATTGGCTGCTCCTACAGGCCAATCAGGTTGCAGATTCACTTCTGCCAGCTGCCTGATTGGCTGCTCCTGCAGACCAATCAGGTTGCGGATTCACTTCCACCTGGAGTTGGATTGGGTAGCTCCTGCGGACCAATCAGACTGCTGATTCTGAATCCTATTGTTCTAGGATTCAGCTCAGTACATAACACCGACCAGGATAAATAACAGCACCTCAAATATACAAAGTAAACACAGGCAAGGCAGTTTCGCAACTTTGGTGACTGAGCCGACTCAGCAACTGCTGGTTTCCAGCAACTGCTACCCTGGATCATTACTGCCTCCAATCATGGAGGCAGGGCATAGCCATCATGGCTAGTAGCCATTGATAGTCTTCAAACATGGGCTCTAAGTTTGGAGCTTGCTTAGGCACGCCTGTGCCATGTAACCGATGCAAACTTCACCGGATGTGGCATTCTCCAGAATTGCAATGAATGGAATTTCATGCTTGCATAAAATGCTTTAAAAACAAACAAACAAACAAAACAAGAAAACAAGAAAACAAAAAACCCTACCCCTTTTAAAATCATTCCAAAACATCACACACAACCAGGGGCATAGCCAGGATGAAAATTAGGGGGGGGCAAGGGGCGGGACCAAGGGGCAGGGCCAAGGGGCGGGGGGAGGGGCCACAGTGGGGCAAGGAAAGCTCCCTTCTCCCTTGCCAGCTTTCCCTCCATCCGCCCCAGCAATCGCGGAGGGGGAGGAGGGGATCCTCGAACGGCAGGGGCGAGGGGGCGCCAGGATCAGCCCGAAATCGGGCTGCTCTGACTCCCTCCCCCCCCCTCTGCGATCGCCGGGGCGGGTGGAGGGAAAGCCCCAGAGCCGCGCAAAGCGGTTGCCTGGCTTTCCCTCCGCCCGCCCCACAGCCAGCAAGGGAGAAGGGAGACGGCACCGGGCGGGCAGCGGGGCAGGCTGGCCAGCGGCCCTGCTTCTAGGGGGGGGAAACTGCCCTCTCCTGCCCCCCTGCCTACGCCCATGCACACAACTCTGTTAGGCTTAACTCTGGGAACCGAAAAGGCAGCTCAAATGAAAGTTAATCATGTAATGGATTTCCCCTTTGGATTTATGTCCTCCACTTAAGGGAACATTAATTTGGCTGCGCTCGCTCACATACCTTCACATTTCTGCCGTTTATTTAAGTCATCTCAACCTAAAAATGGTTCTAAAAATACCACACGTATATGGGAAAGCACATTAAAGCACCTTAAAATTCATCAAAGTAGCTTCCAGTTGATGAAAGGGCATTAAAAATAGATGGAAGTGTACTCTTGGTTTATTTTCGTAGCCGTTAACCAGCTTTGCACTGGGTGATATGGAATTGGGAAAAGGCTGCAGTGGGAGGGCAGCTGCTTGGCATGCAGAAGGTCCCTGGACATCTCTGGGGGGGGGGAATGGGTGGGATTCAACATCTTTTCCCAATGCTCTGTCTGTGCAAACTGAATCCTACCCCTTGTGCTTTAAATGTATGGGGTGTATGATAGGCGCCGAATCCTAATGGCGGAGGTGTCTTCAGACCCGTCAACATTTTTTTAGCAGTAATAATCATAAATGAATAAGAATTAAAATGTGCACCCCACCACCGAGACCATTCCATTGTAACTATCCAACCTCCCAAAATTTCAACACCTCTTGTGATGGTTTGACCCCTTTCCGTTTTAACAGTACAAATTCTACAAACGCCCTCCATATCCCCACAAAATCATTTCTCCTGCCTATCCCCCATCTTACCTTAATGGCACATGTTAATTTATCATTAATAGCAATATCCCACACCTCTTTATACCATTTGATATACAGTACTGCTTGCCCCTTCCACTTCCTAGTTATAATAACTCATACATCTGTCAATAAATTTGTGAGCAAGTCCTTCATAGCCTGCGAACCTTCCGCCCCATCGTAAATTGACAGAATAGAATCATAGAATCATAGAGTTGGAAGAGACCACAAGGGCCATCCAGTCCAACCCCCTGCCAAGCAGGAAACACCATCAAAGCATTCCTGACAGGTGGCTGTCAAGCCTCCGCTTAAAGACCTCCAAAGAAGGAGACTCCACCACACTCCTTGGCAGCAAGTTCCACTGTCAAACAGCTCTTACTGTCAGGAAGTTCTTCCTAATGTTCAGGTGGAATCTTCTTTCTTGTAGTTTGAATCCATTGCTCCGTGTCCGCTTCTCTGGAGCAGCAGAAAACAACCTTTCACCCTCTTCTATATGACATCAAACCCTGCTAGTGAGTCCATATCATTACAGTATTTCTGTAAATACAACATAAAAGATTCTTCATTATCATTGTCTCTGATTCTTTCCATCAGTTTCGCCTTTTCTACATATTCCATAAGCTTGACTTGCCATTCTTCTTTCGATGGTATCTTGTCGTCCTTCCATGCTACATCCTGTATTGATACAGTTTTGTCCTGTCTTTTCTCTCTCTCTCTCTCTCTCTCTCTCTCTCTCTCTCTCTCTCTCTCTCTCTGCCAACTTAGGGATCCTCTCCAAATGTTTGTAAGGGCATGTAAAAGGTCATGTATTTAAGTTTTGGGTAGCCAAGCACAGACAGTTTTACAAATTCAGTGTGTGTGCATGTGGCAAATTCTAGAGGGGCCATCCTGTAAGTCTGCACTGCTGATGGAAAAAAATGGCCGCCCAACCGCCCGGCCCTTTTCTGCATTTTGCTAATACAAAGGTGGCAACCCGAGGCATGCAATGCGATACCAGGCCTCCCCAATCTTGGGTCCAAGCCGGCGCCTCTGGTGTGCATATACAACCCTAGTAGTTCGCCTCAAGTTCCATCTCCTGCACAGTTAACTTGCTTCCTGAAACCCTCTCGGGAGATTGCGGTTCGGCCCTCATGGCACCTGCTACTGAGCAGACCTCAGGTGCATAATTTAGAGCGACTCTTGAAATGCAGGATGTCTGACGAGTCTTCACCTCGACGACACATTCTCTGAGGTACTTTTCTCCACACCGAAGGCTGGTGGATGCGATTTGGAATGAAGAGCTGAAGGCGGATCGGATCTGACAGGACTCCATGTCTCTTTCTGGATGGCTGACTTAACTCAGCCAAACCCTGCTCCCTCAGAAGAGAGAGAGAGAGAGAGAGAGAGAGAGCGAGAGAGAGCGAGAGAGAGAGAGAGAGCTGTCTTTGGGGTATTTCGTGTGGCGGTAAACAAAATGGAGGACAGAGGAGCAAAACTGAGTTCGACGCCCTGTGATTTCCGCATTGCCTCATTCACTTAACACAGATAGAAATGCAAAGGGGTTATGATTGAGCCGGTTGCTTTTTGTTTTGTTTGTTTGTTTTGGGTCTCGTGTATGCTTTTTTCTTCCTGCAAATGGGTCGAGCGCTTTTAGACGGAGACAGAAACCTCAGCTTGCTGTTGTTTACAGGACACCTTACAAGTTCAACCGGAGGCTGAGGTCGCATGAAGGGCGATCTGACAGCGAGTGCAGCGCTCTCGCACACCGCTCTGAAAAGAAAACTGAAAAAAGGAATACAGTAAAGAAGATGTTCCAAATGGTGCAGATCTCCCAGAGGTCATACCTTTCCCCTCCACATTGGAATCTCTCTGCATCTGGAAAGCTAGCATGCCAAAGTCTCTGATATGCTAGATTTCCTGATGCAGAGATTTTTAACATGAGGGGTAGCGGCCCCTAAAATTATACAAAGCCAAAACGTTGGCACAGCTCCTCTATGGATCCTTTCTGGGCCCGCCTTTCTCTGCTTTCTCCTATCTTGAGAGAGTTCAATCCAAACTTATCAGAGCTCTCCTACAAGTCCCCAGAAGCGTTTCAAACGCATGGGTCAGACTAGAAACGGGGATGATAAGAGTGGAGGCTTATATCTGCCTAACATCAATCTACAAATGGCAGCAGCAAGCAGGAGATTGGCATCGGCGATTGGTGGCTGCGGCAAGGCCTGCTGGCGATTTTCTGTGGCTGCGGCAATTGGGCAGGCAATTGGTGGCTGCAGCAAGTGGGCGGGTGGGCTGTTGGTGGCAGTGAGCGGGCAGGCAATTGGCAGCTGTGGCGAGGTGCGCGATCGGCAGTGACGGGCAGGCGGTGAGCGATTGGCAGGCGTGACCCCCCCCCCAAGCTAAACAACTTAATTTCAAAATTTGGGGTTAAAAAATAAGGGTCTTATACATGGGTCTTATACACAGGAAAAATACGGTATACAGTGGTACCTCAACTTACGAATTTAATGCGTTCCAAATGCAATGCACATTTGTAAGTAGAAAAAATTTGTAAGTCGAATCCCATAGGAATGCATTGGGAGAAAAAATTCGTAAGTAGAAAAAATCCTATCTAAAAATTCGTAAGTAGAAAAAATCCTATCTAAAAATTCGTAAGTAGAAAAAATCCTATCTAATCCGTATCCAAGATGGCGGACGGAGCTCCATTCGTAAGTAGAAACAGTCGTAAGTAGAGTTATTCGTAAGTAGAGGTACTAAATCCAATGGAATTGAGCCCAAGAGAGGGTCTTCTTGCTTCTTGCTTCTAAAACACCTTTGAAGCAATCCATAAATTATAGATAGTCTGTCCTCACCACCTCTTCCAGGCAGCATGTTATTGGACTCTTCATGCTCACCAAAACAATGGCACAATGGCAGAACAACCAGCATGGCCAGTAGTCAGGAATTATGGAAGTTACAGTTCGCCAGCATCTATAAGGCTGCAGCTCTCCCCATCCCTGGCTTAGAGATACTGTAATGGGAACAAGCTTATGTATATACTGTTATATCAGAAGTGATGGTAAGCCTTGTGTCCAGCTGCTAGAACGCAGGATGAACATGGCAACAACCATACCTGCCAAGTCTCCTATATTCCCCGGGAAAGCCCCATTTTTCCAGCCGTTTCCCACTGGCAGCCCGGATTAACCCCCCCAGTAAATCCCCCGGATTCTTACTGGCCCGGGGAGGCTCCTTCTGCGCATGTCTGGAGTCTCTGGACATGCACAGAAGCGATTTCTGGCGCTGCGGCCATTTGGAAATGGGCAGAGCATGCGTAGAAGCGACTTCCGGTGCTTGGAACTCCAGTTCCAAAATGGCCGCAGCGCGACTTCTGGTGTCGTGCCACGCCGATCCCAGATTTTTCAATCTGGGAGTTGGCACCTCTGGGCAACAACGCAGCAAGTGTACAAATTCTGCGGCAACCTGCGATGCGCAGCTGAAAAAACAACAACAGGGTCACCCAACGAGCCTCTGTTTTCGGGGAAAGGCCTTCAAGTTATGAAGCCAGTGAGCTTGCAATATTAAAACTTCCTGTTCTATTATGCTAATGGGAAACAAATGAACCTGGATTTCCAACAGTGAGCAAACTGTCCTCCCCCGGGAACTTCACACACATTAAAATGAGAGCAAAATAATTCAGAGCCAATGGTTTGTCCCCGAGGGAATAAACATTTCATCTATGTTTTCTTTTCTCTTTTTCATTCCTAGGAAAAAGAAGGTACACCTTTGTTTAAGTAGGTGAACGGAAGGCTCATGCTACATTAAGTATGCTCATAAATTAAAATGATACCAACCCATGAATATGCATTTAGCGAGGTTTGTTGCTGGTGCCGTATATAGGAAGAGTGCATCTGATAGCTGGTTCCTGCAGCGTTCCTCACAAAGTGGCAGTATCTGATTTTGATTCGCTGTCCCACCAGTATTACGGGCTCCACACTTTTTCTCCCAATGAAATCTTGGAAAGAACAGAAGCTTATGCTGGGAGAAAATGAGGTGGATTTTTTTTTTTGTTAGGCCAGTGTCACAGTCGCAAGAATGCAACCTAACTACTAGGGCTGGGCAATGTATCAATATATTGTCCAAAACTGGTTTGAAGTCCATTTTGTGTTATTGGTTTCATAATTTTTGACCTATCAATAGATATATCGCAAATCGTGGTGTGTATGTGCTGTGCAAAAATGTGGAAAAAACCATCAACTGATGCCTCTATACAATTCCACCCTTATCTCAGACATTGTGACATATCAGTTTAGCTAGTGATACATCGTGATGTTGAAAACCAGATATCGTGTAGCCCTACAGACCACAAGGTGGTGTAAGAACCAGTTAAAGAGGAACTTCTAACGTCGAAGTGAAAACAGCTCCAGATGAGGTACAAGGAGGGTTCTGAGCAAAAATGGGTTGAGTAAGTTCTATTTCAAGAAGTGGGGCTGGGTGAGAGATGGTATAGTTTTTTTGGGGGGGGGGGGGAGAAGGAGGTTGGGCAGAGGGTGAAGAGTTAAGGTGATGTATATTTTGCCTCTCTAGTGTGTCCCCTGATGGAAATGTTCCAGCAGGCTCTTTGGTCTCGTTATGCATTACAATGGCACCTTGGTTCTCAAACAACTTGGAACCCAAACACTGCAAACCCAGAAGTAAGTATTCTAGTTCGCGAACTTTTTTCAGAAGCCGAATGTGCTCCGTTTTGAGTGTTATGCTGAGGGTCTGTTTTTGCTATTTATTTTGTGTTTTTGTTTTGTTTTTGCGACTGTGTGGAACCCAGTCAGTTCAGCTACTGATTGATTGATTGATTGTGTGACTGCAGTACATTGTTTATTGCTTTCATTTTTATGGATCAATCGTCTCCTTAGATAGTAAAATTCATGTTAAAATGCTATTTTAGGGGTTGTTTTTAAAAGTCTGGAACGGATTAATCTATGTTGCACTAATTTCTATGGGAAAGCGGGCCTTGGTTTTGGAACGCTTTGGTTTTGGAGCGGACTTCTGGAACGGATTAAGTTTGAGAACCAAGGTACCACTGTACTGAAGAAACTCTGATCAACTGGGAAGTGAACCTCTGGGGGAATTCCCCCCACAAAACCTACACCTACGTAGGCCTTGTTTCAGTACCCGATTAGCTCCTTTCTTTCTGCTGCTGCCATCAATGTTACTAATAACACATTTCTAATTCTTACCTGTATAGTTTATATTTTTTTTAACACTTGCAGCTTTTTATATGATCTTTAAAAAATGTTTTTAATCAGCTTGTTATGTGCCTTGGAGGCTTTTTGATTAAAAGGCAGGTTATGAGTAATTTTAATATATAAAGGATGGTGGGACCCAGTCACTTCCAAAGAAGATTGTATGGACATTTAGACAGATTCATGGGGGATATGGCTTTCAATGGTTTTAAGCTAATAATAATAATAATAATAATAATAATAATAATTTTTATTTATACCCCGCCCTTCCCAGTCAAGACCGGGCTCAGGGCGGCTAACAACAAATAATATCAACACAAGTATAAAAGAAACAATTCAGTTAAAACACAGATTAATACAATGTTAAAATTCAATTTTAAAATTAAAAATCTATGAATAAGATAAAAACATTATAAAATAAACCCTTAGGGGAGGGTAACTGTGGGGTCAGACTGCATCAGGCCGAAGGCCAAACGGAACAGCTCTGTCTTGCAGGCCCTACGAAAAGATGACAAATCCCGCAGGGCCCTAGTCTCCTGGGACAGAGCGTTCCACCAGGTCGGGGCCAGTACTGAGAAGGCCCTGGTCCTGGTCGAGGCCAGCCTAGCCACCTTGTGACTCGGGATCTCCAATATGTTATTATTTGTGGACCGTAATGTCCTCTGTGGGTCATACCGGGAGAGGCGGTCCCGTAGGTACGAGGGTCCTAAGCCGCATATGGCTCTAAAGGTCAAAACCAGCACCTTGAACCTGATCCTGTACTCCACTGGGAGCCAGTGCAGTTGGTAAAGCACTGGATGAATGTGATCCCGTGGCCGGGATCCCGTAAGGAGCCTCACCGCGGCATTCTGCACCCGCTGGAGTTTCTGGGTCAGTTTCAAGGGCAGCCCCGCGTAGAGCGAGTTACAATAAGCTACACAAAGCACAATAGATTACAAACTGTACAGTAATATTATGGCTCAAATAGCAGTAATGAGTGGGTCTAAGAGTGGAATGCAGGAGAGGTCTTGAGGTTGCCCATCAGGAGTGAGCAGGTGTCGAGGTGGACAGCAGACTGAGCAGGCAGGCAGGCAGGCAGGTCACCCACCGCCTTCCCCATGAGGGTGAAAGGCACTGTTATGTTATTTGAGTTATTATTTCTAAAGCCCTTGCTCTGCCACTTCTGGTTGCTCGTTACGCAGAGGGGAAGGTTCTGGTCCTCTTGTTAACAACGAGCATGGAAAGCCATCGAGTGCTTCTGCAGGATAATCGCGGTCGCATCTTAAAACTGTGCAAGTCAGCCTGTTGGTTTGTTTCCAGGCAGAGAAAATTATTGCAGCCCTTGTCTGACAGACATGATTAATAACCCGGCAGTTGCCTTTGTACTAGATGTAGCACTTGCCAAAAAAATCGGAAGGAATCGGAGGAGGAGGGCGATTGTGGCACTGACAGTCATTTCGCAGCCAGGCAAATGTTACTTTGTGATTAAAGAACAAAGAGGAGGACATGCAACAGCAGAAGCACTCTCTTCCTCTTCCTCTTCAGCTTCCCCCTTCATTCCAGCTTCTTTTCCAGGCAAAAAAATAAGAATCATAGAATCATAGAATCATAGAGTTGGAAGAGACCACGAGGGCCATCCAGTCCAACCCCCTGCCAAGCAGGAAACACCATCAAAGCATTCTTGACGTATGCCTGTCAAGCCTCTGCTTAAAGACCTCCAAAGAAGGAGACTCCACCACACTCCTTGGTAGCAAATTCCACTGCTGAACAGCTCTCACTGTCAGGAAGTTCCTCCTAATGTTTAGGTGGAATCTTCTTTCTTGAAGTTTGAATCCATTGCTCCGTGTCCGCTTCTCTGGTACCCAACTCCTTCAACCGTTCCTCATCAGGCTTGGTTTCCAGAGCTTTGATCATCTTGGCTGCCTGCCTTTGCATACCTTCCAGCTTGTCAATATCCAGCTACAAATCCACATAACAGTTACCTGATCCAGTTCACACTTTACCATCTTCTCCTCTAGAATATCATGGGGAACTTAGATTGAGGGGGTTAGCGGTTATCCCTCTTTGCCCTTCCTAAATGCATACCCAAATGAATGAATGAATGAATGAATGAATAATTTTACTGCCCCAGCCACTCTGGGTGGATTCCAGAATACAGTGGTGCCTCGCACTTCGAATTTAATTCGTTCCGCGAGTCAATTTGTTTTGCGAAAAATTCGTCTTGCAAATTCCCATAGGAATGCATTGAAATTTCTTTTTTTGCCCATAGGAACGCACTAATTAAATTTCAATGCATTCCTATGGGAAACCGTGATACGCAAGACGTCTTTTTCGCAAAACGAATTTGTCTTGCAAGTCACCATCAGATCACAAGACGCATTCGTCTTGCTAAAAATTCGTCTTGCAGGGCATTCGTCTTGCGAGGTACCACTGTATATAAAAACATAATAAAACATTAAACTTTTTTTAAAAAAAACTTCTCTATACAGGGCTGCCTTCAGATGGCTTGGGGTGGGGTGGGGTGGGGCGTCAGATAACTCCACCCCCACCAACATTTATCTGATGAAAATAGGGACATCCTAAGGAAAAGCAGGACATTCTGGGATCAAAACAGAAACCAGGACAGTTTCTGTAAATCCAGGACTGCCCCTGGGAAATAGGGACACTTGGAGGATCTGTAAATGTCTGCTCTGCTGGTCCCTGCTGATTCAGAAAAGCCCTTTTGTTCTCCTGTCACCAATTTCAGTCCAATCACATTGATACCACCCACAAAACCCTCTAAAATGTCGGCTGGCCGAGCTTGATAAATAAACAGGCTGTGGAACTTCATAAACCTCCCACTTGCAATTCCCAGCCAGAAGTGGCTGAGGATTTTCCAATCCTCTCAGTTCACCCTGGAGTGGGAGGTTTGGTCCTGTTCAATCAGCGCTAAATGATGACCCTTGCTTGGAGTTTATTCTCGGCATCCTCTCCAGACAACCAAGAGCATGATTTTAATGGCTTGCAGCTTGGACTCTTCCAAATAAAGAAATAAGCTTACAAAAGTCCAGTAGTTTGTAGTGTAAACACAACTTGCAAACATGGATCCCTATAGGGCCCAGTGCAGAGGCCCCTTCCCAGACTTTCACACATTGATGTGCATGTGTGATGAGCATAATTGATTTAATTGAAGGTTTAAAAATGTGAAATGGAAAAATGTGTATTGCTAACCATACCTACCAAGTTGCTGTGGGAGAAATAAGGGACCGGACCGGAAGTAGAAGACCGGAAGTAGCGCTGCCGCCATTTTGGAACTGGGCGGAGCATGCTCAGAAGCAACTTTTGATGCTGCTTTGCCCAGTTCCCAAATGGCCGCCGCACCAGAAGTCGCACTGCAGCCATTTTGGAACTGGGCAGAGCTGCATCAAAAGTCGTTTCTGAGCATGCTCCGCCCAGTTCCAAAATGGCCGCCGTGCTAGAATAAACCAGGAAAAAACAAAAAAATCCGTTTTTTTCAGCTGAGAACAGCTAGAAAAACAGGGGTTTCCTGGAGAATACGCGAGACTTGGCAGCTATGTTGCTAACATTGTGGTTTTTGAGCTCCTAAATGGGCAAATGATTACCTGTTGATTGTTCTCTTGCTGTAAACTGAATGTAACCTTTGATCATGCGGTGAAGGCATTGGGTTCCAAATCTCCATTTTGAAAGGGAGTTGCCTTTGTGCTTCTATCTCCCGAAGCCCATGGAGTGAGGATGTAAATGAAGATCTCCTGAAGGGAGAATAAACAGCCTATGGCCAATAGAGGCTGCAATGCAGGCTGTGGGGGAGAGACAGACCTCTGTTTCTAGACCTGTTTGGGTTATTTCCCATTTTCTAAATTGCTGAGCCTGTGCTAGACAGCACAAGACATTGTGTGAATATTTTGGGATGCATATTTGATGCTTATGTTCTTTTTTTGAAGTGTTCTGCCAAGTAAAAGTTTGAATAATATTTTTATGGGCCTAGATCAGGGGTTCCCAAACTAAGGCCCAGGGGCCAGATGCGGCCCAATCGCCTTCTAAATCCGGCCCGCGGACGGTCCGGGAATCAGCATGTTTTTACATGAGTAGAATGGGTTCTTTTATTTAAAATGCATCTCTGGGTTATTTGTGGGGCCTGCCTGGTGTTTTAGAATGTATCCTTTTATTTAAAATACATCTCTGGGTTATTTGTGGGGCATAAGAATTCATTCATATTTTTTTCCAAAATATAGTCCGGCCCCCCACAAGGTCTGAGGGACAGTGGACCGGCCCCCTGCCAAAAAAGTTTGCTGACCCCTGGCCTAGATAATGATTTCTTCCAAAAAACCGAGTCAGTTATTATGCTTCCAGTCACTTCAAACTGTGCAATGTTAATATCTGCAACAATGTGTACACTGCTCTTCTTAAAGCAAAGTCTACACTCAGCTTTCCCTGGCCTGTGTATCAGGAAACCCAGGAGAACACGATCACTTCCTCCCAAGTTTCCAGGTACTTCCACTTCATCAGTCAGTTCTTCACTGATGGTGAGGACCAGATCCAGGACAGGTGATCCCCTTGTTACTCCTTTTACCTTCTGGGGAATGAAACTGTCAGTGAGGCAATGGAGAAATTTGTCAGACCTTACATTCTTGGCAGAGTTTGAGTTCCAACAGACATTGGAATAACTGAAGACTCCCATGACTACAATGTATAATTTTTGAATGTACGTGAAAGTCTAGCAATAGGGGTGGGTAGGTTACTGGGGGGGGGGCTGATGCCCTCTCACTCCCCGCCCCCCCAAGTGCCGCCCGTGTTTTCCAATCAGAGTAATTCTGAAGACCCTGTTGACGGGCTGTTCTAACTCTTGAGTTTATCAGATCATGGCAAAGCAGCTCCAGCTCACTGTGATGTCATTTGTTTGGGAGTGTGGATGCTAAATTTGCATGCCATTAAAACTACATCATGGGCTCCAAGCTCTTGCAGTGGTGCTGCTTCAGACAGTGACTGTCCTAAAGGCTAAAGGTAAAGGTAAAGGGACCCCTGACCATTAGGTCCAGTCGTGACCGACTCTGGGGTTGCGCGCTCATCTCACATTATTGGCCGAGGGAGCCGGCGTATAGCTTCCAGGTCATGTGGCCAGCATGACAAAGCCGCTTCTGGCAAACCAGAGCAGCACATGGAAACGCTGTTTACCTTCCCGCTGTAGTGGTTCCTATTTATCTACTTGCATTTTGACGTGCTTTCGAACTGCTAGGTTGGCAGGAGCTGGGACCGAGGAACGGGAGCTCACCCCGTCACAGGGATTCGAACCGCCGACCTTCTGATCAGCAAGCCCTAGGCTCAGTGGTTTAACCACAGCGCCACCTGGGTCCCTCGTCCTAAAGGCTACTGGAGGAAAAATATTGAATTTGCCTTTACAAGCTTGCTTTTATGTCCACCCCCCCACCCCGCCATTCCTATTTCAAACTATTGTACCAGGTTTCTGCTTACAGAGAGAGAATCGGGAAGAGGGAAGCAACAAGGGGGAGCCTGCTTATGTAACCTGACATGTTTATCTTGGACTTTTTACCCCTCCTGGCAATTCCCTTTGGAATTCACGTTAATGGCCTGGGTTTGTTTCTGCTGAAATCACCGGCAGCAAATCCATGCCCAAAAGGAACAGCGCCAAACTATTTAAACTCAAGAGACAGCCTCGCTTTTGCTTAATAGTTTCATCAAAGCCAATTAAGCAATTTCTCTTGAAGTCCTCCCCTCCCCAACTCTACCGGCCTTGAACCATAGTTGCAGCTTGCTTTCTTCTTATTCGGAGAATCACAAGTGACTGCGGAGACTTAACGAAATAGCCTTTTTCTTCTCTTCTACATTGGTCCTTAAATGCTGCTTCATAGATGCGTGCAAATGGCTTCAGTCCAGGATTGTCTTAGGGACTAGCCTCCCATGTGCTAAGATGTGAGATAGCTCATCTCTATGCCCCATCTGGAGTGGAGATTTGACTGACGTTCAATCCCAGGCATTTTACAGGTAGGGAACTGTAGGAGTCCTGCTTTTTGGGGGGGGGGGGGAGAAAGTGAATGCAATTCAAGGCTGCAATAACAGAATTCTAGTGTCCAGATCAAGGGAAGTAATAGTACCACTGTATTCTGCCTAGGTCAAACCACACTTGGAGCACTTTGTCCAGTTCTGGGCAGCACAATTTAAGAAGGATATTGACAAGCTGGTAGGTGTGCAGAGGAGGGTGACCAAGATGATAAAGGGTCTGGAAACCAAGCCGTATGAGGAACGGTTGAAGGAGCCGTATGAGGAACGGTTGAAGGAGGTGGGTATGTTCATGCTAGAGAACAGAAGACTGAGAGGTGATATGATAGCTATCTCAGCAATTAGAGGGGCTGTCCCATGGAAGATGGTGCAAGTTTGTTTCCTGCTGTTCTATCTGCCTATTAAAAACAAATAGACTGATAGCACAGCACCATCCCTATACATAAATTTAAAACCTATTGAAAACATACAGATAAACATGTAATGAAAACAACACAGCAGCAGCCCTTTCATTAAAATCAGTCAGTTCCCCAAAGCCAGTTGGAACCAGGAAGTCTTCACCAGCTGGTGGAAGTACAAAAAGGACAGAGCCAGTCTGGCTTCTCTAGGGAGGGAAATCCAAAGTCTGGGAGCCGCCACCGAGAAGGCTCTCTCCTGCTCCCCCCCCCAACCAAGTGTGCCTGTGAGGGTGGCGGGACTGAGAGAAGGGCCTCCTTCAAATATCTCAAAAGTGCAGGTTCATCTGAGGGAATATGGTCTTTCAGATAACTTGGACGACTTCTTCTTCTTTGGTGATCACTTGTAGCTGAGTAAGATTGTCTTCCATAAACACGGTTTTAACAATGAGTCCATAAGTGACTGTGGAGGCCAATTCTGGATCCACACGTCCTTCCACAGTGGGGACATTGGTTTCCAGGCAGGAGTTGATCACAGTGTGGATTTGCCAAGCGTGCCTTCCTCCTAGCACATTTCTCCCTCGTGTCCTGAGATCGAGTTTGTTCAAAACCCATGGCACCTTTGGTAAAGGCTGTTCTCCAGTTGGAGCACTCACAAGCCAGTGTTTCTCAGTTGTCAGTGTTTATACTACATTTTTAAAGTTTGGCCTTGAGACAGTCTTTAAACCTCTTTTGTTGACCACCAGCATTACGCTTTCCATTTTAAAGTTCGGAATAGAGTAACTGTAGTTGCTTTGGACGACGATCATCAGGCGTCCTCACAACATGACCAGTCCAACGAAGTTGATGTTGAAGAATCCTTGCTTCAACAATGGTGATATTTGCTTCTTCTAGTACACTGATATTAATTCGCCTGTCTTCCTAAGTGAGGTGTAAAATTTTTCGGAGACACTGTTGATAGAATCTTTTGAGGAGTTGGAGATGGCGTTTATAAGTGGCCCATGTTTCACAAGCATATAGTAAGGTTGGTAGTACAATAGCTTTGTAAACAAGCATTTTGGTTTCCCTGCACTTCAATTGGGAGAAAGACACACTCGCAGAGCTCAGGCGATGCTGGATTTCAGCATCAATGTTGGCCCTTGTGGAAAGATAACTGCCTAGGTAGGAGAAGTGATCAACATTTTCCAACGTTACACCATTCAGTTGGATTTGTGGCGCTGCAGAGGGGTTATTTTGTACGTGTTGGTGCCGCACTTTGTTTTTTGGATGTTGAGTGATAGGCCAAGTTTTTTTGCAAGCTTCTGCAAAGATATTTAGGGTGGTTTGGAGGTCATCCTCTGAGTGTGCGCACACTACGTTGTCATCAGCATACTGAAGCTCTATGAAGGAAGTTACGGTAACCTTACTCTTTGCTTTCAGCCTGCTCAGATTGAAGAGCTTTCCATCTGTTCAATATATGATTTCTACTCTGGTGGGGAGTTTCCCTTCGACAGAGTGTAGGACAGGCATCCCCAAACTTTGGCTCTCCAGATGTTTTGGACTACAATTCCCATCATCCCTGACCACTGGTCCTGTTAGCTAGGGATCATGGGAGTTGTAGGCCAAAACATCTGGCGGGCCGCAGTTTGGGGATGCCTGGTGTAGGATCATGGCAATGAAAATAATGAATAGAGTTGGGGCAATAACACAACCCTGTTTAATACCTGATCCCACTGAGAATGGTTCACTTTGAGAGCCATTGTTATCTGCGATTGTTGCTGTCATATTATCATGGAGGAGCTGAATGATGTTTACAAATTTATTTGGGCAGCCAATTTTCAGAAGGACAGTCCACAGAGCATTACAATTTAGTGTCGAAAGCCTTAGTCAGGTCAATAAACGCCATATACAGGGGTTGGTTTTGCTCTCTGCATTTTTCTTGAAGCTGTTGAGCGGTGAAAATCATATCCACTGTCCCCCTAGAAGGCCGAAAACCATTTTGGGGATCAGGAAGGGTCACCTCGGATATTGTTAAGAGATGGTTTGCTAAGATCCTTACAATAATTTTGCCGGCCGCAGCTAATAGAGAGATGCCTTGATAGTTTCCACAATCAGTTCTGTCACCTTTTTAAAAGAGATTGATAATTTTGGACTTAAGCCATGGAGGGCTTTATATATCCTAAGCAGAACTTTGAATCGTGCCTGGAAACAGATTGGTAGCAAGGGGAGGTATTGTCACAAGGGTTGTCATATGAGCTCCATAACCAGCCCTGGCCAAATGATCACTTTTCAAATATGAAACCACCCAGGTAAAAGGGGGTGGTGGAAAGGGTTGTCAGAATTACACGTGCTCCTTTGCAAAGCTGTTGGTGCTTGGGGAAAAACATCCCGTGCCTTCTTTTTTGTTAGAATAACGCAGTCAGCAAAATCTCTCCTGCCGCGTCTAATCTCAGATCCATGGCTGTGAAAATATGCCCAAAGGGAGGGATGCTGAAATTTGCAATAAAAAACCCCAAACGCCTTGTGTGGCAGATAGCAGTGACGCTACCAAAGCAATACATACCTTTACAAAGCGCTAGAGGCGAGGAATGAGAGCCAAATAAATCCCCAGCAAAGATCAGACAAGACCTTGGCCTGTCACTTTAAAACAAAAGAGAGTTAGCACAGGGTACCAAAAGCCTGAAACAAAAGTCCCCTTTGGATTTATAAATTCTACCTCTCCGTCTCCACCCCCCACCCCACCCCACCCCAGTGATCTTTCATTCTTAGTATGTTTCATAAGCCACTCATTCTCTCTCACTTCAGGTCTTCCATAATCTCTGCTGGGTGGAAGAGAGTTTATTGCAGGCTGCACAGGGAGGCGAAGGCAGCTTGGCGGAGGGGGGGGGAGTGAGTGCATTTCACTTTATCAAAGTGTTTTTATTGCTTTCCTCTGCTCCCCTCCCCTGCCTCGCCTTGCTTCCATCCTTCTGAAATTTCATAAAAGTACCTCCTGCTAATCTATGAAGTGCATATACTGAGCTCTCTCTCTCTCTCTCTCTCTCTCTCTCTCTCTCTCTCTCTCTCTCCCTCTCTCTCTCTCTCTGTATATATATATATATATATATATATATATATATATACACACACACACACACACACACACACAGTATAACACAAAGATAATGTTTCACTGTTTTTGCTATAACAGCTATTGTTGTTGGATTACAGGTGAAGCTCGGGAAATTAGAGTATCGTCGAAAAGTGCATTTATTTCAGTAACGCAACTTAAAAGGTGAAACCAATATATGTGATAGATGCATGACATGCAAAGCAAGATATGCCAAGCCTTTATTTGTTGTAATTGTAATTATTTGTCGTTAGGCGGGTCAATTATAAATGGAATGTAATTAATGAAATGTAATAGCGATGTTTATTTTTGTATTATTGTAACTATTTGTTTTATTACTGTGGAATCTCCAAAAGAAAGCATCTGTAAAAATTAAAAGAAAAATAAAAAATAATAAGTTGCATTACTGAAATAAATGCACTTTTCGGCGATATTCTAATTTCCTGAGTTTCACCTGTAGGTCCGTCCCATATGAGAAGCACCATAATGCTTTATTCAATGAGCTAGGTTGGACTGCAAACAGCAAAACTCATTATTTACTTAGAGCCGCCCCTTTAACCCCCCCCCTCCGCTTTGGAGGTTGCAGACCATATGTTTTCCCAAGGCATCAGGGCCATGCCAGCCACGAGGCAAGGTGAGGCAACTGCTTCAGGCGGCAGGATCCACAGGGACAGCAGATCCAGCCTCCAAGGAATGTATTGCTTGCTGCTACTACTGCATGTTCCATGGGGGCTGGATCTGCTCTCTCCTAGCAGCGGCCCCAGTGCTGCCTCTACAGCAGCATCCTGGCAAACTTCACTCACCCCGTCTTCCTTGGTGGAGAGGGGAGGCACTGTTTTGTGGCTTTTGCCTGAGCTGCCAAAATGTCTTGGGCTGGCCCTGTTAGGTGCCAAGTGGCCTCTCTGCACCAGGGTTTCTCAAACTTGGGTCTCATGCTGTTTTTGCACTACAACTTCCAACTTCTTCTTCTTCTTCTTCTTTGGTGATCACTCGTAGCCAAGTAAGATTGTTTTCCATAAACATGGTTATAAAAACTGTGGACAGGGCCGTCTCTAGGCCCCGGCTGGGTGGCGCCTGGCCACCATGGGCGCGGAAGGGGCACCGAACGGCTGGTGTCTGGGAGCAGCTGCTGCGGCGCCCCCACCCCCCCACGGCGGCAGTAGTGCACGGCCATTGAGCTTCCTCCATGAAGCAGAATCAGCGAGACTCCTGCCTAGAGTGGCAGCACGCGCCTGCTGCCACTCTAGACAGGAGTCTCGCTGATTCTGCTTCATGGAGGAAGCTCAATGGCCGCGCGCCACCCCGCGTCCTGGAGCGGCCGCTGCAGGGAGGCGCCAAGGAGGGGCCGGTCCAGGGCGGGAGGCCGAGCAGCTCCCTCTGCGGGAGGTGGGCTCTGCACCCAGGCCAGCCCCCTGCAAGGTGGTGCGCGCCATCCAGGCTCCGCCAGCCTCCATCTCCGCCCCTCAGCCATGCGCTACTGCCGCCGTGGGGGGCGCCGCCGGAGGATTCTTGCATCACGGCCCTGGATACCCTTAAGACATTACTGGCTGTGGAGATGGGAAATGGAATGGAGTGATCCTGGAAAACGGCATGGCTGGCTGAAGCTACGAAGCACCATTTTGTTGTGACCTTTTGCTGCAGGCCAGACTGGTTCCATCTCATTGCTCACACAAACTTAGCGATGGGGCCCAGGGACCCACACCTGTCTCAGGTGCAGGCCTACACAACATGCCAATGGGGGAACAATGAGATGCACCTCCAAGCAAGGCACCGTTCCCTGTGAGAAGTCTGGGCTGCTCCAGTTGTGCACATTTGTTTACTCGTTCCTTCGCCCACCCACACAGGCACACAATTACACGTTAGCTTCCACTCTGCCTGCTGTGTGCATTATTAATTCGCTCAGTGGTAGCCTGGCCTGCATTGATAGAAAGGCAAAGGAAAAAAAGGGGTGGGTATTTATGGTTAAAAAAAGACACCAGAAATACATAATTGTCCTATAATATGTCATCAACAGCTCAAAACGAACTCGCCAGCTGCAGGACATGAGAGAGCAGCCTGCTCTTTCAGGAATAGATGCATCCATACTCTCACCCCAAGGCAAGGAACTTCTAGAGCAGGGGGCTGAAACCTGAAGACTAGCAACACCAGGAACTCTTTAAATGCAGTTTTGAAAAAGATCTGTACCCCCCTACCTCCTGCCTCCGGATAATGTGAAACAAAGAGGATTCCACTATTCTTTCATTTATTAATCACTTTCCTGCAGCATCTCAAAGCAATTTCACAGAATCATAGAATTGAATAGTTGGAAGGGACCCTGAGGACTGCCTACTCCAACCCCCTGCAATGCAGGAATATGCCGCTCTCCCATGCAGGGATCGAACCTACAACCTCTGCATTATCAGCACCATGCTCTAACCCCGTGTTTCCCAGCCTTGGGTCTAAAGCTGCTTTTGGACTACAGTTCCCATCATCCCTGACAACTGGTCTTGCTAGCTAAGGATGATGGGAGTTGTGGTCCCCAAACAGCTGGAGACCTAAGGTTGGGAAACATTGCTCTAACCACTGAGTTATCTGGGCTATTTTTGCCCAGCCCTCAGCTAAAGCCATCCCACTTGTTGGCCATCATCACCTCTTGTGGGAGTGAGTTCCATAGTTTAATTCAGATTCACTGGGAGCCCTTCACTCCCCCCCCCGTCCATTTTCTCCATGCCATCCATAATCTTATAAAGTTCATATCACACCACCTCTTGCCATTTTTATCAACTAAATGCCCCAACCTTTCATTTGAGAGAAGTTGCTCCAACCCCTTGGTCATTTTTGTTTTTCCCTGAACCTTTCCCAAGTCCAAAATATACTTTTTGTGGTGAGGTGACCAGTATTGCAAATGCACTGGCCTTGCTTCACATCCTTCTTGAGTGCTTTTGCTTCCCTGGAACGTATCCTCTGATGATAACTCCAGCTTGCCTTCCTGGGGAACAGAGAGCAGAATGTGATGGTTTGTAGAAGCTGGCTTACTGTGCAAAGATTAAAAAAATAAGATTGGTGATCCAGCCACTTTTCTTTCTGTCTCCACTCACCCCTTCCATGTAGCCCTCGGAAGTAGGCCCGGAAGGGAAAGTGGCCCTCAGCTTAAAAAATGTTCCGCATCCCTGCTCTACACCGACTGGCATTGGCTCAACAACATTTTGGATAGGAGACATTCCCAGGGCTTCTGGAAATGCCAGAGATAGGACTTGGGACCTTCTTCAACAGCATCTCCACCACTGAGCTCAGTTCTTCCTGATGGCTACATTTTGCAGCTCTGGTATCATTATTTTTTAAGTGCCTCATTAGAGCAGACGGGGCTGAACTGAGAAGCAAACAGTTCCCACTGCGAAATTCCCCATGTTTACCCAAGAACTCTGCTGTCTTCAAGGCCTGTGTGGGTGGAGATTGATGTAAGTCCGAGGCACTTTGGAGAGCGCAAGCGAGCTGTTGATATTGCATCCTGCCAATTCCCCCCTTTAAATGCAGAGAAATGCCTTTTGCTTTACGGCCGTAACAAAGTGCTCAATACTGGGGATGGCTGGCATTTGGTTTGCTTTTGGAGAGTTTTGCACATCAAAACTTTGCAGGCATTCGCCCACCCCACCCCCCACAAATGTGGGAGTTATATTTATTTATTGGTGGCATTTGCAAGCCCCATCGTAAGATTTAGCCCCCTACAAACCCAAACACTGCCATATACGAAGGAAAATGTTGCCAGTAATTCTAATGCTCTGGTATCAAAGTTGCTAACCTCTGCATAAAGGTAAAGGAAAGGGACCCCTGACCATTGGGTCCAGTCGTGACCGACTCTGGGGTTGCGCGCTCATCTCGCATTATTGGCCGAGGGAGCCGGCGTACAGCTTCCAGGTCATGTGGCCAGCATGACAAAACCGCTTCTGGCAAACCAGAGCAGCACATGGAAACGCCGTTTACCTTCCCGCTGTAGCGGTTCCTATTTATCTACTTGCATTTTGACGTGCTTTCGAACTGCTAGGTTGGCAGGAGCTGGGACCAAGCAACGGGAGCTCACCCCGTCACAGGGATTCGAACCGCTCACCTTCTGATCAGCAAGCCCTAGGCTCTGTGGTTTAATCACAGCGCCACCTGGGTCCTCTGCATAATGCACATTAATATGCTTTTCTGGGGGACCCCCCCCCCAAATATTCTCCAGCTTTAAGGGAGCCGTTATTGAAATTGGTGGATGTGCTGGAAAGAGAAACTTGCTGAATCTGGTTGCAGAGGACAGAGAATATGCCAAATAGCAAATCAGGCTGGTAAGTGGCTGCGATTTGTTATGTATTGGAATCAATATTGTCCCCAAAGTACTATCCAGATATTAATGTAATCCAGTTTTCTTCCTAAACAGTGTGTGTATTTAAAGCATTTGTATTTTAGGTACAATGCACTAAATCTAGTTTTTTTAAAAAAATCAAATACAGTGGTACCTCGGTTTATGAATACAATTGGTTCCGGAAGTCTGTTCATAAACTGAAGCGTTCATAAACTGAAGCGAACTTTCCCATTGAAAGTAATGGAAAGTGGATTAATCCGTTCCAGACGGGTCTGCAGAGTACTCAACCTGAAGCGTACTTAACCCGAAGCATGGGTGTAATTGGTTCTGGAAGTCTGTTCATAAACTGAAGCGTTCATAAACTGAAGCGAACTTTCCCATTGAAAGTAATGGAAAGTGAATTAATCCATTCCAGATGGGTCTGCGACGTTCGTAAACCGAAAATTTGTAAACCGAGCTGTTCGTAAACCAAGGTTCCGCTGTATAGCAGAGGAAGCTTTTGGGAATACAGAAAGGTGCCTTATACCAAACACTGGCTCAGTGGCCCAGAGCTTCATCCACTGGCCTGCACTACCAGGACGAGGCAGGATGCACACATGCACAGTCCGTCTGGGTTGGTGCTGCTGCTCTGCTCGGCCGGCGCACTCAGCCGGCGGCGCTTGGCCGGCGCTCTGCTTCAGAGTATGCTATGGAGCAGGTGGCCAGCCGGCAGTTTGCCGCCTGGCTACCTGCTCTGTAGCGTGCTCTGCTTCTTCTTGCTCAGGCAGAGGAGGTGAGGGGTGGGCCGGGGGCCGGGGGTGCTTCCCCCGCACGCTGACCCTGCCAGAGTGGAGCTAGGGGGGCCCGCCCCCTTCGCCCCTCCCTTCATAGCTGCCAAGTTTTCCCTTTTCTCGCGAGGAAGCCTATTCAGCATAAGGGAAAATCCCTTAAAAAAAGGGATAATTTGGCAGCTATGCCTCCCTTGCTACACGCCTGACCCCAGCCTAACTTGCTCCTATGCTTTTAACAGCTGCTGGCTCTGCAAGAATTAGCAGGTGAAGCTTTTCAAGACCTGGAGATAAAAACACAAGCATTTGCTAATGCCAGCAGATCAAGCTGCCTTTAAAGGCACAGCAGCAAGGGTCAACAAGGAAAGCTAGCAACCCCTCCTCCCCGCTTCTCTGCTGCTAGTGTTAAATCACCGATTATCTGTGGAGTGGGTGGAATATCCTTGCAGATAATTTTTGTTCCTTTGCAAGCTGTTCAAAACAATGTTTCACTGGTAGCCCTCATTTGCAGAGCAACGAGTCCTCAGGTAATTGCAATGCTTTATCTTTTAAAAACAAATGTCCTATTTTTATTTAATTGTCTAATAAGACTGCTCTCATTATCAGATGTGTGGCTCTTCATAGCTTTCCTTATTAAGCTTGCTCCTACAAAGGCATGGAATTATTTTACTCAACTCAGGTTTGTGAAATCGCACCCACAGACGAAATGGGTCGCTTTTGCATTCTTAGCAGACCCTTAAAAATGTTTGATTTCCCCCGAAGGAAATGGAACCTAAGTAGCAAAGCTGCCAGGGGCGTAGAAAGATTGCTATGCAATGGGAGCTGGAAACAAAATATGCACAATCTCATGAAAGACGCAGTAAATCACGAGAAATGCCATAAACTGATGATGCGAAGAATCAGCTGCTAGGAGAAACTATAAATAGACAAGTTTATAAATTCAGGGTGGATATAGGTGGCATTATTCTTTTTCTAAAATCTGTATACCTAGGAACGCATTATGCAAGCGCACACACAAAAAGTGAAAATAGGATAGAGAGGTGAGAGATAAATTCAGCTGCCTTCTACCGAGTCAGAGTGAGAGTCCATCTGTCTATTCTGACAGACATAGCGCTCTCTAAGATGCCTACCAGATGGCTCACAGAAACAGGTAAAGGTAAAGGACCCCTGGATGGTTAAGTCCAGTCAAAGGCGACTATGGGGTTGCGGTTCTCATCTCGCTTCAGGCCGAGGGAGCCGGCGTTTGTCCACAGACAGCTTTCCGGGTCATGTGGCCAGCAGGACTAAACCGCTTCTGGCGCAACGGGACACCGTGACGGAAACCATGGAAACACTGTTTACCTTCCTGCCACAGTGGTACCTATTTATCTACTTGCACTGGTGTGCTTTCAAGCTGCCAGGTTGGCAGGAGCTGGGACAGAGCAATGGGAGCTCACTCCGTCATGGGGATTCGAACCACCAACCTTCTGATCGGCAAATCCAAGAGGCTCAGTGGTTTAGACCACAGCGCCACCCGCGTCCCTTGTTTTCAATCGCCGAGAAAATAAGAAGAGCCCACTAGACCATCAACATCCTATTCTCATGTGGCCACCCAGATCCTTGTAGGAAACCAGGGAGCAGAACATGAGGACAAAAGTGGGGCAGACCTACTGGGTAGAGTTGCTGTGACCATTAGGCCTGCACTGCTTCAGCTTCTTTGAATGAAGAATTAACTTCACTGACACTGGGTGTTTTATTGTTAACTTACTCCTGACTCTGGCTCCTGAAAATTGACTCCTGTATATTGGCAGTCTCTAGTTTGGGACGCGGGTGGCGCTGTGGTCTAAACCACTGAGCCTAGGGCCTGCTGATCAGAAGGTCGGTGGTTCGAATCCCCGCAACGGGGTGAGCTCCCGTTGTTCAGTCCCTGCTCCTGCCAACCTAGCAGTTTGAAAGCACATCAAAGTGCAAGTAGATAAATAGGTGCTGCTCTGGCGGGAAGGTAAACGGCATTTCTGTGTGCTGCTCTGGTTTGCCAGAAGCGTCTTTGTCATGCTGGCCACATGACCCGGAAGCTGTCTGCGGACAAACGCTGGCTCCCTCGGCCTATAGAGCGAGATGAGCGCCGCAACCCCAGAGTCGTCTGCGACTGGACCTAATGATCATGGGTACCTTTACCTTTACTTTGGGGCAGGGGGTAGCAGACCCTCCAAGTGCCCCTATTTTCCAGGGGCAATCCCAGATTTACAAAAGCCATCCTGGTTCCTGATTTGATCCTGGAATGTCCTGCTTTTCCTCAGGCTGGAGAAATGTTAGAGGGCATGGAGTTATGCAACCCCACAAGCCAAGGAGATAAGTAACTACCTGTATAATACGGTTGCCCTACGTCCAGGAAAACCTGGATATGTCCTCTTTTGGGGGGGGCAACATGACCATCCAGGCAGATCTTTACATTTCAAAGGAAATGTCCATTTTGGGGGGCTTGGGCTTGCGCTGCTTTGCACGCTAGCCTGAGCTGGGGAAAGAGGTGCTCAGGTTTTGCCTTTCCCCAGCTCAGGCTGTCTTTTTTGCTCTTCAAGATATGGCAACCCTACTACAGGGCAGCTCTCTATAGAGAAGTTTTTTTAAAATGTTTAATGTTTTATTATGTTTTTATATGTGTTGAAAGCCGCCCAGAGTGGCTGGAGCAACCCTATCAGATGGGCAAGGTATAAATAATAAAATGACGACGACGATAGAATAGAACACCCCTATTTTCTTTGGAGAAATATTGGAGGATATGCGGTAGTAAACCTGCATTTTTTTTCTCAGTAGCAAACGGACCTTGAATGGACCTTGAGGTGAACTGAGTAGTCTCTGAAGCACTTTGGACCGAGGGCTGCTGCTTCCTGATGTGACAAAGTAGGGTAAATATCAGGTCTTTGGTTGATACACATATCCCTATTCAATAGATACCTTAAAATGTGGCTACTGATGAAATGCGCATTTCTAGATGTATTTTCTCTCCACGGTACACAATTCCCAACACGTTTTCTCTTAAAATATGCATTTTGGCCCGCATCCCGGTGTGTGTTTTTTTGAGCTGGAAACTGTGTCAGATCATTTAGAGTGTAAAACCCACCCACCAGTCTGAGAGATGAAAAGCCGATCTGTCCATATAGAAATTTGCCAAAAAAAAGAAAAGAAAAGAAAAAAGGAATTCCTCAAGCATTCCTAACTTATTTATGCTGCTGTCAGAAGCATGGCACATTAGGCCATCTGAGCATGCAATACCCAACAATAATTCAGGTCTGCCTGCATTTATACTGGGCATCGCCCCTTTGAATGGGAACATGATGCACAGTTAAGTCAATTGGGCATGTGATGCACAGTGATGCTTCAAATCCTTACTCCAGGCTATGGAGTGTGTGCAGATGATAGCAACGGGCACAGCACTGATTCACTTCCAGTTTGCAAAGATCACATTTCTGCTTCTGCAGTTAAGTGCTCTGAACGAGTAAGCTGGCAGAAAAGAATGAAAGGTTTCTGAAAAGAGTTCCAACACGTTGCTAGCTCTCTGTTTCGAAGTTGTGCATTTCAAACCTCAGTCTTTTTTTTCAAATTAATTTTTATTAAGATTTTTCCAAAGAAAAAACAAAAATTAAACAGATATGAAGTTAAACATACATAAACACATACATAAACCAATACCCCCCTTTCCATTTCTTGGGGGTGTCTAACTGTATAGCCATAAATCTTTAGCACTTGTTCCGCCGAACTCAGCTTCCCCTTCTCCCTACTTTGGTTTTATTTATCAAATCTTACTTCTTTTGCTCTTCTAAGTCCAGTCCTGGTTTACTTAACTATATTCCATCCACATCCAAATACATTCAATAATTGCAGATGCAGGTATTATCCGATATCTGTGAGTGTTTTCAAGGTTTTACAATATGTATTAAGATATTCCGAGAATTTACACCACTCCTTTTGGGTTTTCTGATCTTTTTGTTCTCTTACCCTTCCCGTTAGCTTAGCTAATTCTATATACTCTATCCTTTTACGTCTCCAATCTTCTATTGATGGAGTCTCTGTTGTCTTCCATTGCTGTGCCAGCAGCATTCTGGCCGCTGTGGTGGCATACGTAAATATTCTTGTGTCCTCTTTTTTTATTTCATTTCCAATTAAGCCCAACAAGAATAGCTCTGGCTTCTTCGGGAATGTGTATTTTAGCAACTTTTTCAGCTCATTATAAATTAGCTCCCAAAAAGGTTTAACTTTCTTGCAAAGCCACCACATATGGTATATGTCACCCTCCTTCTCCTTGCATTTCCAGCATTGCCTGTCTTTTTTCTTATACAACTTTGCTAGTTTCACTGGGGTCAAATACCACCGGTACATTAACTTCATAATGTTCTCTTTTAATGTTGTGCAGGCAGTGGATTTGATGTTCCGATTCCACAGTTTTAACATAGGTCTGTTTCAATGTTATGACCGAAGTCCCTCGCTCAAACCTCAGTCTTGGCACTTAACATCACTTTTGGGGTCCCACCCCAGTGAAAACGAAGCCTGAGGCATCGGAATACAGTGCAGCACGTCGTAGCAATTCCCCGACATGGCCGCAAGATGTGTAACAGCCGACATTTATGTGCCCTAATGATGCGGGAATTCCAGGGAGGGAAGAACCTCCTGGAATTTGTGTAAACAAGTCGACAGAGGGGAAAATATGTTTCTGTGAAATGGGGTATTGTGGCATGAATGGCAACTTGCATGTTTAGGGTGGGATTTTAAAAGCACCCCTGTCTTCAGGACCACAGGAATTTGGGGTTTTCGGAGTTGTGCCTTGTAATTAATAGATGCAGATGGTGACAGCAGTCACGAAATTAAAAGACGCCTGCTTCTTGGGAGAAAAGCAATGACAAACCTAGACAGCATCTTAAAGAGCAGAGACATCACCTTGCCGACAAAGGTCCGTATAGTTAAAGCTATGGTTTTCCCAGTAGTGATGTATGGAAGTGAGAGCTGGACCATCAAGAAGGCTGATCGCTGAAGAATTGATGCTTTTGAATTATGGTGCTGGAGGAGACTCTTGAGAGTCCCATGGACTGCAAGAAGATCAAACCTATCCATTCTGAAGGAAATCAGCCCTGAGTGCTCACTGGAAGGACAGATCGTGAAGCCGAGGCTCCAATACTTTAGCCACCTCATGAGAAGAGAAGACTCCCTGGAAAAGACCCTGATGTTGGGAAAGATTGAGGGCACTAGGAGAAGGGGACGACAGAGGACGAGATGGTTGGACAGTGTTCTCGAAGCTACGAACATGAGTTTGACCAAACTGCGGGAAGCAGTGGAAGACAGGAGTGCCTGGCGTGCTATGGTCCATGGGGTCACGACTGACTAAATGACTAAACAACAACAATTAATAGCCACACATGGTGTTATGGGCTGGTCTTGCGGAAAGTTGGGAGGCAGGATGGTGTAGTAGTTGGACTAGGACCTCGGGAGACCAGGGTTCAAATCCCCACTCAGCCACGAAGCTCACTGGGTGACTTTTGGCTGGTCACCTACTCTCAGCCGAACCAACCTCACAGGGTTGTTGTGAGGTTAAATTGGGAAGGAGGAAAACGATATAGGCTACCTTGAGCTTTGTGGAGGAAAGGTAGGATACAAATGTAACGTAAAATGGATCTAGGGATTAGGACCCCCTGCGTGCAATTCAGACTCTCTAGCACTGAGCTACAGCCCTCCCTCAAATGTACAGTTTAATATTGTAAAGATCAAGGGAAGTAATAATACCAGTCTATTCTGGTTGGACAGTGTTCTCGAAGCTATGAACATGAGTTTGACCAAACTGTGGGAGGCAGTGGAAGACAGGAGTGCCCGGCGTGCTCTGGTCCATGGGGTAATAAAGAGTCGGACACGACTAAACGACTAAACAACAACAACAATTCTGCTTTGGTCAGATCACACCTGGAATACTGTGTCCAATTCTGGGCACCACAATTTAGGAAGGATGTTGGCAAGCTGGAATATGTGCAGAGGAGGGCGGCAAAGTTGACCAAGGGTCTGGAAACCAAGCCTTATGAGGAGCTGGGTATGTTTAGCCTGGAAAAGAGGAGACTGAGAGGAGATACAATAGCCCTCTTCAAATATCTCAAGGGCTGTCCCATGGAAGAGGGAGCAAGCTTGTTTTCTGCTGCTCTGGAGGGTAGGGCTGGAACCAATGACTCCAAGTTACAAGAAAGGAGATTTCGACTTAGCATCAAGAAAATCTTTCTGACAGTAAGAGCTGTTCAGCAGCGGAACAGATTCCCACAAGAGGTGGTGGACTCTCCTTGCTTGGAGGATTTTAAGCAGAGGTTGGATGGCCATCTGCCATGGATGCTTTAGTTGAGATTCCTGCATTGCAAGGGGGTTGGACTAGATGGCCCTTGGGGTCCCTTCCTACTTAACAATTCTACAATTCCATGAAATTGCTTCGAGATGCTGCAGGAAAGTGATTAATAAATGAAATAATAGTGGAAATTGCAGTCATGATTACCTGGTGGAAACTTACATGGTGGGTAGCCTAGGACAAGCCATAGCTGTAGAAAGGGGACCTTGAGTTTTACTGTGAAATTTAAATATTCTATCTGCCCCCCTCCATGACTATATTACAGTAATTTCAAAGCAAAGCAATGCATTTTTCCTAGAGTAAGTCCTGCATTAGTCTGTACTTCAGTTCTATCTAATATGATTTATTGAATCATTAAAGCCAACTGTCACAGTGTCTCTTTCATTTTTCCAGAAACCAAGCCATGTAACAGTTGAGGATACTGGTTGCAGAATGTGTGTGTGTGTGTGTGTGTGTGTGTGTGTGTGTGTGTGTGTGTGTGACAATACCGTGTTATTAAATCAAAGCATATTAAATGCAGAAGCGCTGTAAACCTTTTCCCCCCTCCTAATTACGGGCATTAACACACTTTGTAATCTCATTAAGCTAATTGTATTGCTTCAGAATGGGCCTCTCAAATGCGAGATGCGAAAACAACTCAGCTAAACGAACTGGATATTTGATTCAATAAAAAATAAAATTACCACGCGAGTGCAAACAGCTGCAACAAGGGGGCCAACTTGAATAAAATATCGTGGGGGCCCAGGTAAGCCCCGCTCTGCACAATTGATCACATGGCACAGTGTGTGCGCACACCATTTGAATGGGAATGCCCATTAACTTTGTGGGGGCCCAGCCCTCTCAAATATTTTATTGTGGGGGGGGGCATGAATCCCCATTGCCCCTAGGAGTTGGCTCCAATGAGCTGCAATATTTCGTATTGCTAGAAACACCCCCTATTTTCCCCAAGGATGAAAAGCTTCAACTTGCTTGAGGAGCGGCAGCCAGATTGTTTACCGGGCTGGTTATAGGGAGCAGATGATGTTAGGATTTCATGCTTCCCGATTTTTATGATTGGTATAATTCCCAAGCCTGTCTGAGTAGAGTCTGAGAAAGGAAGACTGTCTTACCTCACTTCTGGTGTGAGACTGAAACTGTACTTTCACTTTTATATCGGTTTTTTCTGGTTTGTTCTCGGAGCTGGAGAGCTGGAGATGCAATACCCAGCTCCCTAAGCTGTTCCTCATAAGGCATCGTTTCCAGGCCTTTGACCATTTTGGTTGCCCTCTTCTGGACATTGACAAGCTGGAACATGTCCAGACGAGGCCAACCAAAATGGTCAAGGGCCTGGAAACGATGCCTTATGAGGAACGGCTTAGGGAGCTGGGTATGTTTAGCCTGGAGACGAGAAGGTTAAGGGGTGATATGATAGCCATGCTCAAATATATAAAAGGATGTCATATAGAGGAGGGAGGAAGGTTGTTTTCTGCTGCTCCAGAGAAGCGGACACAGAGCAATGGATTCAAGCTACAAGAAATAAGATTCCACCTAAACATTAGGAAGAACTTCCTGACAGTAAGAGCTGTTCGGCAGTGGAATTTGCTACCAAGGAGTGTGGTTGAGTCTCCTTCATAGAATCATAGAGTTGGAAGAGACCACAAGGGCCATCCAGTCCAACCCCTGCCAAGCAGGAAACACCATCAAAGCATTCTTGACATATGTCTGTCAAGCCTCTGCTTAAAGACCTCCAAAGAAGGAGACTCCACCACATCCCATCCTCTGTGAAGTTCTGGTCTAGCTCATCAACACTATGGCAAACGCTCTCCCTTGTATGTATGGCACCTGTTCCAGTCTTTACATTCGATTTTGGACACATGGTCTACCATCAGAGTTGCAGCGAGGAGATGTAGATGCCCAGAGAAGGCAGGAAAAGGTGAGTGCTTGCTAGGAATCACAAGCCTTCTCCTGCATATACAAAAGTAGGTCCTGTGTTTCAGCCCAAGTGTTAGAGGCAGATCTCAGGTGTGGACCAGCTGAAGACCACTAGTTTAGCGCTTTAAACATTAGTGTGGGCGCCTGGAATTGGGCCTGGAAATGAACTGCCAGCCCGTGCTAATTATAAAAAGAACGAGCATGATTTGCGTGAATGTGTGGGGCGGGGAGAGCCAGCCTTTTACCCCCACACAGCAAAGAATGTGGACTTGAATCATCCTCCTGGAAGTCAAAAGATAAAGACAAGAACATCTTGAGGAGCCCCCTTGCGATGTTCTCATCCTTTGAAAACGTCTTCTTCTCTTCTGCCACCCCTTACCTTTTTATAAGGAAATAAAGGCTCCACAATGAAGATCGTCACAATGAGTTTGGAAGAAACCCTCTTTTGTTGCGGACGACTAATAATACATTTAAAAACTGCCTCGACAATAAGCAGAATTATATAAAGTGACTGAATAATTAGTAGCTACCAGCCTGACAAAGCTTTATTAAAATAGTGATGGGGGCCTGCTAAAATTACCGTTGTTTATGCACTGGGGAGGAAAAGAAACAACTAAAAATGAACGAGGAACAGGCCTAAGTTCAAACAGGCGATGGGAAACAAATGGTGGATCCAGGAGATGCCCAGACAGATCCTCTGGGTGCACATTGTAGATCAAGAAAATGGGCCTTCCTCATCCTACTCAGCCTCACAGCTGAAGACCCAAACTTCATCATACCCCGCAAGTGTCCCGGAAAAACTGGGACATCCCATTCTTATCGCAAGAGAACGGCGGCCATTTTGGTTGCCATGGTCTCCCCTAAGCACTGTTTTTCTGGGATGAGATCTACCTAACCTAGGGTTGCTGTATCAAAACCCAGACACAGTTGCTCAGCTTTTCCTGGGCAATCATCCTTAAAGCTGTTGAGCTTCTTTTGGATAGCAGGGTGGCGGATGAGCTTTCTTAATGGCCACCTCGTGAGAAGAGAAGACTCCCTGGAAAAGACCCTGATGTTGGGAAAGATGGAGGGCACAAAGAGAAGGGGACGACAGCATGAGCGTACCCAGCGAGGGGCGGGGGGCAGCTGCCCCCCCAGAAGCAAAAAAACCCAACAACGTATTTTGCGGACCACTACCCGCACTTTTCCCCTCCGAAAACTGAAGGGGAAAAGTCGCTGCGGGTTATGGAAATTGGGCTGTTTCTGCCCCCTCCATGGCTGCAGCCAGCGACAGGAACGTGGGGAGGGTGAGAAGCAGCCTGACATCGGGCTGTTTTCGCCCCCTCTGCGGCTGTAGCCAGTGACAGGAACGTGGGAGGGGGGAGGAGCAGTCTGAGCTGGGGGGCGGGGTGGACGGGAGCTCCATCCTTCCTTCCATCCTTCCCCCCTCTCTTTCTTCCTTTTTCTCCCTCCCTCCCTCCCCTCACTCTCTCACCCCTCCCTCCCTCCCTCCCTCCCTCCCTCCCTCCCTCCCTCCCTCTCTCACCCCTTCCTTCCTTCCTTCCTTCCTTCCTTCCTTCCTTCCTTCCTTCCTTCCTTCCTTCCTTCCTTCCTTCCTTCCTTCCTTCCTTCCTTCCCTCCCCCTCTTTCTTCCTTCCCTTTTCTCCCTCCCTCCCTCACTTCTCTCTCTCTCTCTCTCTCTCTCACCCCTTCCTTCCTTCCTTCCTTCCTTCCTTCCTTCCTTCCTTCCTTCCTTCCTTCCTTCCGTCCGTCCTTCCTTCCTTCCTTCTCTCTCTCTCTCCCACCCACCCCTTCCTTCCCCCTCTTTCTTTCTTCCTTTCTCTCTCTCTCTCTCTCCCTCCCTTCTCTCTCTCTCTCCCCTTCCTTCCTTCCTTCCTTCCTTCCTTCCTTCCTTCCTTCCTTCCTTCTCTCTCTTCCCTCTTGCCCCCCCCCCCAGTTTTGATCCTGGGTACGCCCATGGACGATAGAGGATGAGATGGTTGGACAGTGTTCTCGAAGCTACCAACATGAGTCTGACCAAACTGCGGGAGGCAGTGGAAGACAGGAGTGCCTGGCGTGCTCTGGTCCATGGGGTCATGAAGAGTCGGACACGACTAAATGACTAAACAACAACAACAACAACAATTGCCACCTAGGAGGCAACATGGAACTGACTGTCACACTGTGCTTCTGCTGGCGAACAGACAGAATCCTGGACATTCCCGCCGGGTGCCAATGTAACCCCCACCCCCTGCCAGATTTCCCCCCGGAAACATATGATGACCTTACCTCACCCTGCTTGAAAATTCTAAGGAACAAAAAACAAAAACAAAAAAACCAGTCCTTTCCTGTTCCTGACTCCCATCCCTGCCTATTTGGGCATCCTGTCACATTAGGATATTTGATTTATGTATTTAATCAAATTAACCATAAAAAACCTCTGTAACTGATGCTCGGCTTTGATTCCCCGCCCCCCTTTGAAGGTAGGGATTGCAGTTTAAAAACAAAAAAAGCCCAAACTGGTAAACCACTGGGAAAGAGTGCGGTGAAAAGAAAAGCTTTAAATAAACAATAAAATGGTAACGAATACTGGTAATTTACTCGCACATGAAGTATGCATTGAGGCTTACCTATAGAATACGTAAGGAAAGAGTGTGAGCATGGGGAATACATAGATGCAACGATGCCTTGCAGTTCAGACTGATGTTGGGCTCAACAATCTCCAAAGGAACACATCCTTGGATCTCGTTGGCTTCCTTGGGCGCAGGCAGTTCACTCAATATCACGTGGACTTTGCTCCAGGCACTACTAGTGACTTGGGAGTCTCTTTTCACGCCTGCCGTGGTTTTGTAACCTCCCCCCCCCCCCAAATTTCTGAAACGATCAGCTGAAAGGCATGTTGGTGTTCCTGACGGAAAGAGGCAGCTTAGAGAATAGCCAAGCAGGAAAGCCAGGGTTTTTAAACTTTTCACGTTGAATTTTCACGTTGAAGCTCTACAGCTTTTTTTTTTTGCATGTTAATACTCTTATTTATTTTTATTCATTTATTAAATTCGTACTCTGCTGCCCCTCGTCCGTAGATCTCAGAGCAGTTCGCAATGTAAAACAGCAAGATAAAGACCACAAAGTACAGACTACACACATGAAACGGATTTTACATTGACGAAAAACAACAGAGGTGCTGTATGGAAGCAAGCAATAAAGGCCCGCTGTGAGAATGGACTAACTAACACCAAGAGAAGAATTAAGAGGGGATTAAAGAAGAAGTGGCTACTGGAGGAAGTAATGGACATATGTTTGTAACAGGAGCGGGAAACCTGATTTTTTTTTTTTTTAAAAAGGAATTGTTTTAAATTAAATTAATTGTTTTAAAATAATATTATGGTTTAAATTGAATTATGGTGCTGGAGGAGACTCTTGAGAGTCCCATGGACTGCAAGAAGATCAAACCTATCCATTCTTAAGGAAATCAGCCCTGAGTGCTCACTGGAAGGACAGATCCTGAAGCTGAGGCTCCAATACTTTGGCCACCTCATGAGAAGAGAAGAATCCTTGGAAAAGACCCTGATGTTGGGAAAGATTGAGGGCACAAGGAGAAGGGGACGACAGAGGACGAGATGGTTGGACAGTGTTCTCGAAGCTACGAACATGAGTTTGACCAAACTGCGGGAGGCAGTGGAAGACAGGAGTGCCTGGCGTGCTCTGGTCCATGGGGTCACAAAGAGTCGGACACGACTAAATGACTAAACAACAACAACAAATAATAAAACTATTAAAAGTAATTTAGTAATTTGGACTGATTTGTAATAATTTGGAAAACCAATAAAAATAAAAATAAAAACCTCAAAATACATAGCACAGATTAAGCGAAACAACAACAAATAAATAACGCCCCCTCCTAGAACACATTTAAAAGGGCATCGGAGGTCAATCATTGTGTGTGTGTGTGTAAGCTAGTAGAAGAATTTATTCTACCTTTCTCATAACACTAAAACTCTTGGACACTGGATGAAGCTGGATGTTGAAAGGTCCAGCAGTGATAAAAGAAAATACTTCTTTATGCAGTGCATGGTTATACTATGGACATTGTGAGGGCCACCAAATTGGATTGCTTTGAAAGAGGAGGAGACAAATTCATGGAGAAGGCAATTCACAGCTGTTAGCCATGATGGTTACATTCAGCTTCCGCAGTTGGGGGCAGAATTGTCTCTGAATACTAGTTGCTGTGAACAGCTGGAGAAGAGTGTTCTTGTGCTCCAGTCCTACTTTGAGGAACTGAATTTGGTAGCCCTGGCCTGATCCAGCAGCGCTATTCTTTTATTAGGAAGCTGTCTTATACTGAGTCACTTTGGTCCATTTGGCTCAACACGGTGGGCAGCTTTCCAGGGTTTGGCACAGGGGACCGTTCCAATCCCTACCCGAGAATGCCAGGGACTGAACATGGGACCTTCTGCATGCAAGAGGCTCAAGCTTTCAAAAAAGGATAGGGGATAATTCAGATGGAGATTCCCAGGTGTCAAAAAAGGGTTATTTATGTATGCCACTACTGTGGCCCGTATTTTGTTAGCCCCAAAATTGAAAACGAGTGAGGTCCAAACTAAAGAAGAAAGAAAGATTAAGAAAGAAGATTCCACCTAAACATTAGGAAGAACTTCCTGACAGTAAGAGCTGTTCGACAGTGAAATTTGCTGCCAAGAAGTGTGGTGGAGTCTCCTTCTTTGGAGGTCTTTAAGCAGAGGCTTGACAGACATATGTCAAGAATGCTTTGATGCTGTTTCCTGCTTGGCAGGGGGTTGGACTGGATGGCCCTTGTGGTCTCTTCCAACTCTATGATTCTATGAAAGAAGATTAGCAACTTAAGCTGACGGAATATGCGCAGCTTGCAGACTCAACATATAGAATAAAAGAACAAGAAGAACAAACGTTTAGAGAAGATTGGAAAATGCTTATTGAATGTATATGGGGAAATTGTGTACACTTGGCAGCATGAAGATAAATTCAACAGTGTAAATAAGTTTTGATGGCTGCAATAATGGAATACTGCATGGTTTAGTTTTTTGTAAAATATGCAGGGGTTTATGATATGCAAAATGAACCATGGAAAGGGGAGAAGGGAAGTGATTGATATTTTAAGGATGTTTAAATGAGTATTCTAAATTGTAAAACAGAATGTGTGTGTGTGTGTGTGTGTGTGGTTTCCAAAAAAGATGGTTACGCTGTTTATGTATGTAGCAACAGCAGCTAGGATTCTTTATGTGCAAAAATGGAAGGAAGAAGAAATTCCCACGAAAGAAGAATTGATAAGCAAGGTGATGGACTATGTGGAAAGGGCAAAGTTAACAGCTAAAATAAGAGAACCAAACAACGATTGCTTTGTGGAGGAATGGAAGCCTATTTCGGACTCCTTAAAGAAATGCTATGCTGTAGTATGATGAACTTGCGAGCAGGATTTGAACTATGAGCAACGGGAGAAATGAGAGATTATAGTATTGTTCTGGTATAAGGGATAGAAAATAAGGTGCAGCGATAGGAGGGAAATGAGAAAGCACCATGGAAAACGGGGTGGGAATTCGACAAAATCAAAAGAAGAAATTACAATGCATTGAAGTATGTATGTTAAACTTTTGAAGTTTAATAAAATATAATTTTAAAAAAGAGTGTCTCAAGGTGTGGCTGCCACAAGGCCCTTTTCACAGGTGCAATCCTGCCATTGGTTCGCGAGTAGTGGCAAAAAGGCAGAAGCATTGCTGTCTTTTAGCACCAGCTGGCAATCTGCAAGAGGAAGAGAATGATTTATATATGGAGGGCTTTGCTTTTAATGTGTGTACCCTATCCCCCAAACGCCCTTCCAGCGTGCCGCAGGAGGTCTTTCAGCATGCCAAACTCCTTTGACTGATCTCCGGTTTCGCTCATTCCTGCCTACGTATTCTTCCCGGTGGGAGCCGAGGGCCTGTTTACCCCCCATGACTTCATCCTGCTCTCTGACAAAGGGAGATGACGTGGGGGAGCTCAGTTGGGAAGTTAAATAATGGAGGGCAGGAAGAATTGGGCTGTTTGGTGGCTTTGCTGGGAACAAAAGTGTGTATGTGCGTGTACCGGCAAAAATATTCTACATGCACTAAGACCCACTAATATGTTTCAGACTTGCAACCTGTTAAATAAAATCCTCTTTATAGTCTGCTTCACCTCTCCTCACAAAGGCTGCTGCCTTAAACTGAGGCCAGACCCTCCAAGTGTCCTATTTTCCAGGGACAGTCCCAGATTTACAGAAGCCCTCCAAGTTTCTGATTTAATCCTGCCGTGTCCCGCTTTGCCTTGGGATGTCCCTATTTTCATCGGAGAAATGTTGGAGGGTATGGAGTTATGTGACCTCCCCAAAGCCAAGGAGATAAGTAACTCTGCAACCTTTAGGAGACATCTGAAGGCAGCCCTGTTTTGGGAAGTTTTTTATGTTCAATGTTTTGCTGTGTTTCTATACATGTTGGAAGCTGCCCAGAGTGGCTGGGGAAACCCAGTCAGATGGGCAGGGTAAAAACATTATTATTATGGAATAGGACAGTGATGGGCAACCTTTTGAGCTTGGTGTGTCAAAATTCGCCAAAAAACCGAGCATAACTCGGGTGGTGTGCCACTTCGAGAAAAAAACCATAATTTCGTGATATTTATAGTTTAAATAACAAAAAAATGTATAATTGTAATATAGAATTGTATTTAATAAACCAAAAACTAATTATTTAACCAAACCAAACCCCAAACCCCTTATTTATCACAAACTGCCCAGAGTTGTTGAGCTTTCTGGGGGGAGGGGTTTTTTTGGGCGGTGCAAAAGTTGCTTTGCTTTTTTTTTGGGGGGGTGCTCCAAAGCTGCTGCACTTTTTGGGGGGGAAAGAGAACAGAAATAAATGACGAATAATACATTTGCTGGAACTAACACGCAGCACCGACATAGTCTGCCAAACCGCCAAAAAACCCAGCAGAGAACGGGTTAAAAATGAATGCTGTTGCACCCAATCATTGTCTGCCAAAGCCCCAGAAAAACAGCACAGAAAGGGTTAAAAAACCAAGCTCTGGCTACCAGCAACAACAACAGAAAGGGATCCGGGTTTTAACAGCGGAGACAACGGGTTTTAACAGCGGAGACAAGCGGTAGCGTGAGGAGGAGCGTGAGAACAAATGGGGGGGGGAACCAACAACAACAATAGCGCGAATGGGCCGATGGGGCGCGTGCCAGCAGTGAGGGCTCTGCGTGTCACGTCTGACACACGTGTCATAGGTTTGCCATCACTGGAATAGGATGTCCCTATTTCCATCAGAGAAATGTTGGAGGGTATGTGAGGTAGATCATTGCTCTGTCAAATTGAGTGTTGTCTACACCAGGAGCGGGACGATGTTTCAGGCCTGGAGGCTGCAAGTCCACAGTACTCTTCCCAGGCCATTCCTTTTCCCTCAAGTTGTGGCTACACAACCAAGGTACTGTGCAGATGGGCCCTAAGAATATGAGCTGCGCTCTGGGGTGTCCCCTGCTTCCAATCTCACCTCAGCCATAAAACCATTAGGTAGTGGTAGGGAAGCCTCTCTCTCTTTTTGCCTCAGTCTCACCATCTGTGCAATGGGAATAATAATACTGTACTGAACAGCCTTGCGGCGTTGCTGTAGTAGGGCCTACTGTTGGTGAAGCTGTTTCAACACTCAAAAGGGATATGCAAATAGTTGTTGCTGCTGCTGTTGATTTCCTCAGTGCGCTTCCTTCTCCATCCGAATGGCTCTAATGACATTCAGCTCTCCCCTACTAGAGGTTTGTTTCCTTTCATTTCCTCTGCCTTTTGTAAGGTTTTGATATTTAAAATGACCATCTGGTTCAACAGAGCATCGATTGAATAATAGATCAAACACCTCTTTGGTGTATTTAATAAATGATGTACCTTTTTGCTTGCCTGGTTCAGAAGAGTGTTACGTTAAGAGATCACACGTCATGGACTCTTATGCAGTATGTCTTAGCCAGTGATTAGCCCCCCCCCCACGCTTTCATTCATTCATTCATTCATTCATTCATTCATTCATTATTTTTTGGTCTAAGGACAGCATTTCTTGGCAGCCAAAGGTATCAAAGGACCCAATTTAAGACAAGTTGAGACTCTTTTGTAAGACAAACCAGGCGACTTGCTGTTGACATTATTCCATTGCTCTCTGATGCCTGCTTCTCTGTCGGTACAAATGTAATCCAGCAACCAACGTCCTCAAGATTGGCAGTGCAAGGTTTTACGGAATTTAATAGCAATACTAAACACTTTCTGACAGTAAGAGCCATTCGACTGTGGAACGGTCTCCCTTGGGAGGTTGTGGACTCTCCTTCCTTGGAAGCTTTTAAGCAGAGGGTGAGTGGCCATCTGTCCTGGATGATCTAGCTGAGATTCCTGCATTGCAAGGGGTTGGGCTAGAGGACCCTTGGGGTCCCTTCCAACGCTATAATTCTATAGTCCTATTATTCCCAGTCAACAAATACTCACCCACCAAAATATCACCAACAAACCATTCAAGGATCACGAAAGAGACCTTTAAACATTTCAGTGCAGTATAGTGTAGTACAGTATCAAAATACATGTTTTATTTGCAGCATATGGAAAGAATTTGGGGAACACAAACAGCATCCATGCCTCTCTTTCAGAGAATTGGCTCTTGTTCTGTAGTTCTCCATGGCATAGGAGAGATCAGGAAAGAGAAAGGCTTCTTTGTGTTGATGAGATGAGTTAGTTTGTCTCAAATTAGACCTAATTACAAATGAGATTTACCCACCAAAAGCAAGCTCACACCTCTCCTTGAATTTGCAGACATACTTAAGGTACATATGTAGGAGGCTCGTTTATAATTATATTATGGGAATGATTCATGTTCTTAGGCAGCTGCATTGTGTTATACTTCCTGGTTGTCCCACAATCAGATTATGAAGTAGTTGTGTTCTATGTTATGATATCAAGCACTGCTAGGAGTTGTTGCTTTTTGTTTTTCTACCTATTTCTTATCAATAAAAAACTTGGGGTGATGTGAGCAAATTTTTATTCTGAAAGAGTGGCCCAGAGAAAAAAGTTTGAGAACCACTGGCCTAACCTATATCTCCTAGGGTTGTTGAAAGGATAATTTTTTTGGGGGGGGGGAGACCTATGTATGCAATTATTATTATTATTATTATTATTATTAATTATTTAGTTAAAGCTATGGTTTTCCCAGTAGTGATGTATGGAAGTGAGAGCTGGACCATAAAGAAGGTTGACCGCCGAAGAATTGATGCTTTTGAATTACGGTGCTGGAGGAGACTCTTGAGAGTCCCATGGATTGCAAGAAGATCAAACCTATCCATTCTGAAGGAAATCAGCCCTGAGGGCTCACTGGAAGGACAGATCCTGAAGCTGAGGCTCCAATACTTCAGGTCTTCCTTTCTGTGGGTTGGGAAAGCTCCCTTGTGTTTGTTTCTAAGGGGAGAAACAGGTCGGTGACACCCTGAAAGCTGACACAGGACTCAGCTACATTCAGGCAATTCTATCATTGCATCTATCCCATGGATTGCAAGAAGCTCAAACCTATCCATTCTGAAGGAAATCAGCCCTGAATGCTCACTGGAAGACCAGATCATGAAGCTGAGGCTCCAATACTTTGGCCACCTCATGAGAAAAGAAGATTCCCTGGAAAAGACCCTGATGTTGGGAAAGGTTGAGGGCACAAGGAGAAGGGGACGACAGAGGACGAGATGGTTGGACAGTGTTCTCGAAGCTAGGAACATGAGTTTGACCAAACTGCGGGAGGCAGTGCAAGACAGGAGTGCCTGGCGTGCTATGGTCCATGGGGTCACGAAGAGTCGGACATGACTATACGACTAAACAACAACAACAACTATTATTATTATTATTATTTCAGCAGGAAAACTAAAGGCAGAGCCAGTTTGTGAAACAATTAGGAGCCAGACATTTTTGCAGGTACACTTCAAATCACCTGGAGATGTAACAGTAGACCCCCGTGTCGTCCTGCCCACCCCTACTACGAAGTATTTCCATAATATTTGAGTTCTTTACTCAAATATTTATTTAAGATTTATGTAACGTTTGAGCATTGTGAGGACTCAGGAGGCAGGCAAGCACCTCAAGATGCTTTACACTCCCCAGAGCTTAGAGCTAGCTCTCTCTTTCTTCTGTCTCATCCTGCAAGGAGAAGAAAACATTGCAGAAAGGGAGGGACGGGGGGGCTTATGATGAAGAACAGAGCACCCCTCTTCCCATGGTGAAACCCTCTCTGCTCCCAGCTTGCTAATTCTGGTTGTGACTTCTGGTGACGAAACGAAACACATTGGGGAGGCATCCTGATCCTAAACCTCCCTTCTTCCCAAATGCTCTAGCATCCTGTATCCAGAGAAACTTATTTTGCATGGGAGAACGGTCTAAACATGACACACGTGCCCGTCTCTCCCGCCTCCCTCCTGTCTGAAGTGGTACAGTCCAAAATTCTACGACCTCCATGTACCATCTCATTAAGCGTAATGTGCAGAGTTAACCCCACTGGGATCATTTTGCTGTCGGCAGTGAACATGAGCTTTTTCGCAAAACTGAGCTGCTTCTTTCTATCCTGAAGCCCAGTTGCCTAGCAATCGGAGGATCCTGTGAAACCAAATGTATGAAAATATAATTCACTTTGCAAAAAGAGAAGAGAATAAGGCTCTTTATAATTTCAAAAGAGGCTGCCACAATAATGCAAAAAACTTCGCAGAGGAGAAGCTGGGCAGACGCTCTTTCGGAAATTATTCCGATGTTTTCTTTTTCTCGGGTGAGCGCTGTAAGATTGATGGAGGAAGGTACGCCGGTGCAAAATTGAGTTAGCATCCTTGATATAAATCATTTCCCTCGCCACTTCAGAACAGACAATATCTCTAACTAGAGCAAAATTACCGGAGATAACACACTCTCCCTTCCCTCCCTTTGCCTTCCCTGATGATGTCTTTGACTGGGACGATATGACGATATGACAAAATCAAAACTAGGATTTTGAGAGAAGGAGTGGGGAACCTCCCAGTGCCCCAGTTCAAGGGCCTTATTCTCTCATGGTAACTTTCTGGGGGCCACATGCCACTCACTGGTGGGTGGGACAGGAGCCAATAAGTGGGAGGAGTCACAAATGTGCTTCTTCACTTTGTAGAGTACGCTATGTTACGGCCATGCAAGTATATGTGGCTTCTCTAAATGTCAGGGACCGGGCAGATGAGGAGGAGTGGTGGAGACCGCCACCCCAAGAGGGCAGGAAGTGTTGGGAGAGTGCTCCGGGCTATCTGCAGACCCCCTGGATCAGACCCCCTGGATCTCGAGTGTCCTCCGGTGAGCATAGCTCTGGAAAAGGCATCTCCTTCTTCTCCAGTGCGCTGCAGCGACATAAACCAACTTGATTTATGCACACTAGCCTTCCCTCTTGACACAGCAAAAGAAAGAGGAATCGTAGTTCTAATCTACTATTTACAGGTGAAACTTGGAAAATTAGAATATCATCGAAAAGTGCATTTATTTCAGTAATGCAACTTAAAAGGTGAAACCAATATATGAGATAGATGCATGACATGCAAAGCAAGATATGTCAAGCCTTTATTTGTTGTAATTGTAATTATTCGTTGTTATGCGGGTCAATTATAAATGGAATGTAATTAATGAAATGTAATAGCGATGTTTATTTTTGTTTATTTGTGTATTATTGTAACTCTTTGTTTTAATACTGTGGAATTTCCAAAAGAAAGCATTTGTAAAAATAAAAATAAAAATAAAAAATAAAAAGTTGCATTACTGAAATAAATGCACTTTTCGACGATATTCTAATATCCCGAGTTTCACCTGTATTTACAGAATATTTACAGACAACAGCATTATGGCGTTTTTTCTCTCCAGCTCCGAGAACAAACACAACAGCGTAAAAGTGAAAGTACAGTTTCACAGGCACACACCGGAAGAGAGATAAGACAGTATTCCCTTCTCACGCTCCATTCAGACAGGCGTGTGAATTATACCAATCATAAAATCAGCATCGGGGAGCAGGAAATCCTAACAGGAAGGAGGAGAGAGTATGGACCTAGGGTTGTGGTTTGAGACGGGACAAACCCCAGAAGAAGAGAGGAGCTGGGGGAAAATGGGCGATGAAGAACAGGAGCCAGATAGCCGTGAACAGAGACAGGAGTCAGATGTGAGAATCAGTATAGCAGCCAAGTGACATGCTGTCTCTGGAGAGCATGCCAGAGCTCCCTCCTTCCCCCAGGACTAGACATGCTCTGCATGTCTCAGAGCAGGAAGCCCAAAGGAGAAATGCCCTTAGCAGCCACCATAGGCAGCAGAAGGGGCTCTGAACACCAGGAAGTAACTGCCGGGGTGGGGGTGGGGGGCGTGGAGCGGCACTCTGAGGAACGTCGGCTGAAGTGTGAGGGTGTACTTTTGTGCCTTCCTGTGCTCCTGTGTATTAAAATAAAAGAAATGAAAAGCTCTCTCTGTGGACTCAGCTGTACAGCTGCTAACAAAACGTTTCAAGTGTGCTTTAAGTGCAATATACAATGTGACACTAGATGGCGATGGTGAGCCTCATGGAGAATTCAATGTACAGTGGTTGTTGTTGTTGTTGTTTAGTCGTTTAGTCGTGTCTGACTCTTCGTGACCCCATGGACCAGAGCACGCCAGGCACTCCTGTCTTCCACTGCCTCCCGCAGTGGTACCTCGGTTTAAGTACAGTGGTACCTCGGTTTAAGAACAGTCCATTTTAAGAATGATTCAGTTTACAAACTCCACAAAACCGGAAATAATGTCCTGGTTTGAGAACTTCACCTCGGTCTAAGAACGGAATCCGAACGGTGGAAGGGCACCGGCGGCAGGAGGCCTCATTAGGGAAAGCGCGCCTCGGTTTAAGAACGGCTTTGGTTTAAGAATGGACTTCTGGAATGGATTAAGTTTGTAAACCGAGGCGCCACTGTATTTTTTTTTAAAAAAAACCTCTTTTTTAGGATGCTTTTTATATGTGTGTAGATTTCACCTGTATCTCTGATTTTCTTAGGCAGATAGCCAGTGAGCGGTTGACGGCACCCCTGACGATAGACTTGTGTCCCTAGATCCAGGAAAGAAAGAGAGATTATTACAGATACTGTCCAACAAGCAAAATCATCTGAGGTGACCAGGGGTCTACCAACTCCACCTGGTGTGCTGGCTGAATCCCTACCTGCTTGCGCAGTGTCTCACCAGAGTGGTGCATGCTCTGGTTATCTCCCACTTGGACTACTGCCATGCGCTTTACGTGGGGCTACCTTTGAAGGTGACTCAGAAACTACAGCTAATCCAGACTGTAGCTGTCAGATTGGTGCCTGGGAGTGGCCACCGGGACCATATAACACCAATCCTAAAAGATCGTTTTGGTGTTGACCTTAAACGGCTTCGGCCCAATATACCTGCAGGAGTGTCTCTGCTGCCATCATTCAGCCCAGACACTCAGGTCCGGTGCTGAGGGCCTTCTGGCAGTTCCCTCATTGAGAAGTGGAGTTACAGGAAACCAGGCAGAGGGCCTTCATCTGAGAGGGAGGGAGGCTACAAAATCCCCCCTTTTCCTTCATTCGAAAACTTTGCGGGCACCTTCTCTCTTGATCAAGGAGGCTGGGAAGAGTCTTAAGGGACTGGATCACATTCAAGCACTGCACTCCTTTCTCTCTCTCTTGAGGGCAACCTTATCTTTCCACCCTCGTTTTCTACACAGTCATTAAAAGGCACATCTTTTGGAACCGTAAACTCAAAGACTTGCCATCCTGGAGCTGCCCTCTGTGTTTATTAGAAGATGAATGCACACCACCAGGTGATGTGCCTAATTATGTCTTTCTTAATATGATAAACTTTTCTCTCTGTGTGTGTCTCATTATCCTGGGAATGACGTGACCTTCATCCCATCTCTTCATTTCGTCTATGCATGGGGTTCACGAAAGAGCGTGAAGAACAAAATAAAAGCTGAATGCTAATAGCTAAAATTTCAATGGGGAGATGGCCAATTTGTAGCCATCAGCTATTTAACCCACAGTCTATTTTTACCAAAATAGCAATTTCTCCCAATTCCCTTGGCTGTTCACATACCCTCTGGTGTAAATTGTAGAGTCTTGTGAATTGTGTGATGGATGAAGAGAGCACAAGCCTGGGAGGAGGAAGGCCAGTTTAATGTGTCAGCACATTACAAGACACCCACAGAATTGTACACTTGGAAGGGAGCCCAAGGATCATCTAGATCAACCCCAGGAACAGTCTCCAGCCAGTGCCTTGATGATGATGCAATGGCAGCTCCGATCTGCTTTGTGACTTTTTGTGAGCGCGGCGTGTGCCCTTCCAATAATACCAATCAGACTGATTGGAAGCGCACATGCCTGTCGCATCCTCCTCATGCCGCTCTGCCAGTGCCCTGCAGAAAAGAATGAGCCTGAGACCGTTGCCCTGGCAACCCCTCTCCCATGCTATGCCACTGTATCTTCTCCCATTTGTACTGGTCCTGCTCCTGTACTTGTGGTGGGAAACCTATAAGCCTACTTAGTGCACAGACCCCAAGACCTGATCTGAAACAGACCCCTGCATCCTGCAGGGTTGCACCAGCTGGTGAATGGAGGGCATAGGAGCCAACTCCTAGGAGCCAAGTTCCTTTTGCCTGCCCCCAATAAAATATTTGATGGGCATTGCAATGCAGGTGGTGTGTTTGAGCTGCATCTTGTGTTCCATTGTGCAGGCTTACCTGGCCCCCACAATATTTTATTCCGGTTGGCACCCCTGCTGGAGGGTTCAATCCTGCTCGGGTCTGCTTCCCCATTGCGACTTCCCCGACTTAACCAGTGGTCCAACTTAGTGTTAATACAGCTTCCTGCGTTTCTACAGCACGCACCATCCATGCGTTAGACCAATTGGTTTGCATCTAATTCTACATGGAAATTCTGGCGATGCCTCCCCCTTATGGAGCAAATCACCAGGCTGCCTTCTGTTACAAAATTAGCAGCCGCTCATTCCTCCCCACTCCTTCTTTCATTGCTGTGGGGCTTCCAGCATGGTCCACGGCTGAAGAACTTCACCCTTTAGTTATCGAATTTCTCGATGGCAATTAGAGCTGGCTGAATGGATCATTAGGGATAATTTATTGCAGGAATTTAACTTGTCTCCCGCATTAGTGAGCAAGACATGATGGGTCAATCCTGTCCTGCATTGCCCAGTAGGCAGACTAAGCATGTGCTGTGGGCACCAGCAAAGCTGGAGCAGCGAAATAAATGAGATTCCCCCCCCCCCCCTCCTCGGATGAATTTGACATTCAATATTTCCAAAAAAAAAGTAGTCATCATGGGGGAAAACAAACTTTGTTAGTCTTTCCGACACTCCACACTCTTCTCCCCTTTTTCTGTTCTCCTTTTATTACTTAGCTCCACCTATACCAGGGGGATATCTTACCAATGTAGATCAAAATAATGCAAGGAAATCAGATCCTGTTGTGTGTTGCAATTAATCTATGGTTTTATTATCGATACATTTACTGGAGTTATATGTACTTGATTCATTTTCTTTACTATGTGTGTGTGAGAGAGAGTGAAAATATTGCACACTGTGTAATTTTTTAATGGTTTTTTTTTTAATTGCCTATTGGGTGTGCCATAATTTTTCAGTTCTTAGGGACTTTAAAGGTCTTAAACCAACCCTAGGTTAGTCCCAATATCTGCTCCGTTCCCTCCTGAGCTAACAATTTCTTTCCTTTTCAGTCATGGGGCATTCCAGATTGTCCCAGCTCCTTCCTAAACCACAACAGTTGGTGCACTTACTTATAAGTAAGGCATTAATGCTTTATTACAACAGATTAGTGATACAGTGAAGGCGGTGAAGGTCCTGTGTGAGTGCCTGGACGCGGTTGGAGGATGGATGGTGGCTAACAGATTGAGGTTGAATCCTGACAAGACAGAAGTACTGTTTGTGGGGAACAGGAGGCGGGCTGGTGTGGAGGACTCCCTGGTCCTGAATGGGGTAACTGTGCCCCTGAAGGACCAGGTGCGCAGCCTGGGAGTCATTCTGGACTCACAGCTGTCCATGGAGGCGCAGGTCAATTCTGTGCCCAGGGCAGCTGTCTATCAGCTCCATCTGGTACGCAGGCTGAGACCCTACCTGCCCGTGGACTGTCTCGCCAGAGTGGTGCATGCTCTAGTTATCTCTCACTTGGACTACTGCAATGCGCTCTATGTGGGGCTACCTTTGAAGGTGACCCGGAAACTACAACTAATCCAGAATGCGACAGCTAGACTGGTGACTGGAAGCGGCCGCCGAGACCATATAACTCCGGTCTTGAAAGACCTACATTGGCTCCTAGTACCTTTCCAAGCACAATTCAAACTGTTGGTGCTGACCTTTAAAGCCCTAAATGGCCTCGGTCCAGTATACCAGAAAGAGCATCTCCACGCCCATCATTCTGCCTGGACACTGAGGTACAGTGCCGAGGGCCTTCTGGAAGTTCCTTCACTGCGAGAAGCAAAGCTACAGGGAACCAGGCAGAGGGCCTTCTCGGTAGTGGCCCCTGCCCTGTGGAACGCCCTCCCACCAGATGTCAAAGAGAAAAGCAACTGCCAGACTTTTAGAAGACATCTGAAGGCAGCCCTGTTTAATGTTTAATAGATTATTGTATTTTAATATTCTGTTGGAAGCCGCCCAGAGTGGCTGGGGAAACCTAGCCAGATGGGCAGGGTATGTATGTATGTATGTATGTATGTATGTATGTATGTATGTATGAATGTATGAATAGTTAATAATTATACAGACTCACTTGCACTGAAATAGCCAGGTATTAGGGGTTGTTAGGTTAGTTTCCTTGATTCTAATGCTGGCACTTCTATCCCAGATTCTAATGTTCCTTTTACATGGCATTTCGTTATGGAACCGTGGCTTTTTGACTGAAATGCCGCTGCGGCATGCTAATTTTCAAATGTCAGGAAAGAACAGTAGGCCAGAATCTGACCCGAAATTTTCAACGCATGAAATTTCAACTTAAAACTCCGGCAATTTTCTGGGTTAATGGAGTTGCAAATGGATTTATTTCCCCCTGGAAACTCATAACGTGGAAATGAGCACCAGGCTATAGGTAGATTTCAGTAATTTTCCAGTCCAAGGTGGATGGTACTTTCTCAGGCTGGGTCTCATTCTGCTGCACTCTCCAAACCCAGTTCCAAGTACAGCAGGTTTATCGAACAAACTCCACAATGAGTCCTTGAACCCCCCAATGTCTGGATTCTCAGCGTCTGGTTTAAAAGGTAAAGGTAAAGGACCCCTGGACGGTTAAGGCGACTATGGGGTTGCGGCGCTCATCTCGCTTTCAGGCCGAGGGAGCCGGTGTTCGTCCACAGACAGCTTTCTGGGTCATGTGGCCAGCATGACTAAACTGCTTCTGGAGCAACAGAAACACCATGATGGAAACCAGAGCGCACAGAAACACCATTTACCTTCCCACCACAGGGGTACCTATTTATCTACTTGCACTGGCATGCTTTTGAACTGCTAGGTTGGCAGGAGCTGGGACAGAGCAACGGCAGCTCACCCCGTCAAATAGATTCAAACTGCCGACCTTCCGATTGGCAAGCCCAAGAGGCTCATTGTGGGTGGCACTGTGGTCTGGTTTAACAGAGGGGTGCACACATGGTCTACCATTTTGTAACGACTTCCTTTAGCCCATTATATCCACCCTGTGAACAAGGAACGCCACAATCTGTGGAGTCGGAGCCATAGCTGCCAAGTTATCCCTTATTTTAAAGGGATTTTCTCTTATGCTGAATAGGCTTCCTCGTGAGAAAAGGGAAAACTTGGCAGCTATGGTCGGAGCAGAGCTCTGCTGACCCACCTTTACAGAAAGGCCTTAAATTTTTGGGTCCGGTGGGGAATGTTTAAGCCTCCCCCCCTTTTTTTTGCATGCTCAGCTTCCAAAGCTGGAACATGGCTTCAGTTGTTAGCTTGGCAGTGGACGGATCCAGATGTTCAGCCCTTGGGGAGCATCCCTTCTTTCTTGGCGTCATTGTTAGCTCTTGGCAGATTCCCTGCCTGCATAACCAGAGACAGAAGTCCCATCTCTGTTATGAAAGGCTATAAAATTTGGGGTGGCGGGTGTCAGTGTCGCAAAGGGACAGCCGTGTTTTCCTGTTGAAGCCAAAACAACAAAGAGCCCACAAGAGACCAATTGAAATAAATAATACATTGCACAGATGTATGTGTGCAGCGAATCGGGTTGTCGACCACAGATGCTTGTGGCATAAATGCATTTGTTAGCGCATGACTCTGTCTCTCCTCTTACCCATGCATCTCCCCTTTTCCAAACAGGTTAAACCCAGCCAGGTGGGCAGGGTGTGTGTGTGTGTGTGTGTGTGTGTGTGTGTGTGTGTGATATCACACACACACACACACACACACACACACACACACACACACACACACATTGTTTAACAATGCTCTATAAGTCTCTGTGTGTGATGCGGGTGGCGCTGTGTGACGCAGGTGTGACGCGGGTGGCGCTGTGGCCTAAACCACTGAGCCTCTTGGGCTTGCCGATCGGAAGGTCGGCGGTTCGAATCCCCGCAATGGGGTGAGCTCCCGTTGTTCGGTCCCAGCTCCTGTAATTGGACTGTAACTGAACACACACACACACACACACACACACACACACACACACACACACACACACACCTTCCTCTACTGATTCCCCTTCCTGCAGCACTCTGAGGCGAAACTTTTTATCTTTCCTTAAGTCTCATCGCTCCTAGGCATGTAATGGCCTTCACATGTCTTTAGAACTGCTGGAAAAAACTAGCCTGTTTCTCCTGGCTTAATTGCATGGCATGTCTATCGCCTCATTCCCTGGCTATATGCAAAAATGTAGCTACCTCTTGAGAATCTTCTTTTTCATCCTTTCCTGTAGCTTGCATACAGGTGGCAAAGCCTTCCTTAAACCTTTTCCAGAATTCGGCTTCATTGCCACTGAATTTCAGCTCCCTGGGGGGCTTTGAGCCATTCCATCTTTTACTCTCAGTTTTCTTCCCCTTACCTTTCTTGCTGACCCCACTCCCAGGTACCATGTAATGCTCTCTGTTTAATGAGGAGCAGGTCAGAGAAGCTGAACGAGAAATAGTTTTATTGAAGAAGTATGTGCAACAGGTCTTTTCTCCTTTAGCTACTTTCTCACTCTGCCCCTAGCCCTGTATCCTGCTGGGGCCTAGCCTCCTAAACTAGACATGGGAGGTACCCGTAAGCATTTATTCTTACATCTCCTCCTGTATAAACATTCATAGCATTAATGATGGAATTGTGAAAGTTTATTCAGTTCAACTCCCTGCCAGTGCAGAAACTCTGAAACTACACCATCCAGAGCTGGCCCAAGGCATTTCGACACCTGAGGCGAACCACAAAATGGCGCCCCTCATCACCAGGGATGAAGGGGTGAGTGATGATCTACAACAGGAACAAGGGGGGAATAAAGATCTACATCAAGAACAAGGGGGAATCGAAGATCTACACTGGAAAAAGGGAGAGCAAAATAAAGTCAACCTTGTATTTTCAATACCTATAGAAGACCTTCCTGTTTCACAAGCCTTCTAAGTGGATTTTTTAAAAATCCCAGTTGCATTTAATTGTTTTCACATATGACATTTATATATGATTTTTATATGCGACGTTGTTTTATGTATGGTGTCTCTCTATTTATTTGTGTGTGTGTGTGTGTGTGTGTGTGTGTGTGAGAGAGAGAGAGAGAGAGAGAGAGAGAGAGAGAGAGAGAGAGAGAGAGAGAGAGAAAGACATTGTTTTGGATGTTTTTATCATGGATATTTTTGCCGCAAATCGGTCTGAATCACGGCCGTTAAAGGTCTCAGTAAATATTCCCCAAAACCCACAATGAACAAAATGGGAGAGGGGATGACCCCAACATTTTGTGTTCCTATGTCTTTCTATTTTTTTAAATGTGGCAGACATTTTGTGTCGTGGCACACCCCACAGCTGCCGTTCTGTGTCATGTGGCCCCGCCACAGCGGCCATTTTATGGCTGGTGCCCATGACGCTGCTTCAGCCGATCCATTATTGTTTTGTAGGAGACGGTAGCGACATCTCTAGGTGCAAGGAGAGCCCGGGCGATTTCAAACGTCTCCTCTCCACAGACGCTGAAGAATGTCGCCCTCTTCATGGCATCGTTGGTGACTTCTTTCACTTGCAGGAGGAAGTTGAAACGGGCGGCGTACCCTTCCCAGTCTCCTGATGCTGGTTTGAATGGCGAGAAGCTGCTGTTGGTTGCCATTCTGGGTTCCTTGGGTCCTGGAGCTGAAGCCTGGATGCACGGTGCGATGCAGCGGTGCGGCAGGTGGTGGTGCTGCGGTGCAGTGCGTGGTGGCCGTCAACTCAGCAGGATCCCACCTTCGTCGCCAGTGAAATATACTCGGAGTCGAGAGTGAATTTCATGCTCTTTATTCAGCTCGTAGTCATCAAGGAGAAGAAGAGAAGAAGAATGACCTTTTCCCAAAACCATCTGCTTGTATACATTATTTACACAATGGGCTTTGCGTGATTGGCTACTTCAGGGCTACACCTGTGGGCCAATCAGTTTGTGGATTGACTTCTGCCAGCCGCCTGATTGGCTGCTCCTGCAGGCCAATCAGGTTGCGGATTCACTTCCACCTGGAGTTGGATTGGGTGGCTCCTGCGGACCAATCAGACTGCTGATTCCGGATACTATTGTTCTATGATTCAGCTCAGTACATAACAATATCGGTGACCCCTGTTGCACAATGCCAGCATCCTTCTTATTCAAAGCAGCAGAGCTAGTCCTACAACTCAGCTCTACATTTGCTGCAGAATCACCTTCTAACAGCAGTGTGCCAGTCAGGTTTTTGTGGTGGATTATGAAAGAGGTTGTTCCCCTCCCCTTCGCTACAACTGGGTTCCACATAATGACCTTTGTACAGAGCTCCCTGGAGACTCATGGGGATAAGGAATGTAGAATTTGAATTTTAAGCTGGCACTGCCCTTCCTTTTGAATAACGTTCACAGCACAGGAGAGCCTGCTTTTCCGGCTGAGGCCAAATCCTTGGGCTTCCAACTCTTGTTGTTGTTGTTTAGTCATTTAGTCGTGTCCGACTCTTCGTGACCCCATGGACCATAGCACGCCAGGCACTCCTGTCTTCCACTGCCTCCCGTAGTTTGGTCAAACTCATGTTCGTAGCTTCGAAAACACTGTCCAACTATCTCGTCCTCTGTTGTCCCCTTCTCCTAGTGCCCTCCATCTTTCCCAACATCAGGGTCTTTTCCAGGGAGTCTTCTCTTCTCATGAGGTGGCCAAAGTATTGGAGCCTCAGCTTCACGATCTGTCCTTCCAGTGAGCACTCAGGGCTGATTTCCTTCAGAATGGATAGGTTTGATCTTCTTGCAGTCCATGGGACTCTCAAGAGTCTCCTCCAGCACCATAATTCAAAAGCATCAATTCTTCGGCGATCAGCCTTCTTTATGGTCCAGCTCTCACTTCCATACATCACTACTGGGAAAACCATAGCTTTAGCTATACGGACCTTTGTAGGCAAGGTGATGTCTTTGCTTTTTAAAATGCTGTCTAGGTTTGTCATTGCTTTTCTCCCAACTCTTCCACAGCTCCAATTAAGAGTCTTTTGAGTTGGTTTTTCAGCATACTGGAGAAGGTTGCATCTGGACTGGTGTCAGAAGTCAGTGCCTTTCAACAGCAGCCCAGGAGAGCCAAGCATTGATCCCTGACCCTATGCCATTCCTGATTAGCCTGGTTTACTCTCACACACATTTCCCCCCCAATAAGATTCCCCCCCCCCAAAATAAAAACTTTTGCCAACAATAACTGGAGACAAGTTTAGTTATATAATAAAATCTCCACAAAAAACAACATTACGTTCAGTTTGTAGTGTCATTTCAAGCATGTTCTCCAGACATTAATGCAGACAATTCTGAGTAACTGGTGGGAGAGAATTCTTATCTTCTCCCCTTACATATGGAAAGACCAGGTTTGGCTCCACTTCTAAGTCCAGTTAGTCGCTCTGTGATAGCCTGGATGGCAGAACATACCCAGCTCCTTCAACCGTTCCTCATATGGCTTGGTTTCCAGACCCTTTATCATCTTGGTCACCGTCCTTTGCACACCTACCAGCTTGTCAATATCCTTCTTAAATTGTGGTGCCCAGAACTGGACACAGTGCTCCAAGTGTGGTTTGACCAAGGCAGAATACAGGGAGAAGACTCCCTGGAAAAGACCCTGATGTTGGGAAAGATTGAGAGCACTAGGAGAAGGGGACGACAGAAGACGAGGTGTTCTTGAAGCTACGAACATGAGTTTGACCAAACTGCGGGAGGCAGTGGAAGACAGGAGTGCCTGGCGTGCTATGGTCCATGGGGTCACGAAGAGTCAGACACGACTAAATGACTAAACAACAACATTACAGTGGTACCTCAGGTTACAGGCGTTTCAGGTTACAGACGTTTCAGGTTACAGACTCTGCTAGCCCAGAAATAGTACCTCGGGTTAAGAACTTTGCTTCAGGATGAGAATAGAAATTGCGCGGCAGCGGTAAACCCCATTAGCTAAAGTGGTACCTCAGGTTAAGAACAGTTTCAGGTTAAGAACGGACCTCCAGAACGAATTACGTTCTTAACCCGAGGTACCACTGTACTTCCCTTGATCTGGACACTTGTTGTTGTTGTTTAGTTGTTTAGTTGTGTTCGACTCTTTGTGACCCCATGGACCAGAGCATGCCAGGCACTCCTGTCTTCCACTGCCTCCTCCATGGGACTCTCAAGAGTCTCCTTCTGTTATTGCCGCCTTAAATTGCATCAACTTTTTCTCTCTCTTAAGCAGGACTCCTACAGTTCTCTACCTGAGCTATCTCACAACTTAGCACATGGGAGGCTAGTCCCTAAGACAATCCTGGACTGAAGCCATTTGCACGCATCTATGAAGCAGCATTTAAGGACCAATGCAGAAGAGAAGAAAAAGGCTGTTTCGTTAAGTCTCCGCGCTCACTTGTGATTCTCCGAATAAGAAGAAAGCAAAGCTGCAACTATGGTTCAAGGCCGGTAGAGTTGGGAAGGGGAGGACTTCAAGAGAAATTGCTTAATTGGCTTTGATGAAACTATTAAGCAAAAGCAAGGCTGTCTCTTGAGTTTAAATAGTTTGGCGCTGTTCCTTTTGGGCATGGATTTGCTGCCGGTGATTTCAGCAGAAACAAACCCAGGCCATTAACGTGAATTCCAAAGGGAATTGCCAGGAGGGGTAAAAAGTCCAAGATAAACATGTCAGGTTACATAAGCAGGCTCCCCCTTGTTGCTTGCCTCTTCCCGATTCTCTCTCTGTAAGCAGAAACCTGGTACAATAGTTTGAAATAGGAATGGCGGGGTGGGGGGTGGACATAAAAGCAAGCTTGTAAAGGCAAATTCAGTATTTTTCCTCCAGTAGCCTTTAGGACAGCCACTGTCTGAAGCAGCAGCACTGCAAGAGCTTTGAACCCATGAATGAATTTAATGGAATGCAAATTTAGCATCCACACTCCCAAACAAATGACATCACAGTGAGCTGAAGCTGCTTTGCCATGATCTGATGCACTCAAGAGTTAGAACAGCCCGTCAACAGGGTCTTCAGAATTACTCTGATTGGAAAACACGGGCGACACTTGGGGGGGCAGGGAGTGAGGGGGGCATCAGCCCACCCCCAAGTAACCTACTCACACCTATGGCTAGATCCCTTGGGCTGCTTGAGTGAAAAATACATTTCACATACACATAAGAATGGAAACACAGACTAGAATTTAAAACAGGGCTGCAATCTTAAGCATGCTTACCTGGGCAATTAGCACAGCACCATACATTTAAATCACATGACCCCCTCCAAGAATCCTGGGAACTGTGGTTTCTTAAGCGTGCTGTGTGTGGATGATTCCATGATTCTTTGGGCGGTGTTTTGTGCTTTTAAATGTTGTGGATCTGCCTTTAATTTCTCATTTCCCCCATGTTTGGTGTGGATCTCCAAATCTTCACATCAGTTTGCAAGGATCAGTGTCGCTCCTCATGAAAATCTACCTCCATTGCAGTATGGATTTATCCTAATATACATAGTTTTGCATGCCGTTTTGCCAAACATAAATATCTGTGCAGGCAGTTTCTCCCAATATCCCGTGTATCTGAATATGACTTTCAGTAATATATGGATATTTATGCAGTGTTTCTCCCAGGGATGATGATACCTTTATTGTCAATGTACAACCTGTATACAATGAAATTAACCGAGCCCCCCCCAAACACACAATCTCATTACACTCTGTGTGCTTGTCCCACAGATGCCAATAAAATACTGGGGAGAGGGCCAGGGAAGCCCCATTCCACATAATCGATCATGAGATGCGGCACACAAACACTATTTGAATGGCAATGCCCATCAACTGGGGGGGGGGAGGATGGCCTCCTCAAATATTTTAGGGGGGGGGCAAAGGGATCTTGGTTTCTCCGCACAATCAAATGTCCATGGACATGTTGGGCAAATTTTTTTTGAAAAGCACAAATACAGGATGGGTGACACTTGGCTTGAGAGCAGTACATGTGAAAAGGACCTAGGAGTCTTGGTAGACCACAAACTTGACATGAGTCAGCAGTGTGATGCAGCAGCTAAAAAAGCCAATGCAATTCTGGGCTGCATCAATAGGAGTATAGCATCTAGATCTAGGGAAGTAATAGTACCACTGTATTCTGCTCTGGTCAGACCTCACCTGGAGTACTGTGTCCAGTTCTGGGCACCACAGTTCAAGAAGGATACTGACAAGCTGGAACGTGTCCAGAAGAGGGCAACCAAAATGGTCAAAAGCCTGGAAACGATGCCTTATGAGGAACGGCTTAGGGAGCTGGGTATGTTTAGCCTGGAGAAGAGAAGGTTAAGGGGTGATATGATAGCCATGTTCAAATATATGAAAGGATGTCATATGGAGGAGGGAGAAAGATTGTTTTCTGCTGCTCCAGAGAAGCGGACACGGAGCAATGGATTCAAACTACAAGAAAGAAGATTCCACCTAAACATTAGGAAGAACTTCCTGACAGTAAGAGCTGTTCGACAGTGGAATTTGCTGCCAAGGAGTGTGGTGGAGTCTCCTTCTTTGGAGGTCTTTAAGCAGAGGCTTGACAGGCATATGTCAAGAATGCTTTGATGGTGTTTCCTGCTTGGCAGGGGGTTGGACTGGATGGCCCTTGTGGTCTCTTCCAACTCTATGATTCGATGATTCTTTGTTCTTGGGTTGCAGAACTGAACAGAGATATTCAAAGACGTGTGAATTTCAACCGATAGCTGTGCTTCAGTTCTGTGAGTTAGGTAAGGTGCACATTAACAACCCAGAACAAACCAAATCCCTGCCCTGCAGTCACTAACTGCCTGCTTACCATATCGCCTGGGATCAGTTTCTGTTTCATTATTCCCCCTCAGTTCACACTGTGTTGCATTCTTCAGATTTACTGTGTCTGGCTGACGTTACTTTCTTGTACTCCTTTAGGGGAAAGCCTTGGCTAGCAAGCTGTGGAACTGTTCCGACAATATTTATTTTGTGTGTGTGTGTGGCTTTAGCAAGGTAGAGAATTTACTGCCTTGTTGTTTCTTCCTTCGAATGGTAAACTCACATTTCCCCCAAACAAGATTTCCTTCATTTCACCCACCCCTGTCTGGTCTGAAAATAGTCATTTTCATTTGTTTTGCAATATATCTATGGCTTGCAGAGACACAGCGCATGAGTGTGTTTTGTGGACTTTTAAACTGCAGCCTGTCATAGTGTCATACATCTTTCCTGCCACATTAATATCTATATTTTACATACACCGATAGAAAGAGCTGGCTGGCAACATCATCGCATTCTAAGAAATGAGAACCCAGGGCAGAACTATGCAGACTCGGGTGGTTGGTTTGATTCATGGTGCCTCACATTAGGCAGAATAAAGTAGTGCTCTGCCAGAGACACAGGTCTCTGGGAATGTAAGAAAGCACCCTTTTCCATTCCGTCCTCCATTTGTCACACGCACCAACGTTTCCGTTCCACTGCAGTTCGACTTCCACCAAAAATTACATTATTCACCTCTCTGTCCACTGTGGCAAGATTACGTAGCTTACGTACCTTATGCAATTTATGTAATTAGGTAAATTATGATGCCATTGTATTGAATTCAACTCTGTTTGTTTCAATGCAAAGGATAACACAATGGAAATGGACGAGGGAATGCAATCAATTATGGATCCTTTGTAGGCTGAAAACAACAGCAGGGAACACTTGACTGTTATTAGTTGGTTTGATTTCCATTCTGGACATGAGTCAAATAAACAAAGCTCTGCAATTCCCCCCTCCCATTTCTGTTTCCATCGGGCTTCTCTGCTATTCCTGCTGGTCTCAGTGATGGATTGGCAGAATGGGGACTGTGGAAAGCAATGGTGTCTCTTTCCCCCACAGCATCTGCCCATACCCTTCCCTGCACATCACTGGAAGACATCCAACAGACGCTTTGTGGAAAGTTTTGTGATTGAAACATTGGGAAGACGGAGTTGCCAATGTCTTGCTTGTTTCATTGATTTCTTTTCACTCATCCTAAGCAAGTCCTACATTCCCATTGGCGTCAGCAACTTGATGTGGGGACATTCCTTACTTTGCTATATTTTATCATGCTTTTTGTTGTTGTTGCAGGTTGACATTTTAAGTCCAATTCATCAGACTCCATCAAAATAAAGTATAACCAAAAAACCCGCACATATATTCCGTGACAGCGATAGATCAATAATCCTTCCTTAGAACAGCAAGTAATTGTCTCCGTAAAGTGACATTTTGAGTTCATTTTGTGAAATTCGGTTAGAGGGAAAGGAAGGGCACCCGCAAGTCAGGTTTTTAAATACAAAACGCCTGCTTTTGGGGAGGGGTTTGTGTTAACAAGACACGTTTAATAAGGAACCATAAAGTGACCTTTCGTTACTTCCAAAAATGAAACTATATGAAGTACAGAGAGATTGATAGGTTAACTGGTAGGTTCATACATTTAAGCTCTAATAATCAAGGCCAAATATTAAATGATGCACTTTGAAACAACAGTTACAACAAATGTGTTTGCAAAAAGTCAAGGAAGAGCTTCATTCTGCCAAGCAGTCCAGCAACTATTTAGTTTGTACAGGCATAAAATTGTAGAGCTTGAAGGGGTCTCGAGGATTATCTAGTCCAACCCCTTGCAATGCAGGAATATGCAGTGGTCCCATTTGGGGATCGAACCTGCAACCTTGGTGTTATCAGCACCACACTCTAACCAACTGAGCTATCCAGTGGTCCAGGTAAAAATTTACTGTCAGAAGTAGGATTCAAACCCACGCTACCAGGGGAGACTGCACTCTGAACACAGCGCCTGAGATTGCTGGTCCATCCTGACAGCAAAAGACACAATCCCAGATACTAGGAAACGCCGTTTACCTTCCCGCTGGAGCGGTACCTATTTATCTACTTGCGCTTTGACGTGCTTTTGAACTGCTAGGTTGGGAGGAGCAGGGACCAAATAATGGGAGCTCACCCTGTCGTGGGGATTCGAACTGATCGGCAAGCCCAAGCTCAGTGGTTTAGACCACAGCGCCACCTGCGTCCCAGAAACTATGCCAGCCAAATATCTGGGTTGTAACCCTAGTAACTAGAAACCAATCTACGATTCCTGTGAAAGAGGATGCCGAGTTCTCTTTCATACTTGCTTCCTCTCTCAAACTGGCACACTGGCTTGCTGGAAGTGATGCTCGGTGCTGGCTTGACTTTGGGCCAACGAGCCACAAGATGCCCCCAGCAGGTTCAGCACCCAAAACAGATGTCCGCAACTTTGCATTGGGTGGATTAGCTCTGAAAACTGCAGGGTTTTGCACGCACGGTTTGGAAAACGCTCCAGACATTTTCTAAAGCAAAATTTTAAAAAAGGAGCAGGGGCCAGAGGTCCAAGAAGCCCGAGGTAGTGTTAGCTGGACACAGCTGATGTCACTGTGGCAGATCGCTCCAGGCCTTGCTGAGCTTGCTTTTTGCATGGATGCCTGTGTTTTGAAACAAACACAGACTGGTAAATTTTCTGTTGAAGAATCAGATTGGGCTGCCACGTGCAGCAAGTTCCCCTTTAAACTGCCATCAGCCTTGGCCCCCAAAATTCTAAATAACCACAAGCAACACGCGGCTAATACATAGCTGCCAAGTACCCCGTTTTCCCCGGGAAACCCCCGTTTTTACTTACCCTTTCCTGGTGGTCCCCCGTATCACTTCGTCTCCCGTTTTTCTCTGTTATTTTCTCCTGCCGGCGGCCATTTTTTCTTTTCTGATTTGCCCTTCTATGGGCACCAAAAATGGCCACCGCCCGCTTCAAAAGTTGCATCTACGCATGTCCGGAAGTGCATAGATGCGACTTCCGGTGTCGGCAGTGGCCATTTTTGGTGCCCATAGATGGGCAGAGCGACACCGGAAGTTGCGTTGACGCACTTCCTGACATGCATAGAAGCGACTTTCGAAGCCGGTGGCGGCCATTTTTGGTGCACATAGAAGGGCAAAACAACACCGGAAGTTATGTCGACGCAACTTCCGGTGTCACACGGCTGCCGGTCCCGGATTCTGCAGTCCGGGACTATTGGGCTCAATTAAAGAGCCTGCTTTTAACACATAGCATAGGAAGCTGACTTAGAATCATAGAACTGTAGAGTTGGAAGGGACCCCCAGGGGTCATCTAATCCAACCCTGTGCAATTCAGGAACCACAGATAAAGACTTCCTGATAGATGGCCACCCAACCTCTGTTTAAAAACCTCCAAGGAAGGAGCATCAACAACCTCGGTCAAACAGCTCTTACTGTCAGAAAGTTCTTCCTAATTGTCAGGGGGTTGTTGCGGCTACTCTAGAGTAATGACGCTCCACATGCTTGTCTTTCAGCAGTTTTTATTTAGTGCATGCTATTTATAGTGAGCTGGGTATGTACAACATGTCTACTCAGTCCGACGCAGAATCCGGCACTGGACCGCCCCTGGACCTCCTCCAGCATAAGAGTCTTGGGACAGCAAATCTCTTTCCCCTCCTTTTCCTGCGTAATTCCAGAACCAGAGGAAAGGGTCTACGCTCCATGTTTTCCTTCTCCCCCCTTTCCCCCCCTCTTCCTCCCTCCTGTGTCGTAGGGGCTCTCCCATGCTGCCAGAGCCCTGTCCCTCTCTCTCCACTTCCTGACTGGACTCCTGAGCGTCCTCGCTGTTATCGCTGCTTGGGGAGGAGCTGCTTCTGATGAGGGGAAGAGGATCCCTATATTCTCTTCCCCTTACACTAATGTTTAGTCAGAATCTCCTTTCTTGTAACTCGAGGCCAATGGTTTGAGTCCTACCCTCCAGAGCAGGAGAAAACAAGCTTGCTTCCTCTTCCATATGACAGCCCTTAAGATGCTTGAAGATGGATATAATATCTCCTCTCGGTCTCTTTTCCAGGCTAAGCATACCCAGCTCCTTCAACCGTTCCTCATAAGGCTTGGTTTCCAGACCCTTGATCGTCTTGGTTGCCCTCCTCTGTGCACCTTCCAGCTTGCCAATATCCTTCTTAAACTGCGGAGGGACATATTCCAGTCAAGCAAAATCAGTCGATGAGGGTGCGAAGCAGGGCTGGTGAGGGTCGTGACCTGGGGCAAATTGGAGGGCCAGACAGAGTGGGGTCAGGTCTGAAGTTCCACTCCTTTGTTCTAGAAAACATCTGCATCTAGAGGGTTTCCCCCCCCCCTCTTCAGGACCATAAAGGAATTTTTTCCAATCAGCCACAAGCCTCCCCTCATGCTGATTGACAGGCCTCGTTTGATCTTACTCCTGCTTGTTGAATAATTTTGATCAGCCGGCTAATTTTAAACACTTTCAAAAGAATAGCAATGGGACTTGAGGGATCTATGGGACTTGGATCTCACTGTGCATGCCTCTTTCCCCCCTCTTTTTGGGGCAATGAAAATTCATAGGTTTTCCAAAATAAACTATCGCAATGTTCCTTCTGACAAGAGGGGTTGAACTGAGAACACTACAGAGGGGTGTCAGGGTGGGTTATATAGGGATATAGCAATGATTGCTACATAGTAGAAATTAGAATAGGCAGATTTTATGCAAATCAATGTCATCTCACACACGTGTGTGTGTGTGTGTGTGTGTGTTTTAGTGATCCATTTCCTCTTAAAGTGGTACCTTGGTTCTCAAACCGCTTGGTACTCAAACAACCTGGAACCCAAACACTGCAAACCCAGAAGGAAGTGTTCCAGTTTGCGAACTTTTTTCAGAAGTCAAATGTGCTCTGTTTTGAGTGTTATGCTACTGATTTGAGCGCCACACTTCCATTTTGCGTGTTATGCTGAGGTCTGTCTGTTTTTGCTATTTATTTTATGTTTTTGCGGCTCTTTTTTCTTTTTTTGTGTGACTGCGTGGAACCCAGTTCAGCTACCGATAGATGATTGTGTGTGTGACTACAGAGCATTGTTTATTGCTTTCATTTTATGGATCAATGGTCTCGTTAGATAGTAAAATTCATGTTAAATTCCTGTTTTTAAAAGTCTGGAACAGATTAATCCATTTTACATTTCTTTCTATGGGAAAGCGTGCCTTGGTTTTGGAACGCTTTAGTTTTGGAACTCACTTCCGGAACGGATTAAGTTTGAGAACCAAGGCACCACTGTACTTGGAAGCTCCCAAGAATCCGCCATAGGTTTTCCTGAGCTTTGGCGTAGTTGCATACCTGCCAAGTTCCGGCCTGAGAAATAAGGGACTGGACCGGAAGTAGCAGACCGGATGTAGCGCTGCCGCCATTTTGGAACTGGGCGGAGCATGCTCAGAAGCGACTTTTGATGCTGCTCTGCCCTGTTCCAAAATGGCCGCCGCACCAGAAGTCGCGCTGCAGCCATTTTGGAACTGGGCAAAGCAGCATCAAAAGTCACTTCTGAGCATGCTCTGTCCAGTTCCAAAATGGCTGCCGCGCCAGAATAAAACCGGGGGAAAACAAAAAAATCCGTTTTTTCGGCTGGGGCCGTTTTTTCTACCTTTACCTCCTCCATGAATTCAACTGATTTTCTTTCAAAGCCATCTAAGTTGGTGGCTAATACTGCCTCCGGTGGCAGTGAGTTCCATAGTTTAATAGCGCTATGGGCAGTTAGATTGAACTGCATGCTGAATGGCAAAACCACAGCAGAGAGACACTTGCAAACTCTACCCAGAGGCCATTATTTCAGTGCCGACACAGCATGTTTTTAGATTTGTCAGCATTGCTCCGGCTCTTATTTTAGATTATTTCCACCGAGCCAACCTTGTCATGGCTATTGCTTTGAAACGGGTCGTCAAGGAAGCAAATAAATAAAAAGGCATGAGATGTTCTCTCTCTCTCTCTCTCTCTCTCTCTCTCTCTCTCTCTCTCTCTCTCTCTCTTCTTTGTGCTTCTCGATTCCAGGAAATCTATAGGAGAAGCCCAGCCAGCAAACCAGCATTGACTTCTTGTTGAAGGCAAGTGCTCATGAAGTCATTTTAACAAGGTTCTCCAGCTCTGGATAATGCATCCAGCTGGCATTTAAAAGGAATAACAATTAAAACTGATTAAATTAAAACGTCAGCATCTACACTTGAAGGCTGCGTTCCTTTCTCTCTCCTTTTAAAAAGAAAACCCTTTATAATCCCACTTAACAAGTCAATGAAATGAATGATCTAGAAAACCAAAACCTTAAAATGGTATTTTAAAACTATGTCTATGTCCTGACTCTTTAGAAGGTATTTTTGAGACCACTTGGTGTGTGTGTCCAAGTAAGCAGCTATTTTTGTGGAGGAGGGTCAAGATATTAACTGGTATGCATGAAATTTCAGATATAGCTATATAATTCCTAGTGTAGTTAGATAAGACCTTTGGAGCTGGCATTTTTTTAAAACAACAACAACACTTTTTTTTAATGAACCGCCCTACTGAACACCCAATGCTTTTCAGTGGAACTTCTACACTGACTGGCAGAGGCTTTCCAGGGACATTCTTAGTCCTACCTGGAGATGCTGGGGATTGAACCAAGGACCTTCTGCATGAAAAGCAGATGCTCTACCACTGAGCCATAGCTCTATTAATTCTCATGTTTGGTGATGAGTGTGGGAATGTTAGGGATGTGGATTAGGATATATTATTAGATAGATCCTATCCAAGCTTGTGTTAGCAAGCTTCCAATATCAGCAGCGTGACATTCCCCTTTTGTGCGCAGTGGAAGCGTGCTGGGCCCATAACCCTTTGTGGGAATGTTAGGGATATGGATTAGGATATATTATTAGATAGATCCTATCCAAGCTTGTGTTAGCAAGCTTCCAATATCAGCAGAGTGACATTCCCATTTTGAGCGCAGCAAAAGTGTGCGTTCAGGTTTGTTAAAACCTATATAACAATATTATACTTCTTGGCAAATCCCCTTTAACCCTCTTAAAAGAAATACACAACATAGTGTTCATAAAATAAGATAGAGTTTACTTACAGGTTCATCCTGAGTTAACAGCATAATCTCAGAAAGGCAGGTTTACGTAGAAAAGTTACAAATATGTACATCTGGAGTCTACTTAGTAGAGTAAGGCTCCATCTGGTCTCTCTCTTGGCAGCAGGCCGAGAGGGAGAACCATCCTAACTGGAGATTCTCTGGAGATGTGTTCCCATTGAAGAAGAGATGGCTAAGAGAGAGAATGGCTGCTGGCTAGGGGCTTTTATCTGCCAGCTTATCCATCTCATCTGCACGTCTGGAGGAACAGGAAACTGAACTTAGTCAGGTGTTCCTCCAGGTGAGTTCCTCTTAGTGGACACTCTAGGAACTGTTGTGACTTGTCTGCCCCAGTATTCCATCCCACAATGAGCAGCTGGCCATCTTAAAGTCAGCTCATAAGAGACCTGCCCCCGGGTACATGCTCCCTGCAATCCAGAGAGATTTGTTGGGGGCAATTCCCACCCTATGCCAGGTCTCTTGCCTATCATCTTTCCCAAAGAGCAAAACAGTCGTGGATTTCAATTTCACTTTCTCTGAATTTGAGCCATTATGTCTCGCCAGGCACTCAGAGGTAGTGTTCTGATGTGCTGCACTCAGGGGTCATTTAATAGACCCTCCAAGTCCAAGGAAGAGAGAAACTAATATTGGCCCCTGATGCTGTTCCGGTGACAGTTTCAAGCCATTAGCTTTGAGGGTTTGCTGGAGGCTGGCAGACTCACCGAGCCGTCCCCTCAGGGCCAATCCATCCTTTGGCACAAGTTTAATTTTCAGATTGCTAACTGAATTCTGATGAGGAGGAGAAACCTTTCCCCCCACTGGAATTCAATTGGTTTTGATCAACATACACGAGGATTCGAGGTGGCATTTCTGCATCGTCTCCCACTTGTAATTGACTAGAGGAGAATTTTGCTGATTTCTCAAGCTGGCAAGAAGAAGAAGAACAAGAAGAAGAAGAAGAAGAAGAAGAAGAAGAAGAAGAAGAAGAAGAAGAAGAAGAAGAAGAAGAAGAAGAAGAAGAAGGCGGGGAGGAGGAGAACCCTGATATGTAAGAAGTCAGGAGGGTGAGAGCATCTGGCAGGAATGTAACTTCCTAAGCAGACTCTCATCCCAAGCTCTAATGAACTCGCAGTGTGCCAACTCAGGTGCCCAGGCTGTAAACAAACACTCCTGAATAACATCAAGTAAATAAATGGTTTCCTCAGAAAACATGAAAAGAAACTGAAAAACCCAAAGAAAAAACCAAATAATCTATAAACAATATACATGAACCAGAGCTCAAATACGAACATAGGCCAAACCAAACATACAAAAATCATAATAACCAAACATAATAATCAGAAATAACGTGTATATATATATATATGTACCTACATGCATATATATACTAACTCAAAAAGCTAACTGATTCGCACATTACCCATCAGGCATAATGCGGAAAAAAAGAAAAAAAAGGAAGAGAAAAAAAAACACAAAAGATGATACAGAAACCAGAAAATCAGGGAGACACACGCACACACACACACACACACAAAAAGGAAAAAACAGTTTCTTTTCATGTTTTCTGTAGATCTTTTGTATTATGTAAATTTTAAGAACCTGAAATAAAGTATTTTAATATTTTAAAATAAATAAATAAATAAATAAATAAATAAATGGTTTCCTCAGCTCTGCCACTTTTCAAAATGGGAAAGGATGTGAGCCACAGTTGCAAATGCGTGTTACAAGGCCAGCTTCCTTCATATTAAATAAAAATAAAAATCAATTTGTGTAGATGCCACTGGCACTCTCAAACATCATCACAGTTAACAAGCTGGGTGCTGCAGAATTAGCTGCTGACAAGTTTGCTCATGAGTCGTTCCATCAGACGAAAGGCTAGACCTTCAGGTCTTCCTTTCTGTGGCAATATTGGGTTGGGAAAGCTCCCTTGTGTTTGCTTCTAAGGGGAGAAAGACACCCTAAAAGCTGACACAGGACTCAGCTACATTCGGGCAATTCTATCATTGCATCTATCCTGAAGCTGAGGCTCCAATACTTTGGCCACTTCGTGAGAAGAGAAGACTCCCTGGAAAAGATGGGAAAGTTGGAGGGCACAAGGAGAAGGGTTACGACAGAGTACGAGATGGTTGGACAGTGTTCTCGAAACCACCAACATGAGTTTGACCAAGCTGCGGGAGGCAGTGGAAGACAGGTGTGCCTGGCATGCTCTGGTCCATGGGGTCACAAAGAGAGGAATTCAAACAAATAGCCAGCAACGTGTAGAGACAAAGTCAGAAAAGCTAAAGCACAGAATGAACTCAGGCTTGCTAGAGAGGTTAAAAGCAACAAAAAGGGCTTTTATGGGTATGTCCGTAGCAAAAGGAAGAACAAGGAAACAGTGGGGTCACTTAGAGGAGAAGATGGTGAAATGCGAACACGGGACAGAGAAAGGGCAGAACTCCTCAATAACTTCTTTGCCTCAGTCTTCTCCAAAAAAGAAAACAATGCCCAACCTGAAGAATATGGAGCAGATGATTCAGCAGGGGAAACACAGCCCAGAATAAGTAAGGAGGTAGTACAAGAATACTTGGCTAATTTAGATGTATTCAAGTCTCCAGGGCCAGATGAACTACATCCAAGAGTATTAAAAGAACTGGCAGAGGTGGTTTCAGAACCACTGGCAATAATCTTTGAGAATTCCTGGAGAACAGGTGAAGTCCCAGCAGACTGGAGGAGGGCAAATGTTGTCCCTATTTTCAAAAAGGGGGAAAGGGAGGACCCAAACAATTACCGCCCAGTCAGCCTGACATCAATACCAGGAAATATTCTAGAGCAGATGCTTTTTTAATGTGTCCAAATCCAGCCACAGATTCTGTGGCCTATCGCTTCAGCGCCATGATGTGTCTGAATCCGTGGTCTCTGCCCCCACTGCATAAGACAAGAGTGAGGAACACTTTAAACAGTCATGGCTGCCCCCAAAGAATTCTTGGAGATGTTGTTTCTTAAGGGTGCTGAGAGTTGTTAGGACAGGCATCCCCAAACTCGGCCCTCCACATGTTTTGGGACTTCAACTCCCATCATCCCTAGCTAACAGGACCAGTGGTCAGGAATGATGGAAATTGTAGTCTCAAAACACCCGGGCCTTAGTTTGCCTACCCATGATCCACGGCAGTGACCAGAGGAGGAATGACCGTTGGGAGGAGCACAGAGAGAAGAAATGCCGTGGTGCATCTGCAGCAGCACAACTGGACACCTTCATCTGCCCCAGCTGCAACACAACATGTCTCTCCTATACTGGTCTCTACAGCCACAGCAGGCACTGCACCTTCTAACTGTTTGACCTCACCTCCAAAGGCACACTCCCCCTTTGTCTCTCAGGACAGATGGATGCCAACCAACCAGGTTTAGCAATCAATACTTCTTCCCAGGAAGCTACACTGGCAGAAAAGTCTACGCTAGACCATTCAACTATAGGAGAACCATTCAACTATAGGACAGCGTTTCTGGGTATCAGCCAAGGGCCACGTGCCTGTAGGGCCCCCCACTTCTAACTCCTTGCTGCCACTGCTCTTCCTTTCTGTTGGACCTCATTCTCCTTCCCTCCTGCCCTCTCCAAGTGGCAGAATCCAGGATAAGGAGGGCAGCCTCCGCTCACTCCCTCTGGGCAGTGGTGTGGGTTGTTCCCTGAAGGATGTGGGACCATGCCGAGAGGAGACTCCCCCCCCCAAAGCACCTGGAGACTTCACTGAACCTAGTCCACAGGCTTACCCCTTAGTGAGAATTTGTGCGATCTAATTCCCTCAACTGTCCACCAGCAAACCTTTCTGGTGATTCACATAGAGAATAGGGCAAACAAAGCATTTTGGTGATTCATCACACTGATGATATCTGTGGGTAGCACACCTAGAACAGGCCGGTCTAGAAAAAGAACGGGAGGGAACACAAAGCTTGTGTAGGAAGATAGATTGCACACCTCTCCTCTGGTCTCCCTGGTGCATTTGACTTGATGAATAAAATGCCTAAGTAGAACTTGGACAAAATTGGTTGAGGAAGGCTTCTTGGCCAGCAAAATGCAATCTGCAGTACTTAGGACTGAACTGTCCCCTCTGCTCTCCTCACAGCACAGTAATTGAGCAGATAAATCACATACCACTCTGTTTGCTTGTGGTTGGCAAGGAAGGAAGATTATATGGCACCAAACCTGAGCTGCCTTTGAGAAGAAGTATAGTTTACTGTTTTGGCCACATCCCTTACAGGGAACTTACAAGGCTGGAAAGAAGTTCAGAAAAGGTCTGCTAAAATGACCAAGGGGTTGGAAAAACTCCCCAATGTGGTTACAACTGGGGCTTTTCAGTTTAGAAAAACAGTGAGGAAGGAGAGGGCATGACAGAGGAATATTACAAGATGTTGTGATGGCCACCAAATAGGGTGGCTTTAAAAGAGCATTTCCCCCCCTTTCAATTACATTTTATTTGACTTATACAGTCACAACACAATTTTGTTTTTTCTCTCTTATTTTTGTTGATCCCACCTTTCCCCATGGAGTTGCTGTTTCTCCTCTTCTGCTGCTCCCGATCTTCTCGCTATCCAATCATAACCACAATGCTATAATCTAATTACTTCTGTTGCTCATAGCTCAAATCCTGCTTGCAAGTTCATCATACTATTTCTTCAAATAGTCCAAAAAAGGCACCCAATCGCCCACAAATCTTTCAAAGAGTATTAGACAAATTCATGGAGGGTAAGGCTACTATCCATGATTGCTATGGTCTGCCTCTACTGCCTGAAGCAGTATTCTACCAAACACTAGTACACTGTGTAACGCAAGTGGGGAGAGTGCTGTTACACTCGGGTCCTGCTTGCAATGTCGAAGCAATGATTCTTCAACATCAACTTCATTGGACTGGCCATGTTGTTCAGATGCCTGATTATCGTCTTCCAAAGCAAATTTGCCTTGAGAGAGTCTTTAAACCTCTTGTGTTGACCACCAGCATTACGCTTTCCATTTTTAAGTTCGGAATAGAGACTCTCTCAAGGCATATCTTTAAGTTCGGAATAGAGACTCTCTCAAGGCAAATCTTAAAACACTGACAACTGGGAAACGCTGGCCTGCGGGTGCTCCAATTGGAGAACAGCCTTTGCCAAAGGTGTCATGGGCTTTGAAGAACTCAGGACGAAAGGGAGAAACACACTAAGAGGAAGGCACGCTTGGCAAACCCTCACCATGATCAACTCCCGCCCAGAAATCTATGTCGCCACTGTGGAAGGACATGTGGATCCAGAATTGGCCTCCACAGACACTTACGGACCCATTGTTAAAACCGTGTTTATGGAAGACAATCTTACTCAGCTACGAGTGATTGCCAAAGAAAGAAGGCGCTCGGGTCCTGCTTGCAGCCACCCCATAGGCACTTGGTTGGCCACTGTGAGAACTATCGGTGGGCCTTTTGTTAAGTATAATTGGTTTAATTGACACAGAAATGGAAAATGGCTAAATGTGTATTGTTAATATTGGGGTTTCTCCACAGTAGTTTTCTTCTGAGCTTTTACTGGGTTGATAATTAACTAATGGTTATTTTCTGCTAGCTAACATGTCACTGTTTTAACCTTAGATCAGGCGTCAAAGGCATTGAGTTGCAAATTTGCCATTTTGAAAGGTTGGTGGCTGCTAGTCTTTTTCTGGATGCCACAGAGAACAAAAGTATCTAAATGGCTCACCAAGAGCTGCGTAGGCTGGCTGGAATAGGGGGGGGGGAGAGAGAGAGAGACACTGGTTTTTAAAATTTATTTTTGGAGTTACCTTTTATTTCTAAGATGCTGAGCCTGTGCTGGACTGCACAAGATATTGTATGGCTGTTTTAGATTTATCATGTTATATATTTTGTTCTGTTTCTGAGGAGTTCCGCAAGTAAAACTTTGAAGAATATTTACAGGACTCTGGACAATGCTTCATTTCAAAAGGAACAGTCTTTTTAAATGCATCCAGTCACTTCAAGCTGCACAATATTAATATCTGCAGTACCTTTGGCCTGATCCAGTTATTTTCTTCACAAAGTTGCCGTATAAGTTGTTGACTGACAATTGGCCCATTGACCGTGTCATTCAGGACAGTACTTCCATTGGCTTCTTAAGTGATAGGTCTGAAGGTACAAGGCTATGGCAGAGAAGAGGTAGGGCCTTTTTCACAGTGCCCCCCCAACTTTGGAATATCCTCTCCAGAGAGGCTCTATTGGAAATAATGAAACAATCCTTTTGGCACCAGGTTAAGACATTTTTATTTGCCCAGACATTTTAGAGTGCCTCTGTTCTGCTTAATACTTGTGCATCTGTGTTTCCTCTAAGTTTTATTGCTTTTAAACAATATTGCGGTTTTTAAAATAAAAAATGTATGAAAATATTGTGTTTTTATTATTGTACACCACCCTGGAATCAATTGGATGAAGGCTGGTCTAGACATTTCTTTTAAAATGAGTCATTAAATAAAACAAAGCAATAAAACAACAACATTCCTTTCAGGTTCCTTTTCAGCTGTTTTCAAACATCCTGCAAGTGATTCAATCATTATTTTCTGAAGGTGCACAACATATAATGTCCGATGGGGTTTTATTTCCTTCTCCATTTACCCACAAATTCCTCTCCTGCTCTCAGCAGGAATGTTGTGCTTTGGTCTGTGTGCTTAGACCCTTAAAATATGAATTCCTTGAGAGACAGACCATGATTAACAATTTAAAAGATTTTATTTAAGAGAGAATGGAAAACAAATGCCACGCTAAGTTTGTCGGTGAGCACAGTTTGATGATGCTGATATTACTCAGGGTATGTGAACAACTTTGTTTTTATTTTAATTTTTGGTCTTTATTTTTCTTATTGAACAGAATCTTTTGAAAAAGGAGATCTCACCTCCTGAGACTTTCCCTCTCCAAAGACGCGCTGCTAACAATTCCAAGCTACTCCATTCCCAACTTTCCCAGAGGAAAATATTCCATACTATAACGTGTTTGTGTATGTTATTGTCACTATCATATCAATTAATTGATTGCCTGTTTTTATGTTCTTATATTCTTTGTATATGGGACCCAGGTGGCGCTGTGGTTAAACCACTGAGCCTAGGGCTTGCTGATCAGAAGGTCGGCGGTTCGAATCCCTGTGACGGGGTGAGCTCTCGTTGCTTGGTCCCAGCTCCTGCCAACCTAGCAGTTCGAAAGCACGTCAAAATGCAAGTAGATAAATAGGAACCGCTACAGCGGGAAGGTAAACGGCGTTTCCATGTGCTGCTCTGGTTCTCCAGAAGCAGCTTTGTCATGCTGGCCACATGACCTGGAAGCTATACGCCTGCTCCCTCGGCCAATAATGCGAGATGAGCGCGCAACCCCAGAGTCGGTCACGACTGGACCTAATGGTCAGGGGTCCCTTTACCTTTACCTTTATTCTTTGTATACTGTGTTAGTTTTATGATGTTAGCTGCCCTGAGCCCGGCTCCGGCCGGGGAGGGCAGGGTACAAATAAATAAATAATAATAATAATAATAATAATAATAATAATAATAATAATTCATTTTTGGCACATATCCTTCCAATAAATGCATTTTTGTAAATATTGTGGAATTGTAGAGTTGGGACCCTGGGGTCATCTAGTCCAGCCCCCTGCAATACAGGAATCTGAACTAAAGCATCCGCGACAGATGGCCATCCAACCTCTGCTTAAAAACCTCCAAGGAAGGAGAGTCCACCACCTCTCATGGGTGTCGGTTCTACAGACCAACAGCTCTTACTGTCGAAGTTTTACCTGATGTTTAGTTGGAATTTCCTTTCTTGTAACGAAGCCATTGGTTCGAGTCCTACCCTCCAGAGCAGAAGAAAACAAGATTACTCCATCCTCCTTGGGGCAGCCCTTGAGATATTTGAAGGCGCCTATCCTATCTCCTTTCAGTCTCCTCTTTTCCAAGCCAAACATGCCCAGTTCCTTTAACTGTTCCTCATAAGGCTTGGTTTCCAGACCCCTGATCATCTTGGTTGCCCTCCTCTGCACACGTTCCAGCTTGTCAATATCCTTAAACCGTGGAGTCCAGAAGTGGACACAGTGCTCCAGGTGTGGTCTGACCAACACAGAATAGAGTGGTAGTATTTCTTCCCTTGGGTCATGGGTGGTGCTGTGGGTTAAACCACAGAGCCTAAGGCTTGCCGATCAGAAGGACAGTAAGAGCTGTTCAGCAGTGGAATTTGCTACCAAGGAGTGTGGTGGAGTCTCCTCCTTTGGAGGTCTTTAAGCAGAGGCTTGACAGGCATATGTCAAGAATGCTTTGATGGTGTTTCCTGCTCGGCAGGGGTTTGGACTGGATGGCCCTTGTGGTCTCTTCCAACTCTACGATTCTATGATTCTATGGTTTGAATCTCTGCGACGGGGTGAACTCCTGTTGCTCGGTCCCTGCTCCTGCCAACCTAGCAGTTCAAAAGCACGTAAAAGTGCAAGTAGATAAATAGGTAAATGGCGTTTCTGTGTGCTGCTCTGGTTCACCAGAAGCGGCTTTGTCATGCTGGCCTCATGACCTGGAAGCTGTACGCTGGCTCCCTCGACTTACGAATGACTCGACCTACGAATGTTCCGAGTTACGAACAGAGTTCTGTCTGCCATTTTGGATGCGGTTTAGATAGGATTTTTTCAACTTACGAATTTTTAGATAGGATTTTTTCATTTTTTTAAAAAAATTTCCCCATTGGCTTCGACTTACGAATTTTTCGACTTACGAAGGTCCGTTCGGAACGGATTAAATTCGTAAGTCGAGGTACCACTGTAGGTCTCTAAAGCCACTTGCACATAACAAATAGGAGCCTACAGAACACTGTTGCTGTATGTAGGTTTTATTTTATTTGTTTTTTATCTTAAATTTTGGAAATGTACATCCAGTTTGTTTTTTCCTTTAAATTTTTTGGAGGCCCCCAAAAGAGTGGGGCCCTAAGCTATAGCTTGTTTAGCTTATACGTAAACTGGCATTGGACCCCTGGATCTTAGATATTGTTTGTTTGGAGTACCACATCACTGCTTTTCAGTTCTCATGTTGTTTCAGAAAGTGCATATGATGTAGTTTTGACTGCAAAAGCAAACTGAATTGAATTCTAACTCCCCCCCCCCCAAAAAAAATGCCTAACCAGGAGCCTTTGGGGAGAGCCATTGTCAAAAGCTTTTAGAAAATCTACCTGTTCACTCCTATCCATGTACTTATTACTTTTATATGGGCTGCAGCCTATTAGAGAAAACAAATGAAGCAAAAGTGGAAATACGTGTATACACAAATATGCAAGCATATAATTGCAAATTGGCCGAGTGCTTGGGGGGAATTCAAGTTGTTTTGATGACCGCTTAGGCAAAAACACTGTGGCAAAGGTTGAGAATACCTGCTAGGGTGGAAATTCTCCGCAAATAATACCTGGCCTTCTGACCGTTACAGAGGCTGGGAGTTTTTTCAGGGCTGCCTCAACTCACATGCATCTTTAATGGCGAGAGATAGAAAAGATATTAGTATTGTAAATTTGCCACTTCGTTTTTAGAATCGCATCAGATAGTCTCAGGGATCATTAAAGACTGCTGCTTCCACAGAGCGTGTTAACAAAAAGAGGAAGAGAAGCCTAGGAGTGTTAGAAATAATTAATTGCAACAAATTTAAATTTTCATCAGTACTTTTCAGCAAGTAATTTAAATTTAATAAACTTAGTCTGGCTAATGGCCTTATCCTGGCTGTACTCTCTGTGGAAGAGCTTTCCGGGGCTTTGAGCACCCTGCAACGTTCAGGTTCTCTCCAGCCATCAGTTGTTGCTTGGGTGCCAACTTCATGAAGCTGGGTGGTCTCCTTCCTAATAATAATAATAATAATAATAATAATAATAAAATAATAATAATAATAATATATTATTTATACCCCGCTCATCTGGCAGGGTTTCCCCAGCCACTCTGGGAGGCTTCCAACAAATGGTTAAAAATACATTAAAATATCAATCATTAAAAACTTCTCTAAACAGGACTGCCTTCAGATGTCTTCTAAACGTCAGATAGTTGTTAAATTCTTTGACAAAAATATTATTATTATTATTAAGCATCACCTCCATTGATAGCAGAAGGGATGCGTGTGGCGCTATGGTCTAAACCACTGAGCCTCTTGGGCTTGCCGATCAGAAGGTCGGCGGTTCGAATCCCCACGATGGGGTGAGCTCCCGTTGCTCGCTCCCAGCTCTGCCAACCTAGCAGTTCGAAAGCATGCCAAAAAGGGAAAGTTTTCTGTAACAAAACAGACTGGAAAGAGAAGTTGCTGAAACAGAATGGAAAGAGAAGTTGCTGAATTGCAACTCATTAGCAAGCTTAAAACCATGGAGCCACCTGGAATGAACGAAGACATAGGATTCTTATCTTGATACATGATCAAGCTTTCCTTAGCACCTCAGCCCTTGCTCCCCCCCCCCCGGCTAGACCAATTGCAGTCATTAACAGTCATTAACAGTCATCAACAGGTTTACCACTCCTATCAGCCCATCACCCATTCCCATCACCCCCCACCCTCTGAATATACATAAGGGTCTGACTGCTTCTGTTTCAGTGTATCTGAAGAAGTGTGCATGCACACGAAAGCTCATACCAATGACAAACTTAGTTGGTCTTTAAGGTGCTACTGAAGGAATTTTTTTATTTTGTTTCGACTCAGACCAACACGGCTACCTACCTGTAACTAGAACTATGGAAGGCACCACATTGAGCCGCATGAAATGGAAGTCCATCAACCTCACCAAGAAAGGTGTATCTGATGAAGTGTGCATGCACACGAAAGCTCATACCAAAATAAAAACTTAGTTGGTCTGTAAGGTGCTACTGAAGGAATTTTTTAATTTTTTTTTTTGATTTGACTCAGACCAACACGGCTACCTACCCGTAACTAGATAAGGCAACAGTTATACATGACTGTGATTGAACATGAATGGGAAATATGAACGATTGCCCGAAAGGTGAAAGACAAGCAGAGACTTGCCATTCATGGGTATCTTGATTGACAAAGCGACCCGTTAAGGACTCAAATTTCCACCTCTTTCTGTGACATGTTATGATGTTTGCATTATGCTTTTGGGGGTGGATCTTTGGGGAAAATGGAGCTTTTAAAAGGCATTGCAACCTTTGCCCAGGGCTGCTTCTTCTGCTATTTTAGAAGTAAATTTTTGTTGCAACAAAATAAAGATCAGGCTTACAAGTCTCCATGCTTTTCGTTTACCTGGTTGGAGTTCCTGTGGAATCCTGAGTCCCTTGAACGAGGGGTGGTCTACAGAGGCGATCCCCGTTTACTTTAACAACCCCAAGAGAATCACTGAAAGCAGGGATCTTTTGCCACCAGAAGAGAGTAAGAATAGCTCACCTTCCTTGATCCCATTTCCATCCAACCATACAAAATATGCACCGCTGTGTTGGAAATAACAGGGTCGATGTTTTAAAGAGTGCTTTTAGAGAGCTGTGTGTCATGAAAACTGATGACACCCAGAATATGCTGATTTGTTTAATAACGGCTTCTTTCCATTCTGTTATCATTTGATTTGACATAGATGTAGCAATCTGCGCAGTAAATACACACCTGGAACAACGATTGCTTCCCCAACCCCCCAGGAATGAAAGAGACCGAAATATAACAATTTTGTGTGGCAGGAAGACAATCCTGCCCCTTTGGTGCCGTGTTCCTTCTCTATGGAGCATTTTGTGATGTGAAAACCAGCCTTAGATAATATTTCGAAAACTTACCAAGGTATTAAGGAGATAGATTAGGTGTCAGATCAGCACAGAACAGATGGGTTTACCGAGAAGAATTGTGGGTTTGTCAATTTACACCAGGGCCCCCAAACTACGGCCCCCGGGCCGGATGCGGCCCAATCGGCCTCCCAATCCGGCCCGCGACGACCCCTGCCGCCCGCTGCCGCCCCCACTCTTACGGCGCGCGGCGCGGCGACGATCTTAAAAATCAGCAAAAAATCGCCGAAAATCCTTTGTGCGCATGCGTATGGGCCTCTCCCGACCCAGAAGAGGTCATTTCCGATGCACCTCCGGGTCGGGGGAGGCCCATACGCATGCGCACAAGCGATTTTCGGCGATTTCCCCCCGCCCGTGTGCGGTAAGTCTGGGGACCCCTGATTTACACCCCAAATCCCACAAACCTGAGAAAAGGCAATATTTTACCCAGCAAATATTTCGTGATGGCTTTCTTCTGTCTCCACTATCAGTGGCAGTCGGCTGTTGCTGGGAATCTCAAGGGAGGAGAGTCCTGCTTGGCCATGGTGAGAAGAGGATAGCTCAGTTGGTGCAGGCACCCCCAAACTTCGGTCCTCCTGATGTTTTGGACTACAGTTCCCATCTTCCCCGACTACTGGTCCTGTTAGCTAGGGTTCATGGGAGTTGCAGGCCAAAACATCTGGAGGGCCGCAGTTTGGGGATGCCTGGGTTAGAGCATAAAGGGAAGTAATTGTCCCACTCTATTCTGCCTTGGTCAGACCACACTTGGAATACTGTGCCCAATTCTGGGCACCACAATTTAAGAAGGATGTTGACAAACTGGAAGGTGTGCAGAGGAGGGCAACCAATATGATAAATGGTCTGGAAACCAAGTCTTATGAGGAATGGTTGAAGGAGCTGGGTATGTTTAGCCTGAAATAGAGGAGACTGGGAGGTGATATGGTAAAGGTAAAGGGGCCCCTGACCATTAGGTCCAGTCGTGGACGACTCTGGGGTTGTGGCGCTCATCTCGCTTTACTGGCCGAGGGAGCCGGCATACAGCTTCCGGGTCATGTGGCCAGCATGACTAAGCCGCTTCTGGCAAACCAGAGCAGCGTACGGAAACGCCGGAGCGGTATCTATTCGAACCGCCGACCTTCTGATCAGCAAGCCCTAGGCTCTGTAGCCATCTTCAAATATCTTAAGGGCTGTCACATGGAGGAGGCATCATGCTTGTTTTCTCCTGCTCTGGAGGGTAGGACTCGAACCAATGGCTTCAAGTTGCAAGAAAGGAGCATCCGAAAAAACTTTCTGACGGTAAGGGCTGTTCAACAGTGGAACAGATTCCAATAATAATAATAATAATAATAATAATAATAATTTATTTATACCCCGCCATCTGGCAGGGTTTCCCCAGCCACTCTGGGCGGCTTCCAAGAGAAAAATGAAATAAAATAATATATTAAACATTAAACGCCTCCATGAGAGGTGGTGGACTCTCCTTGGAAGTTTCTAAGCAGAGGTTCGATGGCCATCTCTCATGGATGCTTTAGCTGAGTTTCCTGCATTACAGGGGGTTGGACTAGATGACCCCCAGGGATCCCTTCCAACTCTACAATTCTTTTATTCTATGACTAGGTGGGTCTTTGGTCTGATCCAGCAACCAGGCTCTTCTGATGTCCTCATGTTCATTTTTCCTGCCGCAAATCTTCTCAAGCCTGGAACTGGCCCTGAACAAACTTATCTCTCCACTCACCTTTCTACCTTTGCTAAAAAACAACAACAACCTGTTTCCCACTGTGCTGGTCACTAGGTTTACCTTCAAGCCTTGGCAAACGCTGCAGGTGTGCGTGAGAGCTCACAGAATACACCGAGACAGTTATGTTGTCCGCCGCACGCCTAATGAAAATTTACTGCCACGAAACACTCATTACTGCTAACAAAGCAAAGAGAAGGAGCTCGTTTTTATGTTCCATAAATGACTGAGATGTTCATCTTCCCCCAGAGTGATGGAATGAAATTAAAATTAAGCTGATGAGGATCATTTTCCTCTTCTAAAATAATCATTTCTGGCCACTGGATCACAGGTGTTTTCGTGTTTCGATTTATCCCTTAATTATATTTTTCCTTTTCAGAATTTTTCCCTCTGACTTCGTGTGTCATGATTCATCCATCTCTCCTCCTGGCTGCTTTGCCAGGCTCTGTAACAAGCATGCGTGCCCCCCCCAAAAGGGGGGGGGATTTCAAGATAATACAGGCTTGGTTAATGCATGTGGTAGAAAGAGGGGGTAAATATATGAGATGCCAAATAGGACCCACTTCAGGCTGGTGGTAGAGATGGGCAACTCTTGTTGTTGTTGTTGTTGTTGTTGTTGTTGTTGTTGTTGTTGTTGTTGTTGTTGTTGTTTGTTTATACCCCGCCCATCTGGCTGGGTTTCCCCAACCACTCTGGGCGGCTTCCAACAAATAGCAAAATACATTAAAATATCACAGATTAAAAACTTCGCTAAACAGTTGTTTATCTCCTTGACCTCCTGAAATATACTCGGAGTCGAGAGTGAATTTCATGCTCTTTATTCAGCTCGTAGTCATCAAGGAGAAGAAGAGAAGAAGAATGCCCTTTTCCCAAAACCATCTGCTTATATACATTATTTACACAATGGGCTTTGCGTGATTGGCTACTTCAGGGCTACACCTGCAGGCCAATCAGGTTGCGGATTCACTTCTGCCAGCCGCCTGATTGGCTGCTCCTGCAGGCCAATCAGGTTGCGGATTCACCTCCACCTGGAGTTGGATTGGGTGGCTCCTGCGGACCAATCAGACTGCTGATTCTGGATCCTATTGTTCTATGATTCAGCTCAGTACATAACACCTCCGATGGGAGGGCGTTCCACAGGGTGGGTGCCACTACCGAGAAGGCCCTCTGCCTGGTTCCCTGTAGCTTTGCTTCTCGCAGTGAGGGAACCGCCAGAAGGCCCTCGGCGCTGGAGCTCAGTATCCGGGCTAAACGATGGGGGTGGAGCTGCTCCTTCAGGTATACTGCACCGAGGCCGTTTAGGGCTTTCAAGGTCAGCACCAACACTTTGAACTGTGCTCGGAAACGTACTGGGTTGTTAGTTTGGGTTGCTCTGCATTGCTCATTTGTCCAGTCTCAGCCTCAGTTCTCCTCATTTCAACATTAGCGTAGCGGCTGAGCATTTGTCTTGCATTGCATGGGGTTGGACTAGATGGCCCGTGGGGTCCCTTCCAGCCCTACAATTCTATGATTTTATGTGAAAGCCTAAGAGGGATCTCTGACTTGCAACCTGTGGCCGGCTTCGCCAATTTGTCTCACACAGACGTTGCAAAGCCGGCTTTCTGGGCTTTTGCCACCGGCCTTCCGAGATCTCTGGCATGCCGCTCAGCAGCCTATTTGAAAATGTCCATCAAAAATGCAATGTTCGCTGCTCTTCCTTTCTCCTGCATCTCCCAGGAAGAGACTGCCCCTCTTCTCTTATTTTTCCACCTTGGAATTTTTCTTATCAGTAGAACCTGAAAGCCTGTTAGCAGAGCCTTTCCTTCTTTCTCCCTTTTTCTTTTTAAAGCTTCTTACCCGTAGAAGTACGTACAGATATAATCTGACGCGAAGCTCGCTAATGTGTTTGGACGAGGCCATCTCATTAGCGCTGCAGCACTCCCCATGCCTTAGTGAGCTCACAAACAGTCTGAGGACGGAACGTGCTTTGCAGACTCCGAATTTGCGCTCTGCACGTGACCCAGTTCTGGGGGAATTTTCCAATGGGGGCTCAAAGGAAGGGCCCAGGGCAAAATCTATGGGCTTTCTCTAAAGGACATACCAGGTGAGGCCTGTTACCGCCTGTGCTTCTTCATCTGCATTTAACACCCCGGGAGGGTCTGCTGTGTCGAGAGCATTAGCAGTGATGGTGATCGGAGGAGAAATAAATGGGACATGTGTCACCCCTTTCCAAGAGCCATTTTCATTAGGTTTGTGCAACCAAAGTTGGCTGAAAACTTTATTTTTGTTCGGGAAAACCTATGAAGAAATATAAATTAGTTACCTGTGTTCTTTCGATTTGATCCGTGTTTGGATGAAGATGGTTTTGAGTTTTTATGATGATGGTTTCCTGTATATTTGAGGTATAGACAAAAATGCAATATGAGATTCTCCCATACATTCTTTTGTGTGTCGGGGCTTACCAGAAATTACACTTAAAATAACTCACAACAGACACGAAAATTGTGGTTTGGTTTTCGGCATTAATTTAGGCCACAACTTTATTTAAATACCATTCTAATCCGAGTGTTGGCTTAGGCTTTTGGTTAACCATTCGTCCTTCCCTAAGAAGGACCACCTCCATCTGTCCATTGTGGACAGGACTCAATCATCTGTCCCCTTTGGACAGGACTCACATCATCTGCCCCCTCTTGGGGCAGGATCACTTCATCTGTCCACTTGGGACAGGACTCACCACTGTCCGCTTGGACAGTACCAGCTCCGACTTCCTGAAGGGAAGTCAAGTGAACACCCCTGGGAGAGGAGGTAGCTGAGGCCAGGCATTCTCTTTTTTTTATATATAAATATTTTTTATTAAAAAGTTTTTTATAAAAAACAAAAACACAACAATACAAACAGAAAAAAAACACATACATCAACTTATATTATCTTTTTAACTCATTGTCTCTTTTGCTTCCCCAACTCCCCTCTATCTGATTTTCCTTTTAAATTCAGCTATAACAGTTTCTATTTCCTTACTTTTAATTTTCATCATCCTGTATTTTTCTTAATTTTTTTTTACTCTCCACTTTTCTCCCTATTGCCTTAACTTCTGTATTTCCCTAGATATTCAAACTTTCAACTCACAAAAATAATTCCCTAAATATAATTTAAATTTCCTCCAATCCTCCTCCATCCTTTCCTCTGCTTGGTCTCGGAGTCTTCCTGTCAATTCTGCCAGTTCTATAAAGTCCAACATTTTCATTTGCCATTCCTGTAGAGAGGGCAGTTCCTCTTTTTTCCAATATTTGGCAATTAAAATCCTTGCAGCTGTGGTGGCATACATAAACAAGTTAACATCTTTTTTGGGGATTTCTTCCCCCACTATTCCAAGTAAAAAGGCCTCTGGTTTTTTCAAAAATGTATTTTTGTATATCTTTTTCATTTCATTATAAATCATTTCCCAGAAGCCTTTTATCTTAGGGCATGTCCACCACATATGATAGAATGAGCCTACTTCCTCTTTACATTTCCAGCATTTGTTATCACCTTTAGAGGCCAGGCATTCTCTCCTCTCTTTTTCCAAGAATGTTCCCCAAGGCTCTTACTCTTATAATTGGCCCCTCCATCCCGCCTATGGCGGGGATGTAAGGATGAGAGCGTAAGCCCCGGGATTCCTTTAACGGAATACTTCTATGTGGAGCAACAAAGGTGTGTGTGTGTGTGGGTAGGCATCTGGATGTCACACCCCTCTTCCAACCGATTCACCAACCAAAAGCCAACCTAACAAGTTGCGAAAACCAAGGGGCAAAGCCAATCAGCCAATTGGAAAAATTCCTACTGGGCCCCTGAATACAGGCGACCCCTAGAGAGGCAAAGCAATGTCAGGCTAAAACCTGCGAAAGAAAGCGGCAGGTGGGAGGGAGATTGAAGCCAAGGCAAAAGTGAGCATAAAATGGAGGACACAAGCTTAAATGGGGGCCCCCTCCACCAATCCCAATACATGCATTTAAATAACCACGCCCCCATTACTCAGCATGACCTGTGGCCTAGGCCCTAGCCCAAACCCTATATTAAATTTCTTAACAGCTCTACCACAACCCGCTTTATATTAGATGATATAAAGCGCTATATGAATTGATATAGTGCCACTAGATGAATTAATAGCCTGCTACATTCTGTATAAACTCATTCCAGATGTTATCATATTTACATACCCTCCAACATTTTCCCGATGAAAATAGGGACGTCCCATTCCATAATGACATTTTTTTCTATTTATACCCCACACATCTTACTGGGTTGCCCCAGCCACTCTGGGCAGCTTCCGACATATATGAAAACACTATTAAACATTTTTAAAACCTTCCCTATAAAGGATTGGCTTCAGACGGCTCGGGGGTTGGATAACTCCATACCCTCCAACATTTATCCAATGAAAATAGGGACATCCTGAAGGAGCGTCTCCACCCCCATCGTTCTGCCCGGACACTGAGGTCCAGCGCCGAGGGCCTTCTGGCAGTTCCCTCGTTGCGAGAAGCCAAGTTGTAGGGAACCAGGCAGAGGGCCTTCTCGGTAGTGGCGCCCACCCTGTGGAACGCCCTCCCATCAGATGTCAAAGAGAAAAACAGCTACCAGATTTTTAGAAGGCATCTGAAGGCAGCCCTGTTTAGGGAGGCTTTTAATCTTTTAATCAATTATTTTTATTATTCTGTTGGTAGCCGCCCAGAGTGGCTGGGGAAACCCAGCCAGATTGGGCGGGGTATAAATATATTATTATTATTATTATTATTATTATTATTATCCTAAGGAAAAGTGGGACATTCCGGGATCAAATCAGAAATCGGGACAGCTTCTTTAAATCAGGGACATCCTTGGAAAATAGGGACATTTGGAGGGTCTGTATTTATTTATCTACACAAAGTCTGCGTCTGTAAGCAGTCCCCTTCCTAAGTTGTGAGTTGTCGGGAAAGAAAACTTCAAAAATGTGAAGTTTCGGCACAGCCTGATTTCCGCTGCCTCTGCACTGCTTGTAACGGGAGCATGAATTCAGTCCTTTTCGATGCAAAGCAGTTGGAAGATGATCAATCCACAGAATAGGCTGTCCTTTGCCTCTCTGCATGAGTCACTGCTCTGGGCTTCCCTTCTTCCCATTAGGAGGCCAGAATTTCATGCAGCAGCACAGCAGATTGGGCTCCTCTTAAAGGCAGGAGATTCTGACTTATCACACCCCTGGCATGTTTGTAGGTGTCAGATTGAAGTGTGATTCTAATTTTAATTCTGGAAAGGGCAGGAGGGAAGATCGTGCTTCAGCTATCAGAAGTTTGGGAACCATTTGAGCCAATGGTTCTCGCTTTGCAATCTTTTTTTTTTATAAAAAAATAAAAAAAACCTTCCATCTCGCACAGCTGCCGCTTTCTGGCTCAGCTGAATAGAGAAAAGTTGCTGTAAGGGAATAGCTCTTAATTGGGCTGTGTTCAATATTTTAATTAGATTTACATAGGAGCATGCCACAGTCCTATTCTGGCAGTCAATCACATGAAGAGATTCGGGGGGCGGATTTTTTTTTGGGTGGGGGTGCAATGCAAAACAAAACAAAATTCTTAGTAAGATTTTTTTTTAAAAAAATTTCAATTACCTCTGAAGACTTTATATTCCTTAAACATGAAAAAGAGACTTTAAACATGATTAATAGCGTTCTTTGAAAGGACGAAAGCTTTGTTGAATAATTAACACGTTGGTATGCTCCGTTTTGCAATATGACTTAATATCTGAGTGCCTTGGTTCCAAAATGCATTGAACGACAAGCTTCTCAGGAAGAAACTTGAAAAAGACGAGGTGGATTTTAATTACAAGGCAAGGAGCTCAAGTTTCCCTGCTCTCTTAGCCAGATCAACTTAACAGAGCTGTCGTCCCTTGGAAACATCTTGCAATGGAAGAGGGTTGGATCACTGAAGAGAAACCCTTTCTTACTTTTGCAAATGAGAAGCAGTAAACAAGGGAAAAGGGACCCAGGTGGTGCTGTGGTTAAACCACAGAGTCTAGGGCTTGCTGATCAGAAGGTCGGCGGTTCGAATCCCCGTGACGGGGTGAGTTCCCGTTGCTTGGTCCCAGCTCCTGCCAACCTAGCAGTTCGAAAGCACGTCAAAGTGCAAGTAGATGAATAGGAACCGCTACAGCGGGAAGGTAAACGGTGTTTCCATGTGCTGCTCTGGTTTGCCAGAAGCGGCTTTGTCATGCTGGCCACATGACCTGGAAGCTGTACACCGGCTCCCTCGGCCAATAATGCGAGATGAGCGCTGCAACCCCAGAGTCGGTCACGACTGGACCTAATGGTCAGGGGTCCCTTTACCTTTACCTTTAAACAAGGGAAAGGAAAAAGGAGCTTTGGATTACGCCTCAATGGGGATGGGGGAGAAACCTGTTTCCGTAAGCACTGAAAGGCAAACACCTGCGCTTTCTAAGACAATATGTGAACCAAAACACAACCATCCTTTGAAATTTTGGACTTTTTTTGAAATTTGGACTTTTTTGAAATTTTATTGAAATTTTGAAATTTCTGCAGTTCTCCACCCAAACTAATGTGTGGAAAATATGTGACAAGATTATTCACCCTAGTTGAGTGCCTTGTTTATCAGCTGACCACTGCATGAGATTTTGGGGTCCAATTCTTACAAAAGCACTTCAATTAACTAATTGCCATGTAAATCTTCAGATTTCACCTTTGAAATTCGGCATTTAGGATATGAAAGGAGAGAGAGGGAGGGAGGGAGGGAGGGCGGGAGGGAGAGAGAGAGAGAGAGAGAGAGAGAGAGAGAGAGAGAGAGAGAGAGAGAGAGAGAGAGAGAGAGAGAATGTGTTCCAGTACTGTAGACATCTTACTGGAAGAAAAAGTGTATCTCCTTGAAACAGGGCAGGTGATTTTTTTTCTGTTAAGTGTTTTTGCACAGATATTTTCGCAATTAATATCTCATTTGTGGTTTTTTTCTGAATGAGCTAAAAAAAATAATACATACATAAATGTAAAAAAAACACAACCCAGTATTTAATACATATATGTGCACTTAACAAAATGAAAGCCAATTCTTCTATACAGATCCACGCACAGTCAGTATCTCACAAAAAGCAAATAGATTTGAAATATATTTCATGTCACAATTGAGCTTATCTTCATCTCTAGTCTGTCATCTTTCGTTATCTTGAAATGAATCTTCATTTGAGGAGCTTCATATATTATAAACAACGGCTAAGAATAATAGCAAGTCAGCGTTGGAGATCGTTTCATGATTTTCACTCCCGCTTCCGAAGGTTGTTAGATGTTCTAAGTATTTAATTCTTTTAAAATGTGTTTTGATTTAATGCTGCTGTTTTAGGATGTTGGTGTTTGCTGTCCTTGGAAGGGGGTAGGATACAAATTTAATAAGTGATAACAAGCTGCACCAAGCACTTTCAACGCACATTTAAAGCACATAGCACATAGCTTCCTCGAAGAATCCTGGGAACTGTAGTATGGTCCTTGCATCCTTAACTGCGCAGTCTTTAGCATATGCGCCGCCAGGGTGCAAAGATCCTCCCAGCGCCCCCAAATTTAGTTCAGCCCCCCAATTAACTTTTATTGTGATGTAAGTGTTAATTTCACGTGCACGGCGCCGTTGAGAATGACAAGCGCCGTCGTTGAGTCTTACAAGCTCCACCGTTGTGAACGACAAGCGCATCTTTGGTAAACGAGCGCACAAAGTCGAAAGTCCTTTAGTGAAACAGTAGGTATACATTTCGGTAATTCTTAGGTATATACGTATTTTATTTTCCTAGCTTGATCAAAATTATTATTTCGTAACAGGTAGATAGTTAAGAGCTTAGGCAGCTTCAGAATTCTGCCGCCCCCCAGAATTCGGCACCCGGGTGCCCCACACCCCTTGCACCCCCGGGTAAAGACGGCCCTGATCCTTAATGAACTATAGTTCTCAGGATTCTCAGGGGCAGTCATGTTCTTTAAATGTACGCTGTGGGCGTCCCCACCTTACGTGGGGCTACTGAATATAAAGATGCAAGAATTGTACTGCTCATTGACTGGTGGTCCTTTGCCAAGTGAATTATTTTGAGCACTGCTCCTTTTGCTGTCCTTCACCTGGGAGGACCCAAGTTTTGCACGCCGCGTTCGCCAGGGCTATGATCTCTAAAATGCTTCTGCGAGTACAGATTGTGCCTGCCTCGTGGAACATCTGTTCACATACAAACGGCGCTGGAGCGTGTGCCAGCCACGTCTGGGGAGACTGCTGCTGCTGCTGCTGCAAAGGTAGCTCTCTGTAAAGTCAACCGAGGGGCCAGGTGCCCCTCTCCATTGTGAACAAGGATCAGTGGTTAAGAGAGCCAGTGTGGTGTAGTGGTTAAGAGCGGTAGACTCGTAATCTGGGGAACCGGGTTCGTGTCTCCGCTCCTCCACATGCAGCTGCTGGGTGACCTTGGGCTAGTCACACTTCTCTGAAGTCTCTCAGCCCCACTCACCTCACAGAGTGTTTGTTGTGGGGGAGGAAGGGAAAGGAGAATGTTAGCCGCTTTGAGACTCCTTCGGGTAGTGATAAAGCGGGATATCAAATCCAAACTAAGTGGATTTAGAGAGCCAGTGCAGCAGTCCTTCGACAATTTGAGTGACTCCATATGAGCATGGTATGTTGCAGGGCCGGCCCGCCCAGGAGGCAAGGTGAGGCAACTGCCTCGAGTGATGGAAGCCCAACAGGTGGCAGCCCTGCCACCATGGGAGTGGCACTGACAGCGCCATTGTTTTCCAGAGAGAACTTGCAAGATCTCACCATATCCCACCAGCAGGGAGAATGACGGAGCTCTAATCCGTGCTGATACTGCGGAGACAGCTGGCATGTGAGTCCGTCTGTCCGTCTGTTGATCGGTCGGGGCAACAGAGAATGTTTAGGGGTACGCATACCCCTGCGTACCCCCAGAAAAAAGTACAATACAGCTGACTGCCCGTCTGACTTCTGTGCAGGGCATACTCTCCAACATTTCTCTGATGAAAATAGGAACATCCTATTCCTGTCAGGAGTATGGGCAGGAGTCAGGCTCTGGGGCCTGTAGTGCTTTGCAGGACTGGGGCCGGCCTCAGCGTGTGCTGGAGAAGCAGGGAGTGGCCACTCAGGTGAGACCTCAGCTTGTGCTGGAGAGGCAAGGAGTGGCCACTCAGGTGAGGCCACTTGATACCTCACTGCACCTGGTGGCAGGAGCTGGGAGGGATAAAAGCTCAGCATTTCCCTTCAGCTCTTTGCCACAGCAACGCTATCCCTGCCTGGTTGCATCTGGCCTCTTGCTCCTTGGACCCTCGCCTTGCCAACGCCTTGCTCCTTGGACCCTCGCCTTGCTGACGTCTTGCTCCTTGGACCCTCGCCTTTGCCGATGCCTTGATCCTCGACTCTTGGACCCTTGCCTTGCCGACGCCTTGCTCCTCGACCCTTGGACCTCTGTCTTGCCGACGCCTTGCTCCTTGGACCCTCGCCTTGCCAACGCCTTGCTCCTCGACCCTTGGACCTTTGCCTTGCCGACGCCTTGCTCCTTGACTCCCAGACCTTTGCCTCTGCCTTGCTCCTTGACCCTGCGACTGCCTGCTGCTGGACCCTCAGCCCTGCACCTGTTCCTGCTTCTACACCACCATCTTGCCTCTGGTCCTGACGTCCTCAGCCAGGGCTTCAACCGCCCGCCGACTGGACCGTGACAATTCCATGATAACAACAACAACAGTTTTATTATTTATACTCCGCCCATCTGACGGCCACTCTGGGCGGCTTCCAATGTATATAAAAACACAATGAAACATTAAACATTAGAAGACTTCCCTATAGAGGGCTGCCTTCAAATGTCTTCTAGAGGTTGTATAGCTACTTACCTTATTTTTCCATGTATAAGATGACCTTTTTTTCTGAAATCAATTGAGGGTCGTCTTATACATGGATTAATACGGTGAGTAAGTGAGGGCTGGGGCTGCAGCAGTAGCGGGGAATGTCAGCAAAAAGAAGGGTATTTGGTGAGTGCCAGTAGGAGGTGAATTACAGCACCAATTCCATCCACCAGATCATCAAAAAGCTGCCCAACAGCTTAGCAAACTTACAAAAGAAGCTCAACAACTTTCTTAACTTTTAAATTCCTTAATTATGGGCTCCCAAAAATAGGGGTCGTCTTAATCATGGAACGGTCAAAAAAATATGGTCTCTCCTTGGCTCAGGGGTCACATAACTCCATCTCCTCCAACATTTCTCCAATGAAAATAGGAATGTCCTAAGGAAAGGTGGGACATTCCAGGATCAGATCCGAAACCAGGATGGAAATAGGGAAAATATGGACACTTGGAGGGTCTGGCAGGGAACATGGGGGGCATGATTCTGTCCTTTGTCTCCCCCAGCAAAGTAACTTGCCTTGGCCCTGATTTCAGTTCTTTGCCCATGAATTTCTCTTCCCAAGTGACTATTAATGGAACACTCCTGCAGGCCCCATGGCCTCTTCTGGCAACTGGAACAGCTACGCAGCATTCCTGGGAAGGGGTCCTGGTGTTCTGGGACTCACTGGAACTGTGGGATCGAAAGCCAGCTGGCTTGGCCCCAGCCAGAGCATCTCCCTTCTCAGCGTTGCCACTGTGGAGATCCACCAGTCATCCTCCTCTGACGTGCGCCCGCGACTCATGCTGCTGTGCGCGCAAGATCACACATTACTCAGCAGAGTAAACACACAACAGATCGGACTCGAGGTGTGGATACTATACTAAACTATGCATTTATTATACATGTTGTTGTTTAGTCGTTCAGTTGTGTCTGACTCTTCGTAACCCCATGGACCAGAGCACGCCAGGCACTCCTGTCTTCCACTGCCTCCCGCAGTTTGGTCAGACTCATGTTGGTAGCTTCGAGAACACTGTCCAACCATCTCGTCCTCTGTCGTCCCCTTCTCCTTGTGCCCTCAATCTTTCCCAACATCAGGGTCTTTTCCAAGGATTCTTCTCTTCTCATGAGGTGGCCAAAGTATTGGAGCCTCAGCTTCAGGATCTGTCCTTCCAGTGAGCACTCAGGGCTGATTTCCTTCAGAGTGGATAGGTTTGATCTTCTTGCAGTCCATGGGACTCTCCAGAGTCTCCTCCAGCACCATAATTCAAAAGCATCAATTCTTCGGTGATCAGCCTTCTTTATGGTCCTGCTCTCACTTCCATTTATTCCATTTATTATACATAAATCCATTTATTTATCAATTCCATTTATTATACATAAATCAGGACAAAGAAAAACATGGCCTCTCTCCTTGTCGTTCTTCTCGGAGAGAGGGAAAACAAAAGCAATACAGAGCGGATGTTCCGCTCACGGGACTCCAGCAATCTGTGCTGGAATGTCAACAGACATGTGACATGTAACAATCCCACGTATCTGCAGCAAAGGGTGGAATGGAATTCCCAACAGCTCTCTTGTGAGCACCCGGTCCTTACAGAGTAAAAGCAGCGCAGACGGAGGTGAGGAGGTATCTGGGCATACCTACTTCATTTCTACTAATTACAGATTAAAGAACATAACAAACATGTATGAGAGGAGCAGCCTTCATACAGACATCCTGTCTCATCGCAAGACAGAGCAGAAAGAAAAAGTACAATAGTACCAGAGACGGAAGTCAGACAGACAGGCTTCCTTTCTCACTGAACAGAAAGTAAACAATAGGATCAGATGACCCTTGCAGTGGGAGGAGAGAAATACTAACAACTATTAGAGGCACGTGAAAACCTAGACTTTCTGGACTTCACCTAGTTCAATACCTGCCATTAGTTGGGTCTTTCATGAGCCTGGAGCTGCCAGTGTTTTTGCTGAGGGACTTAGCTCTTCTGAAATGATAATAAAAGGAGTGAGAGAGCTTGGCTAAGCCAATTGCTGCATTGCCAGAAGGACTGAGGTCCATCCTGCTAGGATTATTATTATTTGTACTTGTGATTAAGTCTGGTGGAAACTAAAAAAAAAAAACCACCCATGTCATTTTTATTTCTCTGTCTGCCTCACACAAAAGACTTGCTCTGACAAAGGGAACGGTTATCCCAGTTGGGTGGACTCTGCCATTTCATTCTAGCTGAGATCTCTCAACGGCTCCTGGTAGATTAAAAGAGCCCTAAACGAAGGAAAGGAGAGAAAGAGGAACTTGGCCTATTCAGAAGCAAGGAGGGGACAGAGCAGGACTTCACAAATGCAAGGGATGCAGCAGAGTAAATGGGGGAACTCATTTACCAAGAAAAAGAAATTAATGGCTATTTAATAACTTTAAAATAAAGTGGGGAATGGACATCAGTGGAGCAGGAGAGTAGTTAGAGTTGCCATCTCCAACTCCTCAAAAGATTCCATCAATGGTGTCTCTGAAAATTTTTACACATCACTTGGGAAGACAGGTGAACTAATCCCAGTGTACTGGAAGAAGCAAAGATCACCAGTGTCGAAGCAACGAATCTTCAGCATCAGCTTCATTGGACTGGTCATGTTGTGCAGATGCCTGATTATTGTCTTCCAAAGCAACTACTCTATTCCCAATTTAAAAATGGAAAGCGTAATGCTGGTGGTCAACAAAAGAGGTGTAAAGACTGTCTCAAGGCAAATCTAAAAAAAATGTAGTATAAACACTGACAACTGGGAAACACAGGCCAGCGAGCGCTCCAGTTGGAGAACTTTACCAAAGGTGTCATGTGTTTTGAAGATGCTCGAACTCAGGACGAAAGGGAGAAACGTGCTAAGAGGAAGGCACGCTTGGCAAATCCACACCGTGATCCACTCCCGCCCGGAAACCAATGTCCCCATTGTGGAAGGACGTGTGGATCCAGAATTGGCATCCACAGTCACTTACGGATTCATTTTTAAAACCGTGTTTATGGAATACAATTTTACTCGGCTATGAGTGATCGCCAAAGAAGAGTTGGCCTCGAGGCAGGTCTGTTCTGCTCCTAAGAATAGCTACAGGCCACGGACTGAAAAATGGTCTCAAGATGATCAGTGGCTGAGGGACTCACCTTCATCTGAGAATCCGCTACTCTTGCTTTTATCACCTGACAGTTTAAAGGTAAAGGTAAAGGGACCCCGGACCATTAGGTCCAATTGTGACCAACTCTGGGGTTGTGGCGCTCATCTCGCATTATTGGCCAAGGGAGCCGGCATACAGCTTCCAGGTCATGTGGCCAACATGATAAAGCCGCTTCTGGCGAACCAGAGCAGCGTACGGAAACGCCGTTTACCTTCCCGCGTGCTTTCGAACTGCTAGGTTGGCAGGAGCTGGGACCGAGCAACGGGAGCTCACCCCGTCACGGGGATTCGAACCGCCGACCTTCCGATCAGCAAGCCCTAGGCTCAGTGGTTTAACCCACAGCACCACCCGCATCCCTACAGTTTAGGACCCACCAAAATTCTGTGATTGAAAATTGCTTCTTAACTGCTTTTAACATTTTGTTTTAATTCTCGTAACCTACTTGGGACCTTAGGGTCAAGGGCGGGGTAATAAGAAACACCATCATGTGTATAAGAGACACAATGAGGTGGAGGGAACATTCTTTCATACGTGGTGGACTTGTAAAGAGTATTGGGAAATGATCCATAATGAATTGGGAAAAAAATGTTTAAAAGTACTTTCCCTCCAAAAAACCCAGAATCCTTTCTGTTGGGGATTTTTCAGACTGAAATTCCCAGGTGTCAAAAAAGAAGAAGAAGTTATTTATGTATGCTACTACTCTGGCCCATGTTTTGTTAGCCCAAAAATAGAAAACAAGTGAGGTCCCAGCCAAAGAAGAATGGCAAGTTAAACTGATGGAATATGTGCAACTTGCGGACCTGAGATATAGAATAAGAGAACAAGAAGAAAACACATTTAAAGAAGATCGGAAAATGTTTACTGAATATATGGGGGGAAATTGTGTACATTTGAAAACGTTGGCAGCATTAAGACAAATTCAACAGTATAAATAAGTTTTGATGGATGCAATAATGGAATACCGATTGGTATAGTTTTTGTAAAATATGCAGGGATTTATGATATGTAAAATGAACCGTGGAAAGAGAAGAAGGGAAGGCATTGATATTTTGAGGATGTAAAATGAGTATTTTAAATTCTAAAACAGAAAATTTAATAAAAATGATAGATAGATAGATGATAGATAGATAGATAGATAGATAGATGATAGATAGATGATAGATATAGATATGAGAATAGGAACCCACCCACCCTCTCACCCATGTCATGATCAGGGCTGACACACCCATGAGGCGAGGTGAAACAATTGCCTCAGGCAGCAGATCCATCCTTGCTACCACTGCCCACTGCCACCCACCCCTCTCCGACCCCCTTTTACTTCTGTGAGGTGCAGCTCTGTGGTGCTGACATGACATAACCGCCTGGCGATGGGTCTGCCATCATTCTAAACACAGCTGGGGAAAACAGGCCAGCAAGTACCACGGGTAGCCCTGCACTGATGACTGTTTCGTATTTCAACCGGCTGAGCAAAATGGAAAGTGATCGCCTACACTGTGCAAGAGCTTCTTCATCTGCCAGACATGTGGTATATGCAGGTACTTAGCCTGGGGGGTTTCTGGTAGTTTTAATGAGACCAAATGTAAATTGCTAGTCATGGGAATAAAGTTGAGAAAGTTTGCGATGCGAAGTACTAGACACAAATCAATCCTTGTTTGGTTAGGAAGATGTCAGTCAGAGGGTGGCTGTGTGTGCAGTGCTGTAGCTACAAATGGGTAGCTTCCTGTCCCTGTTGTAGCAGAATTCGTGGGGTCACTTTCAAGATCTCAAGTCAATGGCATGATTTACAGGCTGCTGCTGCTGCTGCTGCTGCTGCTGGAGAGTCAAGCATCAGCTTCTCACCTTACCTTCCAAGTCCCGGACTGCAGAATCCAGGACCGGCAGCCGCATGACACCGGAAGTTGCAACTTCCGGTATCGCTTTGCCCTTCTATGGGCACCAAAAATGGCCGCCGGCGGCTTCAAAAGTCACGTCTACGCATGTCCAGAAGTGTGTAGACGCAACTTCCGGTGTCGCTCCGCCCATCTATGGGCACCAAAAATGGCTACTGCTGATACCGGAAGTTGCGTCTACACACTTCCGGACATGTGTAGACGCGACTTTCGAAGCCGGCGGCGGCCATATTTGGTGCCCATAGAAGGGCAAATCAGAAAAAAAAGGCTGCCGGCAGGAGAAAATAACGGAGAAAAACGGGAGACGAATTGATGCGGGGGACCGCCGGGAAAAGGTAAGTAAAAACGGGGCTTTCCCAGGAAAAACGGGGTACTTGGCAGCTATGGCTTCTCACCACAGCTGAGATACCACTTTCACCTCCTCCATTGGCTGCTGGCGTCACTGCATTCTTCCCAACCCATCACCCACATTGTGTAAATGAATGAATGAATGAATCTTCATCTGCATCAGCCACCAGTTATAGCAATAAAACAAAATGCAGTATACAGAGGATAAAGCCAAAAAGTTAATTACAGTGGTACCTTGGTTTACGAACTTAATCCATTCTGGAAGTCGGTTCTTAAACCAAAGCATTCCTTTCCCATAGCAGCGGGGGACTCAATTTACAAATGGAACAGACTCAACAGGAAGCGAAACATGTTCTTATTCCAATGCAAGGTTCAGAAACCAAAACACCTACTTCTGGGTTTGCAGCGGTCTTAATCTAAGTTGTTCATAAACTAAGCTGTTCTTAAACCAAGGCAGTGGAAGACAGGAGTGCCTGGCATGCTATGGTCCATGAGGTCACAAAGAGTCGGACACAACTAAACGACTAAACAACAACAACAACAACAACCACTGTATATAAATTACATTTTGGGGGTTTGGATCAATAGTCAAATGTTGTTGTTTAGTCGTTTAGTCGTGTCCGACTCTTCGTAGATCCCATGGACCATACCACGCCAGGCACTCCTGTCTTGCACTGCCTCACGCAGTTTGGTCAAACTCATGTTCGTAGCTTCGAGAACACTGTCCAACCATCTTGTCCTCTGTCGTCCCCTTCTCCTAGTGCCCTCAATCTTTCCCAACATCAAGGTCTTTTCCAAGGATTCTTCTCTTCTCATGAGGTGGCCAAAGTATTGGAGCCTCAGCTTCAGGATCTGTCCTTCCAGGGAGCACTCAGGGCTGATTTCCTTCAGAATGGCTAGGTTTGATCTTCTTGCAGTCCATGGGACTCTCAAGAGTCTCCTCCAGCACCATAATTCAAAAGCATCAATTCTTCGGCGATCAGCCTTCTTTATGGTCTAGCTCTCACTTCCATACATCACTACTGGGAAAACCATAGCTTTAACTATACGGACCTTTGTCGGCAAGGTGATGTCTCTGCTTTTTAAGATGCTGTCTAGGTTTGTCATTGCTTTTCTCCCAAGAAGCAGGCGTCTTTTAATTTCGTGACTGCTGTCACCATCTGCAGTGATCAAGGAGCCCAAGAAAGTAAAATCTCTCACTGCCTCCATTTCTTCCCCTTCTATTTGCCAGGAGGTGATGGGACCAGTGGCCATTATCTTGGTTTTTTTGATGTTGAGCTTCAGACCATATTTTGCGCTCTCCTCTTTCACCCTCATTAAAAGGTTCTTTAATTCCTCCTTATCTTATTCTAATTTCCCCGGTTAAAAACCTTGCAACGTTTGCTTTCACCTGTTCACCTTCATCTGCCAAGAGAAAGAACGCTGTAACAGTGGTTGGGCGACTCGGAATGGACAATAAAAGAGGGGTGATAACCTCACTCCTCAAATCTTTGTAAAGAGTGCAAGCCAGACGGACATGAGCCACTGCATTGTGTGTTTGGAGGTTCTGACCACCATTGATGGTCCTTATCATCATCAACAACATTGAATTTTTATGCCGCCTGTGCTTCATGGTTCCTTTCCTTTTCTAGGATGGACGGGCAGAAAGGTGAGTGAGAAATGCTGGCGTCATCCATTGCTCACTGCAGTGATCCATGTGATCTGAAAACAGCTGGTCCACAGCTATGTCAGCCTTGTGGCATATCCAAGAATGGGTCCAATAGTCAAGTCAATTGTCTCTGCATGTGCTCTAGAGGGAAATAAGGAGCAAATGGGCTCATCAACCTGGGAAGGTGAGCTCATCTAGGAGAAGGAAAACTCTGCCCCTAAACATCAGTTGCCTTGCAGCTATACAGTCATACATCGGGTTACAGACCCTTTATCAACACAGCCTTACAAAAGCTTAAAAATGAACCAGAATCCCAACGTTTGAGAGCCTTGGTAGAAGATAAGGTCCCTGAAATTACGATCAATGTTGCCAAATTCTGTGTAGCTGCTACTAGACGCAGGAAACAAGAGCTTTCCAATGTCAATATGCAGGCGAATGCGGATATTTAGTTTTATTTACTGTATGTCCTTTACAGTGTTGTCATGGCCTAATTTGTATTGAAATTGTCCTCTGTTTATCCCTGTGTTATCCTTCTTTGATCAGTTGTATGAGTCGTTTTGGTCTGTGACCGTTTAATAAAATTTGAAATTTGAGACCCTTCAGGTTGCGTCTTTTCAGGTTGTGCACCGCGCGAACCCGGAAGTACCTGGTTTCGGCGCTCGCGCATTCACAGACACACTAAATCGTGCTTTGTGCATGCGCAGAAGCACCGAATCATGACCCGTGCATGATGTATTCATTTCTGAGAAAGGCGAGTAAACCCAGAGAAAAAATCCATACCCGCTGAACTTGAGGGACATATTCAGGAGAAGAAAAGGCTAAGGAGTAAGCCCTACAGAAATCCAGGTGGAGTCCCCAAGGGCCTCATTCTGGCAACTTCTACAACCAAGCTGGTGCCAAAACATATTTCTTTCTTTGCTTTAGCGAGGCCTGGGCAGCGGGGTGGGGGGTGGGTGGGTGCCCTTGTCATCTGGGCAGTCCAGGACCTCCATACACACTGCCCAAGCTTCTACCCTGGAGGTCACTTCAGTGCTGCTAATGCAGCAAAAACAACATGGCAGGCAGCAGTTATATGTTATCGATCTCTGCAGCCACAGCAGGCACTGTGATTCTCCAGTGGTTGGCCACACCCCTGGAGGTGCACTCCATTGTTTCTTGAGACAGACGGGTGCCAACAGCTTGGGGTCCCCAGATGTTGTTGACTAAAACTCGAATCATCCCTCTTTTTTAATTAAATATTTTTATTAATTTTCCATTTTTAACGTTAATATAACGTCTTATTTCCTTTTTCATATTTTTAGCTCCACTGAGCCACTCGGCTTCTCTCCGTCTCGTCATCTGGTTTTCAAATAACTACATCATAATTCCACACATTGCACAATTCTACCTTTTCCCTTAATGTTCTTTTAAATTGTAAGCAAATGTAGAAAATTCATTCTAATAAACGCTGCAAGATTTATCGCAGTCCTGCTAGTGTTTTTATATGTTTACAACAATTGTCTATACAGCGGAACCTCAGTTTATGAACACCTCAGTTTACGAATTTTCGGTTTACGAATGCCGCGGACCCATCTGGAACGGATTAATTCACTTTCCATTACTTTCAATGGGAAAGTTCACTTCAGTTTATGAATGCTTCAGTTTATGAACAGACTTCCGGAACCAATTACACCCATGCTTCGGGTTAAGTACGCTTCAGGTTGAGTACTCCGCAGACCCGTCTGGAACGGAATAATCCACTTTCCATTACTTTCAATGGGAAAGTTCGCTTCAGTTTATGAACGCTTCAGTTTATGAACAGACTTCCGGAACCAATTGTGTTCATAAACCGAGATACCACTGTATATTGAATGAATTTACTCCAGCCTCTCTGGAACGCTTGGTCGCTCTGGTTTCGGATTTTCCCCATCAGCTTTGCTAATTCCACATGGTCTATCATCTTCGTCTGCCATTCTTCTACCATTGGTAATTCTTGCTGTTTCCACTTTGGGGCTAGTAAAGTTCCAGGTGCTGTGGTGGCATACGTAAACAATTTCTTGTCAGCTTTTAATATTTCCCCTCCTATTATACCCAACAAAAACGCTTCGGGTAAAACTCCCATCATCCCTAGGTAGCAGGAAAGCTGCTCAAGAATGATGGGAGTTGTAGTCCAGCAAACATTTGGGGACTCAAATGTTTGAGAGATGCTGCATAAGAACATAGGAAGCATCCTTATACCATGGCAATGTCTTTATAAATGACTTGGATGAAGGAATTGAGGGGATGCTAATCAAATTTGCAGATGACACCAAACTGGGAGGGGTAGCTAATGCCGCAGAAGAAAGAATCACGATTCAAAATGACCTTAACAGATTGGAGAACTGGGGCCAAGCTAACAAAATGAATTTCAATAGTGACAAATGTAAGGCTCTGCACTTAGGCAGGAAGAACCAGACGCACAAATCTAGGATGGGGGACACACCTGGCTTACTAGCAGTACATCTGAAAAAGGATTTAGGGGTCTTAGTGGACCACAAGCTTAACATGAGTCCACAGTGTGATGCAACAGCAAAAAAACCTAACGCTATTCTAGGCTGCACCAACAAAAGTTCAGATCAAGGGGAGACAACACCTGCAACACTGTGTTCAATTCTGGGTGCCACAGTTTAAGATGGATGTTGACAAGCTGGAAGATGTGCAGAGGAGAGCAACCAAGATGATCAAGGGCAGGGGTCAGCAAACGTTTTCAGCAGGGGGCCGCTCCACTGTCCCTCAGACCTTGTGGGGGGGGGGCGGACTATATTTTGAAAAAATATATATGAATGAATTCCTATGCCCCACAAATAACCCAGAGATGCATTTTAAATAAAAGGACACATTCTACTCATGTAAAAACATGCTGATTCCCGGACCGTCTGTGGGCCGGATTTAGGTTGGGCTGCATCCGACCCCCGGGCCCTACTTTGGGGACCCTTGATCAAGGGTCTGGAAACCAAGCTTTATGAGAAACGGTTGAAGGAGCTGGGTATGTTTAGCCTGGAAAAGAGGAGACTGAGAGAAGATACGATAGACATCTTCAAATATCTCAAGGGCTATCACGTGGAAGAGGGAACAAGCTTGTTTTCTCCTGCTCTGGAAGGTAGGACTCAAACCAATGACTTCAAGTTGCAAGAAAGGAGATTCCGACTAAACATTCGGAAAAACTTTATGACAGAGCTGTTTGGCAAAAAAACAGACTCCCATGAGAGGTGGTGGACTCTCCTTCCTTGGAGGTTTTTAAACAGAGGGTGGATGACCATCTGTCATGGATGCTTTAGCTGAGTTCCCTGCATTGCAGGGGGTTGGACTAGATGACCCTTGGGGTACCTTCCAACTCTAAGATTCTGTGACTCTCCTTCCTTGGAGGTTTCAGAGCAGAGGATGGATGGCTAACTGTCATGGATGCTTTAGCTGAGATTCCTGCATTGCAGGGAGTTAGACTGACCCTTGAGATCCCTTCCAACTCTACGATTCTTTGATTCTATCTGCCAGCTCCCCTGAAGTCTCTTGCTGTTTCGAGACTGCACATAACAATGTGCGAGGGGTTGCCCTTGCAGCGATGTGCTGGTTGCAATGGCTAGGTCTCCATTTTTATTGAGGGTGAAGACAGGCACAAATTAAAATAATTTGGCATGGAATCTTGCTGATTGGCACTTCATTTTTAAACTCGTTGCGGAAGCTGGCAATTGCAAGAGATGCTTCTGCCCTCCTGGCCCTTGATGAGGTTTTCTTTTCCTTTTCTTCACGTGAGATAAAAACAACCAGGTCTAACTAACCTAAATTATCACTACCTCAGGATTTATTTTTAGCTCTCCCTAATCCCTTTCAATTCCCGCTTGTGAAGCATTGCCAACGTTCAAGTGTATATAAAAGAGCTGGCTTCAAAGATGCCATCTGTAGGAAATGTCATCATTAGCATTTACAGGGCCTTGCGATTTAAGCAGTGACGGTTCCATTTCAGGATTGTTAAAAATGAATCATTAAAAAAAGAAAACACGACAGGGCAAACCCCCCCCCCTTCTTAACAGACCTTTTAAAAAAAGTTGGTGTTATCCTTCTTTACAGTAACAGAGAGAGAGAGGGAGAGGGAGAGGGGGAGAGGGGGAGAGAGAGAGAGAGAGAGAGAAGATTTTAATAGCTTTGGGAGCCTAGGAGAATTTCTGAAAAATAAAAAAGGAAATTGTTTAAAATGTCAGCTCACCTGTACTCATTTCCTCACATAGCCCTTTATAAGGAAAGCAGTTCTGATTCCAACTCTGGAAGATTCGGGGGGTGGGGGGGGGAGAGAAAGGTCCCTGGAAGCAGTTGTCATGGTTATAGAATCCCATAAGAAATCAGATGTTCCTGCATCTGCCTGGAGAAACAATTATGGCATAAGATGGAAGGGAAACTTCAACCACTTCAACCCCAAATCTATTTTCAGACACGAGGATGATTAGGACAATAGGAAGCTCCATCCCAGGAACGCAAAAATATCGCCACACTTTTGTGTAGGCTTTGTTCTGGGGCTCAGACGACATGTTTCGTGGAGGTTCGGGGTGCTCCCCCCCAAAAAAATCACAATCATTCTGGTGATGCTGCTAGTCAAGAGTAGAGGGGAAGTAGCCAAGAAGAGCCCGTTTAATCCTTTCCCCTCCAGTTATTTTTCTGCTTTAAAATTGCCCTGTCTGTTTATTTATTTATTGAATTTATATCATGCCATTCCTCCCCAAGCTGGTCCAGGTGGACCACAAAGCCACCATTTAAAACAAAAAAAAACCCCAATGCAAATGTTCGAAAACAGATCAAAACAAGGCAATTGCGATGAAAAGCATCTAAAATCAGTTAAAACGTAATAAGAATCCCGAAAGCAGTTGAAAACATGAGTCCATCCAGTCATTTTAGGCTTGCCTGGAACAGCATCCCTTCAGCCACCCAATGCCTGGGTCAACAGAAGCATTTCCAGCTCCCTCCTGAAAGTTCGTAATAATGGAGACAGGCACCCCTCACTAGGGAGCAGCAGCAGACCTACATTTTGGGAGCCCTGAAACAGTCATGGGGGACCCTTCTCAGCCAGCAATGAGGTCTGGGTAACCACTTGTAACAAAAGGTTGGTTGTGTCACGAAGCTCCCAGAAATCCCCCCTAATAACTCACAACTCACACGATATTTTAGGTTTGGGTTTTTGGCATTAATTTTGGCCACAGCTTTATTCAAAATACAATTTAATTCTGAGTGTTGGCTTAGGCTTTGGTTAATCCATCTGTCCACTCTAAGGGACAGGACCATTTCCATCTCACCCATGTTGGGTCAGGACCATTCCATCTGCCCAGGTTGGGCAGGACCAATTCCATCTGACCCCCTTTGGGTCAGGACCAGCTCCGACTTACCTAAGGGTAGGTAAGTCAAGTAAACACCTCAAGGGAGTGGAGGTACTGTTCACAGACACTCTCCTCTCAACCCAGGAATGTTCCCCAAGGCTCGGCTCTGTAATGGCCGCACTATCCTTGCCCATGGCAGGATGAATGGACTAGAGTCCCTGAGCCCCAGGATTCCTTTAACGGAATACTTCTATGAGGAGCAAGATAGGGGGGTAGGCAATTTAATGCCATGCCCCTCCTATAACCAATTTTAACCAAAGCCTAACGGCCAACCTAACAAGTTGTGACAATTTGCTCAGCAGTAGGCAAAAACCAAATGGCAACAGCCAATCAGCCAAGTGGCAAAATTCCTGCTGGGCCCCTGAATGCAGGCGACCCCTAAACAGGCAAAGCAATGTCAGCTAAGACCTATAGAAAAAGTGGCGGGCGGGCGGGAGATTCGAAGGCTTGCCAAGAGTGAGCTGGAAACGAAAGCATTTGGGCTTAAGTAGTGGTCAGTCTGTCAATCAAAATAGTGCTACACGCCCCCATGACTCAGCCTAAGCTACAGCCCACCCCCTCCCTGATTTCTTCAAGCTCTTCCACAACCCCCATTACCCTTGCGTCCCGTGGGAGCAAGTTCAGCAATTTAACTAGCAATTTAAATCCTTTCCTTTATCTGTCCCAAGTCATCCAAGATTTAGCATCGTTGGATGTCCATGAGTTCTGGTCTTGTGAGAGGGGGGGAATAAAAGCTTTTCACTCTCCACTTTCTCCATGCCAAGCATAATTTTACAAACTTCTATCACCTCACCTCTCACTTGCATTTTCTTTAAGCTAAAAAGTAATTGAACCAGGATGTTTCTTCTCTTTCCTACCACTGAGCTTTATCTCTGCAAAGGTGGTTTTTTTTGTTTTTTTTTAAAGGCCGGCATTCCTTAGATCCAAGCAACACATAGATGCATGCCTTTCTGACAGAAACCGGGCCCTACCCTGTATATTCCGTTTGTCATCTTTCACAAATTGCCCCTTTCCTCCTCTGCATCACACGTGACGTGCCTGAAATTCTGTCTGTTTGGCGTTCGCCTCCCCAGCAGCGCAAAAAGCTGTTCTTCTTTGCTCAAGAAAGAGACACTGATGTGCCTGCAATCTACAGCCCATTTGCTCCAGAGGAGGTCAATTGACTTTAAATGGTTCTCTTCTGGAGCCAATGGGCTGTGCAGTGCAACTACTGTATATAATTGATGGATTGGATCAGTCAGGGGGGAAGGCAAGAGGCACATCCAAAAGTTTACTTACTGTTTTCCCCAAACTGAAACGGCAATCAAACCTGATGGCCTGCCCCCTTTCTTTACCATTATATGACCAGCAAAATGCCTCTCCGTGTGATGCGTGATATGTGTGGAAAGGAGAGGTTATAGTAAAGGTAAAGGGACCCCTGACCATTAGGTCCAGTCGTGACCGACTCTGGGGTTGCGGCGCTCATCTCGCGTTATTGGGCGAGGGAGCCGGCATACAGCTTCATGTGGCCAGCATGACAAAGCCGCTTCTGGCGAACCAGAGCAGCACACGGAAACGCCGTTTACCTTCCCGCTCGGAGCAGTACCTATTTATCTACTTGCACTTTGACATGCTTTCGAACTGCTAGGTTGGCAGGAGCTGGGACCGAGCAACGGGAGCTCACCCTATCACGGGGATTCGGACTGCCGACCTTCTGATCGGCAAGCCCTAGGCTCTCTGGTTTAACCCACAGCACCACCCGCGTCCCTAATGGATGTGTACACGAGATATATAAAGCCATTTCTCCCAGACAAATATTGTTAGTCTCTTATTGAAATTATGTTGGACTACAACTCCATTCATCCCTAGCTAACAGAACCAGTGGTCAGGGATGATGGGAGTTGTAGTCCCAAAATATCTGGAGGGCTGAGTTTGCCTATGCCTGGGTTATAGGTTATAGATGTAGGTATGCTACAATGGGTCTACCCAGTAAAACTTAGCTGAATGTTTCCTGCAGAGCGCAATATGTTGCTTCTTATGCATAGAAGATCATGATATCACTATACTATAAGATGTGACAGGAAAGTTCGGTGAATGATCACAGAAATCGGACAGCGAGAAATATTGGGACATACATACCTTACAGGCCTTCAAAGTAGGCCCCCTCTGATACAATGCACTGTTGACAACATTCGTAGAGCAGTTGGAAACTTCTGGAGAAGTCCTCTTTTTCTACTGCTTTCAGTTCCCTCGCCACGGCAGCTTGGACGTGTGAAATGTTTGGAAATCTCTGCCCTTTCAGTGCGGATTTCAGTTTTGGAAAAAGAAAGAAATCTGGTGGGGCCAGATCGGGAGAATATGGAGGGTGGGACAACTCAGTAACCTCAATAACAATTTCATGCAGAAAATGCAATTCTTCCGCCATCATTTGGATGGACAAACGCCGATCCCGCATCAATAACTCACGAACTCTGTTGACATTTGCCGCCATTTTGCTCATCGGCGGTCTGCCAGACCAAGGGTCATCTTCGATGGTTGCCACTCATACACTGTCTTTCGAGTTACAGCTTCATCTCCGTACACAACTGTGAGCATTTCATGGTTTCTGGTGCCGATAGTATGTCCGAATAGTTCTCGCTGTCCTATTTATCTGACAGTTCACTGAACTTTCCGGTCACACCTTGTATCACCTATGCACAAATGAAGCACCTATAATGGCACTGTGGTCATCTGCAAGGGATTCCCACACGGCGGGGCTGATATTGCCAGCCTTCGGGCCACACTTGTAGACATCTTTGTAGCACAGAGTTGGTCTGCCAACCATACCTGCCAAGTTGCTGTCCGAGAAATAAGGGACTGGGTCGGAAGTAGCAGACCGGAAGTAGCGCTGCTGCCATTTTGGAACTGGGCGGAGCATGCTCAGAAGTGACTTTTGATGCTGCTTTGCCCAGTTCCAAAATGGCCACCGCGCCAGAAGTCGCACTGCAGCCATTTTGGAACTGGGCAGAGCAGCATCAAAAGTCACTTCTGAGCATGCTCCGCCCAGTTCCAAAATGGCAGCAGCGCCAGAATAAACCGGGGGAAAACAAAAAAATCCGTTTTTTCAGCTAGGAACAGCTGGAAAACGGGGATTTCCCGGGAAATACAGGAGACTTGGCAGCTATGCTGCCAACGGGCCTGGTGCCTGAAGCCAGGTCCCCATAGAGCATGTCCTTGGGGATCCTGTCATCTTCCATTCTGCCAACATGGCCAAGCCAGTGTAGATGTTGCTGAGACAGGAGTGCAAACATGCCGGGAATGTGGGCTTGGGAGAGCACATCTCTGTTTGAGGCTCTGTCCTGCCATGTGATGCCCCAAATTAGCTGACACAGTGCATGTGGAAGGCATTGAGGTGAAGGCCTGGTAAATAGATTTTCCTTTAAATAATAACTAGTTGTGAAATTTATATCTATTTAAGATGCAATATCGATGGCATTTAACGCCAGAAAAGCTTGCAAAGATGTATAAAGGAGTTAATGATAGCTGCTGGAGATGCCACAATGATATAGGTTCATACATACACATATGGTGGGAATGTAGTGAAATTAAGAAATTTTGGGCAATGATATATAAGGAATTGAAAAAGATAATTAAATATTCGTTTAAGAAAAGACCGGAGCTATTCTTACTGGGAATGTTAGAGGATGAGATTCTACTGAGGGACAAATGCATCTTAATGTACACAACATCAGCAGCTAGATTATTAATAGGGAAAAATTGGAAAAGTAAAATCATACCAACTAAAGAGGATTGGCAAACAAAAATGATAGCATATTGTAATATGGCATCGAAAGCCGCAGAAATTAAAGGAATCAGTGAAAAGGAAAAAGATAAAGATTGGATAAAATTTAAAGAGTATATAGGAAATCTTGTGGAAAACGCCGATCTCTCAAAGGATTTATGAAGGCCCATAAAATTGAATATATAAATAGCAGGGATAAAGGTATACAGATGAACAGGGGGGGGGAGGCACAAGATAAAAATGGCTGGAAGCACAAAAGGGTGGATGGAGGGTGGGGTGGGAGGGTGTTGGTGAGAGTCCGCTTTAGTTTTTTTTGGATAATTTGCTTATTTTGATTTATTGATTTATTGGAATAATATTGTAAACATTTTTGATTTTTGTTTTGTAAATTTATACGTAAAGCTAAATAAAAAAATTATTTTTTTAAAAAAAAAGAGAGGTGAAGGCCTGGTAGACTTTCATCTTGGCATTGGACATCAGCATCACATTCTCCCATACCCTTTTGGAGAGGCGAGCCATCGCTGTTGCTGCCTTCCCAATATGCTTGTCCAGCTCAGCATCATTGCATCCCAGGAGGCGGTGTGAGCTTCACTTCACCCCCAAAGGCACAATCCTCCATTGTCTCCCAAGTCAGACAGACATCAATCAATGAACTAAAACTTTTGCAGTATTCAATGCGCTTGTGAACTTCTATAGAATAATAAAAAATAAAAAAATATTCATAGTGGTCATTAGGGACCCAGGTGGCGCTGTGGGTTAAACCACAGAGTCTAGGGCTTGCTGATCAGAAGGTCGGCGGTTCGAATCCCTGCAGCGGGGTGAGCTCCCGTTGCTCGGTCCCAGCTCCTGCCCACCTAGCAGTTCGAAAGCACATCAAAGTGCAAGTAGATAAATAGGGACCGCTCCGGCGGGAAGGTAAACGGCGTTTCCGTGCGCTGCTCTGGTTCGCCAGAAGCAGCTTTGTCATGCTAGCCACATGACCCGGAAGCTGTCTGCGGACAAACGCCGGCTCCCTCGGCCTATAGAGCGAGATGAGCGCCGCAACCCCAGAGTCGGACACAACTGGACCTGATGGTCAGGGGCCCCTTTACCTTTACCTTTTTAGTTGTCATTATTGTAATTGCTACAAATAATAAAAGAGCCCTGGGTGGTATGCAAGTTAGTGTTTTGTTTTGTTTTTTCTATTTCTATTTTTTATTTTGACAAAGTAATAATCATAAATAAATAAGATTAAAAATGTGCACCCCACCACCGAGACCATTCCATTGGAACTATCCAAACTCCGGAAATTTCAACAACTCTTGCGATGGTTTGACCTCTTTTCGTTTTAACAGTACAAATTCCACAAACACCTTCCATATCGCCTCAAAATAATTTCTCCTGCATACTCCCCATCTTATCTTAATGGCACTTGTTAATTTATCATTAATAGCTATATCCCACACCTCTTTATACCATTCTTCCATTTTATATTCTGCTTGCGCCCTCCACTTCCTAGCAATCAAAATTCATGCAGCTGTCAATAAATTTGTGAGCAAGTCCTTCATAGCTTGAGAACCTTCCACCCCATCGTAAATTGAGAATAATGTTACCTCTGGACTTTCGGTCAGCTTTAACCCAGTGATTTCTGTTATCTCCTTAAACCCCCTTTGCCAGAAAAATTGTGCATATTTACACCCCCCACCACATGTGAACATAATTCCCGGTTTCCTGGCATCCCCTCCAATATAACACAGAATATTCCTTGTTTATTTGTTTTAATCTGACTGGTGTTAAATACCATCTCCAAACTAATTTATAATAATTTTCTTTGATTCTTATAGACAACATGTTCTTTTTTAAGAATACTTTTTATTAAATTTTCCAATTAAAACACAATTCAATTATTTCAATTGTTTCAAATTATACACATACATATCAATTAAGCCAAATATTATGCCAAATCATAAAATTTTATAGACAACATTTTCGATGTACGATTCTCCCATATTTCCCCCTAGCTTTGACCATCTATCTGCATGTTAGAGTTAAAACAATGCAGCTAGAAATAAAATTATAGCATACTAAAAACAAATCGATCTCACAGCAATAGTTTCAAGGCTGGCGGGAACAGAAACTTTCAGCTGCCAAATGCATGGGTAAACAGGAATGTTTTTTTCCAATTGCTTCCTCCTTTCTTAATAAAGAGGGGACAGAATAATGATAGAAGAATATCTGAGCCCGCTTGGGATGTGTATGTAGATTATTTATGGACTTCCAAGTTTGCAAGAATTTTCTTCCCCCAAAATCACATGTGGCGTTTGATTGGGGAGGGAGGGAGAATCCCTATCAACCAGCTAATAGGTTTTCAGCGCAGCTAAGCTGTACATTTATCAGGGAGAATCAGCCTTGGTATATTTGGTTTCATCTTTCCCTTGCAGTTACTGATATGAAAATGGATATCATTATCTCAGCAAATAAACCTGTATTTAGCTGTGCTTGGCCATAAATGGTGGTCCCGTCCTTCCTCTGCAGTAGATCAGATTGGCAAAATCAGGAGAAGATGCAGCAGACAAACAGAAGACCACCTCTGTCCTACTGCTCCTTTGCTACACTATGGCATAGCTGCCAAGTCTCCCGTTTTTCGCGGGAAACCCCCGTATTTTAAACCTGGACATGCACAGAACCTGGACAGTCTGGACATGCGCAGAACCGATTTCGGGTGCTCTGCCCATGTCTGGGCACTGGAAATCGGGCAGAGCGGCACCGGAAGTCGCTTCTGAGCATGTCTGGACATGCGTAGAAGCAACTTCCGGTGCCGCTTTGCCCATGTCTGGGCACCAGAAATCGGGCAGCGCCAGCACCAGAAGTTGCTTTTACTCATGTCTGGAAGCGACTTATGTTGCCGGCGCTGCTGATCCCAGATTTTTCTAACCGGGAGTTGGAAGGTATGCAATATGGGTGGATTCGTCCTTGCATAAAACATGCCAAAGTCCATGGGATGTGTGAGATCCAGGAAGATTGCTGCTCACTTGGCAGCCCTATTTTCTATTGGCTAGTAGCCACTGACAGCCTGATTCCCCATGCAGTGGCATAGTGTGGGGGGGGGGGCACAGGAGAGATGGCTCTGGGTGTGTGTGCAACATTTCAACATCCAGTGCTGCCTCAGTGCAGCCATGTTCTTCCATTGCTGGACGCTCTGTGGAAAATGGAAACCAGGAAGTGGCCTCCGCAGACGATGGAGCAACTCTTCTTTTTCTCATCTCTGTGACTGTGGAGGCTTGGGAAGGAAGCTGCATGCCCGCCAGCCATGTGGTTGACGGGGCACAGCTAGCAGGCATGCAGGGAACGGGGAGGCCGCCAGCAAAGCCGCGCAACTTCCCCACTCGCTGGGGCGCCCCTCAGAGGCCAGGGCGCAACGTGTCAGGAGTATGGGCAGGAGTCAGGCTCTGGGTCCTGTAGTGCTTTGCAGGACTGGGGCCTGGCTCAGCTTGTGCTGGAGAAGCAAGGAGTGGCCACTCAGGTGAGGCCTCAGCTTGTGCTGGAGAAGCAAGGAGTGAACACTCAGGTGAGGCCACTTGATACCTCACTGCACCTGGTGGCAGGAGCTGGGAAGGATAAAAGCTCAGCATTTCCCTTCAGCTCTTTGCCACAGCAACGCTATCCCTGCCTGGTTGCCTCTGGCCTCTTGCTCCTTGGACCCTTGCCTTGCCAATGCCTTGATCCTCGACCCTTGGACCTTTGCCTTGCCGACGCCTTGCTCCTTGACTCCCAGACCTTTGCCTCTGCCTTGCTCCTTGACCCTGCGTCTGCCTGCTGCTGGACCCTCAGCCCTGCACCTGTTCCTGCTTCTACACCACCATCTTGCCTCTGGTCCTGACGTCCTCAGCCAGGGCTTCAACCGCCCACCGACCGGACCGTGACACAATGCATCACTAAGCCCAATAGGAAAAACGGCTCTGGAAAGCCCTCTCCTCCAGGATTTTGCCCCAATCCTCTTTTGAAGCTACCCAAGTTGATGCCCACCACTGCCTCCTGTGGGAGCAGGTCCCCTAGTTTAACTACGTGCTGCATGAAGAAGTCCTTTCTTTTCGTCTGTCCAGAGTCTTCCAAGATTCAGCTGCATTGGAGTTAAAGCCATAGGAAGATCGGGAGAAAAACACCTCTCTCTGCACTTTCTCTCGACAAAAGGTTTCTGTTTGTTTGGATCAGGACCCAAATCCCTGCCACCACCTGCGCCAATGAGAACACCTGGATAAACACCTTAACGATTTTTCCTTGGGGAAAATGTGAATCTCTTTTTTTAAAAAAATAAAAATAGATTCGCACATGTGTGCCTTGTTTAGGCATGCCAATTAGTTCCGATATCCTTGCAGCTGTGTCAAAAGTGTACCTGAGCCAAACACGAAATGGAGGGCAGCTTCCCGCAAAGTTTGTCATTGAAAGGCCTTAATTTTCATCTCAGATAAATTGGGGAGGTTAGCAGCAGTCGGGTCTTCTCCCGTTGCTAACCTTTTGTCGGAAAGACAGCGGGCTTTCACCATTTAGGAAGGGAGCCGGGGGCTCGTCCACAGGCCTTTTCACCTGCAATCACCGCTCTTTTGTAATTTGCCTTTTGAATTGCTGCAGGAGGTTTTTTGCAGTCGAACGAGCAATGTGGTGTGATGTAAACTGGCTGGTCAGACAGTAACTGGCTGTTGGGGACTGGCTGGATGTTGAGGAGTGGGATGGGAGCCCTCCAGCCGGAGAACCGCCTAGGGAAGTCTAAGAAAAGGAAGGCTCCGACCCAGGGGAGTGGTGGTGGGATGCTGGAGACAGGTTGAAGGGCAGGGGCAGAATAGTTGGATGCTGAACAAGCAACAGGCTTGAGTGAGAGAGAGGAAGAAGAGGCAGAAAGCACTGTGGATGTAGGATGGGCAGCTGAGGAGGAGGTGGGGGCTGAGCCTGCAACAGATTCACAGATTCTCCCCCACCCCATTAGGGACACATAGGAAGCTGCCTTACTGTTGCCCTCCTACCTCAGTATTGTTTACACAGACTGGCAGCAGCTCAGCCGGGAGTATTTCCCCTGAGTTTCAAACAGGAGTCTTTTCCTAGCCCAACTTGGCGATGTCAGAGATTTAACCATGGACCTGTTGCATGCAAAACACAGAATGAGAGAATGGTAGAGTTGGAAGGGGCACCCAAGGGCCATCTTGTCTGACCCCCTGCAGTGCAGGAATCTCAGCTAAAGAATCTTTGACAGATGGACATATTAGGATCGGACCAGGAAACCCGGTTCCTCATACAGTTTTAGACTATAGCTCAATGGTTGTTCATGTTTTCAACCACTGAGCTATAGTGGGGGGGGGAACCTGTATGGAGAATATGTTTCTGGGTCTGAGCCTAATGATGGAGGTGTAAGGGAGGCAAAATAAAAGAGTTAGGAAGGGAAGTGTGTTTACAACATCCTCTATTTCCTTCCTGGTGGATTGCAGGCTTCCTTTGCCACGCTGGCCATGCAAATCAATGCCAAGCTCTTCTGCAGCCATTTTACTGGAATGGGAGGACCATACATCTTGCAAGGCCACTTGTGCATTTTAGCGTTAAGTAAGCTATTTCGTAGCGATCAATAAATCCTCTTGCTTTGCATGCTCCGCGGCCCTGCTTGGGATGACGGATCTGCAGATAAATCTTTATTGTCTTACTGCTGCCTGGCCAAAAACTCCCAGAGCATGGCTATTTTATTTTTAACCTGCAGCAGCACTCCCCGTCGCCATCCGCTGCTTCGCCCCATTCAATAAATTGAATTTACTGCACGATGGCATTAGGCAGCCTGCGTCTCCAAGTGCTGCCATTGATTTAAATGGCGATGGCCCTGAATGCAAATGGTTCGAGAAATCATGATTCTTATGCTCGTGTCAAATATTCTTTTGAGATGCTGATTTTGAGATGAGATATAGCCATTTACCTTGAAAACTGAAGCCATTTTATTTTAGGAATTTTAGGAATTTTAGGAATTTTAGGAATTTTAGGAATTTTAGGAATTTTAGGAATTTTCGCTCCCCACCCTCCTGGTCAGTACCACTGCTTTATGTGCTGGCAGCGGCTGTTTCTCCCCAGCAGATTCAATTTGTTCCTTCTTCCTGGCTCAGCCCCATGAGTGGCACCATCCAATCAGGGAGCATGGAATGAAGAGGATGACCCTGCATAGCCAATCTGTTTGGGCTCTGTGGTGATGATGTCACTCAGAGCTTGTTAAGGCAAGGGAAAGCGAGAGCAAGTGAGGGCAAGAGAAAGGAATAGATCAGGCTTCCTCAACCTCGGCCCTCCAGATGTTTTTGGCCGACAGCTCCCATGATCCCTAGGTAGCAGGACCTGTGCTCAGAGATGATGGGAGTTGTAGTCTCAAAACATTTGGAGGGCCGAGGTTGAGGAAGCCTGGGATAGATGAACATTTTTGCAAGCGATCTCAAGACATTGCACTGCATTGATTAGAGTGTTGAAATAGGAACTGGAAGTCCAGGGTTCAAATTCTCACATAGCCCCACACTGCGTGATCTTGGGCCAGTCACTACCTCTCAGCCTAAACTACCTCACAGGGTAAGGATTGAGCGAGGAGAGAGAAAACCCATTTCCACACCAGTCTGCATTTTTAAAATAAGTACCACTGTATTCTGCTTTGGTCAGACCTCACCTGGAGTACTGTGTCCAGTTCTGGGCACCACAGTTCAAGAAGGATACTGACAAGCTGGAACGTGTCCAGAAGAGGGCAACCAAAATGGTCAAAGGCCTGGAAACGATGCCTTATGAGGAACGGCTTAGGGAGCTGGGTATGTTTAGCCTGGAAAAGAGAAGGTTAAGGGGTGATATGATAGCCATGTTCAAATATATAAAAGGATGTCATATAGAGGAGGGAGAATGATTGTTTTCTGCTGCTCCAGAGAAGCGGACACGGAACAATGGATTCAAACTACAAGAAAGAAGATTCCACCTAAACATTAGGAAGAACTTCCTGACAGTAAGAGCTGTTCGGCAGTGGAATTTGCTACCAAGGAGTGTGGTGGAGTCTCCTTCTTTGGAGGTCTTTTAGCAGAGGCTTGACAGGCATATGTCAAGAATGCTTTGATGGTGTTTCCTGCTTGGCAGGGGGTTGGACTGGATGGCCCTTGTGGTCTCTTCCAACTCTATGATTCCTCATGAAAATTCATTAGCATTTTAGTGCAAATTTCTTCTTATATCCACATTTTTGTATGCCAGTTTCCTAATATCCTAATATCCACTTTTTTTTGTCAAGCAAATTTCCCCTATCTATATTTTCCCTAATCTAGCACAATTGTGTATGTTCTTTTCATAGATACATGCCAACATTACCATCATCATTTAATCAATTTCTTCTGTTCGCAAGCCTGAAAAGCAGAGCGCCTTGTCGTTGCAGAGTCAGTTCTAGAGTGGGCTTGCAAAAATGTGTGAGAGAGAAAGCCGGAGCAGCAAGAGAAAGCAGCCAAAGAAGGGAAGCAGGAGGAGAAGCCGCCCTCGTCCTAATGGAAGGGAATGATGAAGTTGAGCGGGGAGGATGACAGGAACAAAGCCCCAAGGGCTGCCAAAGGAAATGAAGAGGAAATTCATGCACGTTAGACAGGCTGGAAGTAGAGCTATCACTGGGGTAAACTACATTTATTTAAGGCACAATTGATGGAAGAAGCCAGTTGGAAAGTCTAAGGGAGTGTAAAATGAGTTTCTCGGAGGATGTGTGCCACTGTGTCCCTCCCAATTACCGGGCTGGAGAGAACGAGAAAGTAGACTTATTTTCAAGCACAGGATGGGATCATAGCTGCCAAGTTCTCCCTTTTTTTAAGGGAAATTCCATTATGCTGAATAGGCTTCCTCGCGAGAAAAGGGAAAACTTGCCGTAACTTCCGGTGTCGCTTTGCCCTTCTATGGGCACTAAAAATGGCCGCCGGCCACTTCGAAAGTCGCTTGTACGCATGTCAGGAAGTGCGTCGGCGCAACTTCCGGTGTCTCTCCGCCCATCTATGGGCACCAAAACTGGCCGACACCGGAAGTTGCATTTTTGTGCCCATAGAAGGGCAAATTAGAAAGAAAAAAATGGCCGCCGGCAGGAGAAAATAACGGAGAAAAATGGGAGACGAAGTGATATGGGGGACCACTGGGAAAAGGTAAGTAAAAACGGGGGTTTCCCGGGGGAAACGGGGTACTTGGCAGCTATGCTATTCTAGCAGTGTGCGTGCCTCACCCAGCAGCTGCAGAGCTCCTGCTGGGAATGAATTCAGATTTGCTCTACAGCAGTGAATCACAAACCCACCCACCCCCCATTGCAGCCCAGGACCGCTTAAAAATTGCTGAAGGTCTTGGGGGACCACTTAATTAGGGTTGCCAAATGTCCGGAATTTCCCGGACATAGCTGGAATACTGCAGTCGGAAGCAGTTTCTGGGTGGAAATCACTTAGATGTCTGGGAAAATTTGGATGTATGGCAAAGTATGTGGGAAGTCTAGATTTTGGTGAATTTCCTTAAGAGTAGCTAAAAAAAAGAAAGAAAACCCCTAAAAACCTTAATTATTTTTCTGCCTCTTGTGCTAGATGCTGCATGGTTTTAAAGAACAATCTTTAAGGCCAACATAGCTACAAATACCCTGACCTTTTGCAGACTGTCAAAGAAATCAGAGCACAATCTTGCCCCAATGAAGCACTATTAAGACCCATAGACTTTGAGTGGGGTGATAATCAGTAACAAACACTTTAAAACACCACATGCTTTTACTAGATTTCCACGGAGTTTTGAACAAAGCAAAATTTGTCCTGCTCCCATGAACTTCTGCACAAATTTGAAGGGAAGCCAACATAATTTCAATAAGAGACTAACAATATTTGTCTGGGAGAAAGGGCTTTATACATCTCGTGTACGCATCCATTAGCAACTTTCTTTGATGTCTGACTTCAAGAGGTGACTTTACTCAATGCATGCTAATTTATTTATTTGCTGCCCTTTTAGAAGTTGCCTGGTTTCCACAGCCGGCCATTGATATGGATCATCTCCTTGAAATGCACTTCGCCTTGATGTCAGAGTTCGCTATGTGACAAGCAACGTCACTTGCTTGTGTATTGAGAGAATCCCCTGTGGAACACTTGCCATTTCTGTTCGCTGCATATTCTTGATCGTATATCAATGCAGCCTTAGCGAAATGCCATGCATTTAAGGAAACAGTATTACGACGAGGACTTAAGTTCTTATGAAAATGTCCAATTGAAAAGTTCCCCACCCCCTTTCCCTGACGGGATGTGAACAAATGGAACAAGTATGAAGTGAAATGCATGTTGAGGAGGGGGGGGGAATTAATTTCACGAACACACTTATGGGGTCTGAACTGGCCGGCAGTGACAGAGTTGAAATGAGACTTTGAGGTCACAATGGATACTTAATGAAAATGTTGGCCCAGTGTGTAGTAGCTGTGAAAAAGACAAATTCAATGGTAGGCATCATTAGGAAAGGAACTGAAGTTAAAACTGTTGATTCACAAATGTCATTAGACAAATCTACAGTGTGAGCACATCTGGAATGCTATGTACAGTTCTGTTTGTCTCACTTCAGATAGGAGCTGTCAGGTGGCAGAGGATCCAGCCCTCGCAGCAGGACAGCAGGAACTGATATGGCAAGGAAAAGTTCTTACCAACTGCTTTTTATTCAATAGTCACAGAGAGAGGCTTGGAAATGCTGCCTCTTGGAATAATGGCGTTGCCCCGAGTGAGTCTCCACCCGCTTCCTCTCCCATGTGTCACAGCTATGAGTGCTGAAAAGTGCCCTCTGCTTCTTTGCTCTCCTGCTTTTAATGCTCGTCAGGTTCTGGGAGTGGGGGAGGGGATCTGGAATGATTTCTAAAGACACCGTGTCCATCAGCTGTCACCCCTCTGGCGCTCCTTCCTCCTCTCCCATTATTTCCCAGCTTGTCCCCTCATCTGCCTCTGAGCTGTGATCTCCCTCAAACCCGTTGTAATTCTGAGCGGCCTTCTTCTTCTCTGGAAGGGTCAGGCTGCTTGAGAGGCAGTCTCCACAATTCCTCCTCTGCCCAGTCCCTGACAGGAGCACCAACTCTATGGGACCGAGGCCTCTGATGTCTGCTGGGATGAGGCTCAGCCTCCCCCATCTTGAGGGGGCAGAGGAGGCCTGGAAGAATGTTACCACAACATGGTGCGGCCTGTTGGGATGTTGCCCTGGGCCGACCAGCATCTCTGGATGCTGTGTGCTGTGTGGACTGACAGGAAGTTGCCCTGGGTCAACCAGTGCAGCCTGGTGCATGAATGTCGCACCGGGAGAGTCCTGGTCAGCCTCACCTGATGCGACAGTTGCCTTGAGCATGCGCAAAGCGCAGCACGCCCCTCCCCTAATGTTGAGCGTAACTCGGTACCTGTAGATCTGAGATTGTAGAGCTGGAAAAAGGCAACCCAAGTGATCAGAAGGATGGAACAAGTCTCCTATTAGGAAAGATTGCAGCATTTCAGACTCTTGGGTTAAGAGAAAAGGTAAGAGGTGATATGATAGAAATTTATAAAACATTTTTTTATATAGAGAAAAGTTTATTCTCCTCTCATAGTGCTGGAAATCAAGAACATCTATTAAAGATGTTTGTTGGAAGATTCAGGAGAGATAAATGAAAGTTCTTCTTCATGTAGTTAAGGATGTGGAACTCACTTCCACAAGAGGCAGTTGTGGCCTCCAACTTGGATGGCTTTAAAAGAGGGTTAGATGAATTCATGGAGGGGAAGGCTATCAATGGCTATGAGCCAGGATGGCTATCTTCTGCCTCCACAGTCAAAGGTAGGAATGCTTTTGAATTCCAGTTGCTAGAAGCCACATGGAGGGGAGAATGTTCTTATGCTCGGGTCCTGCTTTCTGGTTTCCTGTGAATGTCTGGTTGGGCACTGTGAGAACAGGATGCTGAGCTAGATGGGCCATTGGACAGATCCAGCAGGCTCTTCTTATGAGCACTACAGGCTCACTGACTTGACCTTGACCCCGGAAACACCTTGCCTACATTTCAGAAGGTCCTCCTTTTTGAAGAATGCACATTTTTTAACCAGGATGCCACCTGAACTGCAAAGAGGTGTGAAGTTTCATCTAGCACTCCAAGGCTGCCCACTCCATTTACACACCAAGCAACACCGGAAACCAGAAAGAGTTTTCTGCCAAATGCATCTGAGGACAAAGTTCAGAAATCGTCTTTAAGGTTAATCATCTGTATTCGGAGCAAACTCAACCCTTCAAGTCCAGTCCTTATTGAGATAAAACGACACCAACCATACTCAAGAGGGAGATCTCAGAGGGCTTGCAAATACCCCAAGGTTTGCCGAAGTACAGTAAGTATTTTAGGATAAAAACACCCTAATGCAGACACTATCCCGCTGCCAAATAGTGGAGCGTGCCCACAGAATTCTGGCTGGCCATTGGAGGTGGTTGGGGAGACTAGAAAACAAATGGGAAGGAGGAATGGAATGGAGTGTTCTGAAACAGGGTGTGGTGGTTGGTTGGAATCCTGAAAAGGAGCATCCCGTACTGCAACATTTCGTGACAGGTCCTACTAATAGTTTTTCAGTTCTCATTCTGTGCAGATCCAGAATCAATGAGCAGGTATCCACCCATGTCTGCCTGTCTGCCTGTTTGTCTTATTTTGCACCTTTCTGGGGCAGGAACTCAATTCGAAATCCGAATGAAGGTTGAAAAAATGCTCAAAATAAGATATACCACAAATAATTGGTCTCGGGAGGTCCTCCCTGTTCTCCAAACAGAGTCTCTCCGGAGGCTAGAAATGCATTTTGCTACGTGAATGAATCACCGCATGAATATTTAGGCACCATTAATGGCACCTAGCATTCAGAGCTTCACAGTTCTTTGGAACATATGGGCTTAGATATAATGTTACATACAAAAAGGTACAAATGAGAGATGTAACACCCCAATGAGAGATGCAACATTAAATTAGAGAACATCTCTGTTCTTAACTTTTTAAATTTTACATTCACCAGGAAACATTGGACACACATTTTACGATATCTGGATTAAAAATGGGTATAGCTGTCAGGGGCCAGATACAACTATTCTCCCCACCCCCAGGCCTGTTTATCCATCAGTTGGTTCATTCCTGACCTATATCAGCCATCTCTAACCCAGTTGGCTCCAGATGTTTTGAACCACACTTCCCATCATCCAAGTTCTTATCATTTTCATAATACGATCCTGGCTTTGACCATGATGCCAGCACCGAAGGAGGGAAGGCTATGAAAACACGAATGACCTATGTGCATTGATTTGCAGAACAAAACCTCCCAGGGCTTTTCAAGTGGTTTGTGCAAAAATGAGAAGTGATTTTATAGAAGATATGCAGCATATTTTGGCAGAAGCATATACCGGTATGTGTTGTGTCGCCTATAGGACAGTATCTCATGCGTTGTAGGTTCTTTGGGCAATATTTACTGAGACCATCCATGGGCACCATTGGAGGTATTGGTGGGCAAGCAGGCACCCACAGGTGCCACACTGCCGCACCCACCCCCTATAGCAGGCATCCTCAAACTGCGTCCCTCCAGATGTTTTGGCCTACAACTCCCATGATCCCTAGCTAACAGGACCAGTGGTCAGGGATGATGGGAATTGTAGTCCAAAACATCTGGAGGGCCGAAGTTTGGGGATGCTTGCCTTATAGAAACTCAAAGGTAAAGGGTAAAGGGGCCCCTGACCATCAGTTCCAGTCGTGTCCGACTCTGGGGTTGCGGCGCTCATCTCACTCTATAGGCAGAGGGAGCCGGCGTTTGTCCGCAGACAGCTTCCGGGTCATGTCGCCAGCATGACAAAGCTGCTTCTGGCTAACCAGAGCAGCGCATGGAAATGCTGTTTACCTACCTATTTATCTACTTGCACTTTGATGTGCTTTTGAACTGCTAGGTGGGCAGGAGCTGGGACCGAGCAACGGGAGCTCACCCCGTTGCAGGGATTCAAACCGCTGACCTTCTGATCAGCAAGCCCTAGACTGTGGTTTAACCCACAGCACCACCTGGGTCCCTATAGAAACTTAACTTTTCCAAAAGATAGGCCATTTTGGTCCTCCGATCACAAGAGGAAAGAAAGGTGTTTTTATAGCCCTGGAACAAAGCACAATGCTTTGTACGGTCAGAAAATGTGGTCTGCATGCAATAAATACAGGGTGGAGTGTGAAATGGTACCTTTCTACATCCCTAATACCAGCAGGAGTTCCTTGGAGGAAAAGGTGTGTTATAATTTTATCAGGTAGGTAGGTAGGTAGGTAGATACTTGGGCTGAGCCACGGACGTGACTCTCTCACACATGTATGCAGAGATATAAATATCGGCACGAACGGCCTGTTGTTATTTTTCCTGTTGTCTACCAAAGATCAGAAAAAGAACGCAGAATGCAGAGAACATTGTCAGCATTGATTTTCACTACTTCCATCCTTATCAAGGTTGCAGATGAATAAATGATAGTAAATGAATACCACCTGCGGTTTTCGGGTAAACAGTTCCGCCAGTGCAAGGAGTTTTAGCGGAGATGGTTTTGAAGTGAAGCAAGACCTGCACCAGCAGAAGGCTGGGGAAGAAATTTGCTATCATATTGGTCACCCCAACGCTTTTGCCTTTTGATGCTGTCAGCCTCCTTTGGAGGAAAAAGATGGGGAAACAGCTATATAGCATCCACCCCCACCCCAAACTGTATTTAAGCCAGTCTCCTGGGAGTGGAGCAAGACCAGCAGCAGAATCTTTACTTCTGCTTTTGCTCTGTATTTATGTACTTAAGCCTAACTGGTTCTTGGGTGCTATTGAATGGCTGGGGCAACCCAGTCAAATGGGTGGGATACAAATAATAAATTTGTCTGTTTGTTTGTCTGTTTGTCTGTGGTGGTGTTGTTGTTGTTGTTATTCTGTGCTTGCTAAATTGTTGGTTTTTGTTCTTTTGAACCTACTGACATGTTCTGCAATTTCCATATTTGTATTTCCAACGTTGTCTACTTCTCCATTCTGATGTTTTTAATGGTTGCTGTAAGCCACTTTGGGCACAGCTCGTTGTGGGAAAGCGGAATATAAGTAAAATCAATCAATCAATCAATCAATGCAAACTTCCCTCCCTCTTCTCTCCCTGTCACCCCCCCCCCATACCTGTTCTGAGTTCCCTCCCAACCTTCTAGAGGAGATTTGTGGTGGGTGCAGGGGGGAGCTTATGTGTACGGAGACGACAAACTCCCCCTCTCAGCCTCACTGATGTTGTCCAAAGGAAAGCCGAGTGAAATGTTTGGCACCCACTTGGCTGCAGGGGTTGCCGGAAGGAGGCGTACAAGGCACCATCCAACTGCCTTAGGGACTCTACTGCAGATTTGTGTAGAGTTCGCTCCTTAGTGCTGTTCTTCTCTTCTCCTGAAGACATCCCACAAGGCTAGATTTTCCCGCAGGGTTTACTCCCAATAAACTACCTCATGACTGAGTCAGGGGCGTAGGAGGATAGGGGCGGTGGGGGCAGGCCGCCCCGAGCAGCGGGCTCCAAGGGGTGCCATCGCGGGTGCCCGCCCCGCCCCCCAAACGCCCGCCCCGCCCCCCGAATGTGTGTTACGCCCCTCCAGGAGGCACGCCCCACCCCTGGACTGTGTGTCCCACACCTCCGGGAGGCGTGCCCTGCCCCCAGACCGGGCACCAGCCCAGCCCCCGCCCTCGGTGCTGGAGCATGAAGCTCCGCCACTGGACTGAGTATAACCTGCAAAGGCAGCAGAGGTTTAGGATCAGAGTTTTCCTTCTCCCAGGTGGGCTGATGAGCCCCACCTGCCCCTCACGTCCCTCTACAGCACAGGCAGAAACTGCCTTAGAATCATAGAATCCTAGAGTTGGAAGAGACCACAAGGGCCATCCAGTCCAACCCCCTGCCAAGCAGGAAACACCATCAAAGCATTCTTGACATATGCCTGTCAAGCCTCTGCTTAAAGACCTCCAAAGAAGAAGACTCCACCACACTTCTTGGCAGCAAGTTCCACTGTCGAACAGCTCTTACTGTCAGGAAGTTCTTCCTAATGTTTAGGTGGAATCTTCTTTCTTGAAGTTTGAATCCATTGCTCCATGTCCGCTTCTCTGGAGCAGCAGAAAACAACCTTTCACCCTCCTCTATATGACATCCGTTTATATATTTGAACATGGCTATCATATCACCCCTTAACCTTCTCTTCTCCAGGCTAAACATACCCAGCTCCCTAAGCCGTTCCTCATAAGGCATTGTTTCCAGGCCTTTGACCATTTTGGTTGCCCTCTTCTGGACACGTTCCAGCTTGTCAGTATCCTTCTTGAACTGTGGTGCCCAGAACTGGACACAGTACTCCGGCCTTCTTGACCATTGGACCCACATTGGACCCACAGCCTTCTTGACCATTGGACCCACGATTGGCCTCATCTGCCGTAAATATTTCTAATACTTTAAGAGAGGGGTGGCTAATATATGTAGGAATCCTTGATGGTGGTTTCTAGAGCAAGGGATACTTGCACCTCCTGAATGTAGCTCAGAGTTGGAGATCACCCTTTCCCATCCCAGTACCCTCCAGATGCCTGGGATTGCAACTCCCATCAGCCTTTGCCAGCAACAGCCAATGATCAGGGAGCTGGAGTACAAAAACAACTGGAAGACACCAGCTTGAGGAAGGCTGTTACTGGCCGTTTACCTACATACAGTGCAAAGAGCAACCACTGACAAATCTGCTTAGCTCTGCCCCCCACCCCATTTCAGGTTGTTGGTCCAAGAATGTGACAAAGAGACAGAATCCGGGGATTGTTTGTGGCCTGCTTTTGACATCCCATGATTCCATAAATTAGTATGTTATTAGATGGTAAAGGTAAAGGTAAAGGGACCCCTGACCATTAGGTCCAGTCGTGACCGACTCTGGGGTTGCGCGCTCATCTCGCATTATTGGCCGAGGAAGCCGGCGTATAGCTTCCAGGTCATGTGGCCAGCATGACAAAGCCACTTCTGGCAAACCAGAGCAGCACATGGAAACACCGTTTACCTTCTCGCTGTAGCGGTTCCTATTTATCTACTTGCATTTTGACGTGCCTTCGAACTGCTAGGTTGGCAGGAGCTGGGACCAAGCAACGGGAGCTCACCCCGTCACAGGGATTCGAACCGCCGACCTTCTGATCAGCAAGCCCCAGGCTCAGTGGTTTAACCACAGCGCCACCTGGGTCCCTTTTATTAGATGGTACCAGCCTGAAATGTTTCCCCACCATGAGTGTAGCCAGGATTTATGGGGTTTTTTTGGGGGGGGGCAGGACACCCACCTGTCACCGTCCTCCATCTGGCTCTGTTTAGCGGATTCAGAATGAAATGTCTCAACAACGGTTGTTTTAAATTACGTTTGACCCCAAGTGCTCAGAAAAATCTGTCGAAATCTTTCTACAAGTTCTACTTTTAGTTTAGTATTTATTTATTTATTTGATTGATGGGGGAGGAAGCTGCCCCTTGCCCCTCCGGCTACACCCATGTTCCCCACACTTGAAATAGTATGTTCAATTTATTTAGAAGAAGAAGAGTTTGGATTTGATATCCCGCTTTATCACTACCCTAAGGAGTCTCAAAGTGGCTCACATTCTCCTTTCCCTTCCTCCCCCTCAACAAACACTCTGTGAGGTGAGTGGGGCTGAGAGACTTCAGAGAAGTGTGACTAGCCCAAGGTCACCCAGCAGCTGCATGTGGAGGAGCGGAGATGCGAACCCGGCCCCCCAGATTATGAGTCTACCGCTCTTAACCACTACACCACACTGGCAAACTGGTCCTTGATACTTTAAATAGAACACCGTCGCCTTTTTGCTTGTTTTTTGTTTTTTAAAACAAAATTCATCCTTTTATTTTATAATAGAGATTATAAATAAATTGAAAGTGTGCATGCAGTCAACTGCATATTATACAAGCAATATCTATGTTAATAACTGTTTTCTTTGGCAGGCCAGAATCCAGCTGGACATGCAATATTTACATATCAAAATCCATTTTTGTGTGTGTGTTCAAGTCATATCGAATGCAAGTGAAAATATATATATTTAGTCTATATATATATATATATACACACACACACACACACACATATGCACACACACATGAACATATACACCTGTTCTGGTACGTTATACATACATGTGTGTATGTCTCTCTCTGTGTGTGTGCCTGCTCATTTCACAGCATACCCGTATAGTTGTATCCAATGTTGGTCATATTCAGAGAGGACCCATTGAAATGCATGGGCGTGACCAACTTTAAGCCCATTCAGTCTAATGGACCTACTCCAACTTAGTCGGAGACAACGCAGAGTGCAGAAAGAGAAATAGGCATTATCTATTAAAAGTGGATCTCGTCTTTCTCTGATTCAGGTGAGTCGGGCCTCGAAACGCTAAAAATATCCTGACAAGGTATTTGGGACGGTAGCTTCGGGGGCAAATGGGATTTGGGAGAAGGTGTCTGTGGCGTGCCCTTTTCAGACAGTATCTTTAAGATCTCGGCCACCTGCTTCTCCAGGACAGCCATCCTGCTGCTTAGCAGCTGAATATCTTCCTTGAGTTCGTGTTTGACCTCCTGGAGGGTAGTTTGTAAGGCCTGTTCGGGGATGGGGTAAAAGGGGTGTTTTGCATCCGCCTGGCTGGGGCTGTGCTCCAGGGGGCTCCGGTTCTCACCAGCTTTGTCCAAACGAAGGTCACTTTTTGTGATCCCACTGTCGCAAGAGTCCGTTTTCCGCAGTGGGTTTTTAGTTACGCCACTATCTGAGTCGCCGCTCTTGGGGTCATCAGACAACAACCCCATGGACTCGGCCTTGGTGACATTGTTCCAGTCTTCCTTCTTCTCCTCCTGCCCCGCCATGGTGTTCTTTAGCCTGAGCCACCCCTTCCCGTTCCCGTTTTTCATCCTCACGGGACTGGTCACCTTGAGGGATTTCTGCTCGCTGTTGCCGTTGGGCTTGAGCTCCATGGCATCCCTGTTGTTCTGTTTGATGACCTCATTGGTCTTCATGTAAGACAGGGACGTCTGGATGGGTGTGATCTGAGACACGGTGACCACGCTTGTGCCAGTGATGGAGGCCCCATTCTGCATGGTCCGGGTCTCCACCTGGAGGCTATTCCTCTCTGGGTCGATGATGGTTGCGCCTTGGTTCCGCATTTCCTTCTGCTGCTTGAATTTCTGGAAGAGCTTTCGGACCGGGTGGTCCACGGGGATGCTCAATGTCACTTCGTTCTTCTGACGCAGACGCTCCTCCTCTTCTTTTTTGACATCGCTGATTTTCCGGAAAATAATCTGCAGGGGGCAACAAAAATCCAACATGTAGTAAGAAACAAACCAACGAAACAGCTTTCCTTGGTAAGCAAATATTTTTGGAGTGGGGCCAAAGATCATGGCCTCGGTCCAGTATACCTGAAGGAGCGTCTCCACCTCCATCGTTCTGCCCGGACACTGAGGTCCAGCACCGAGGGCCTTCTGGCGGTTCCCTCATTGCGAGAAGCCAAGTTGCAGGGAACTAGACAGAGGGCCTTCTCGGTACTGGCGCCCGCCCTGTGGAACGCCCTCCCATCAGATGTCAAAGAGAAAAACAACTACCAGACTTTTAGAAGACATTTGAAGGCAGCCCTGTTTAGGGAGGCTTTTAATGTTTAATCGATCACTGTGTTTTATTTTTCTGTTGGAAGCTGCCCAGAGTGGCTGGGGAAACCCAGCTAGATGGATGGGGTATAAATAATAAATTATTATTATTATTATTATTATTATTATTATTATTATTATTGGCTTAGTGCAACTTTGCCCAACCTGCTGTCCTTCCAGATGTTGTTAGGCTCCAATTCCCATTAGCCCCAGCCAGCAAGGCCCAATGGTCGGGGATGATGGGAGTTATAGTCCAAAAAGGCACTAGGTTGGCAAAAGCTGGTTTTTTTTTGGGGGGGGCTCCTTGTTTCTTTTTTGGCATTTTCTCTGCAAGTGAATACATGGGTGGTTGGCCAAGGCAAGCTGTCAGTGGTGGAGACAGATATCCAAATTCATTTTATCCATTGTGTGCTCCTGTCTCCAACCATCCATATGTTGTGCTGCAATATTTCCTTACGAGGATGAAGCAAGGCAGGATATCTGTGGCTCCCTAGATCTTTATTTACCTTTCTTTATTTTAAAGAAATTATATTCTGCTTAACTGCAATGGTCTCTAAATGGTTCGTAAGATAAAAAAAAAGAATATAAATCATTTAAAACCATTAAATCAAATTCAAATTAAAATGCTTGCTTGAATAATAATAACAATAATGTTCTTCATTAGGTTCCAGATGTTCAGTAGTGAGTGACCTTGTCTGACCCCAAATGGAAGGGAGTACCATAAAATTGTGCCCACAATATTGAATAAACAGCTAAGAGGGGATATGAGCTGTGTATCTGAGTCATTTGAAACCAAAAACAGTGATTCCCTTCAAGGGCCTTCATGATCAGGCAAGGATATAAGTGATCAGGTCATCCTTGAGGTATCCTGGATCCAAATTGTAAATGACCTTGTAAATTAATGCAATAACATTGAACCTGACCCAGGTAAGGTAAAAGGTAAAGGACCCTTGGACGGTTAAGTCCAGTCAAAGACGACTATGGGATTGCGGCGCTCATCTTGCTTTCAGGCCAAGGGAGCCGGCGTTTGTCCGCAGACAGCTTCTGAGTCATGACTAAACCACTTATGGCACAACGGAACACCGTAACGGAAGCCAGAGCGCACAGAAACGCTGTTTACCTTCCCACCACAGTGGTACCTACCGTGTTTCTCTGAAAATAAGACACTGTCTTATATTTATTTTTCCTCAAAACAAAAACAAAAACACTATGGCTTATTTTCAGGGGAATCATAGAATCGTAGAGTTGGAAGAGACCGCAAGGGCCATCCAGTCCAACCCCCTGCCGAGCAGGAAACACCATCAAAGCATTCCTGACAGATGGCTGTCAAGCCTCCACTTAAAGACCTCCAAAGAAGGAGACTCCACCACACTCCTTGGTAGCAAATTCCACTGCCGAACAGCTCTTACTGTCAGGAAGTTCTTCCTAATGTTTAGGTGGAATCTTCTTTCTTGTAGTTTGAATGGGGATGTCTTATTTTTTTTCCTCCTCCTCCTGCCGCGACCAGCATTGCTGCTGTACCTATCATTATGTCTTATTTTCGGGGTATGGCTTATATTCCTTGAATGCTTTAAAATCCTGCTACGGCTTATTTTATGGCTATGTCTTATTTTCGGAGAAACAGGGTATTTATCTACTCGCACTGGTGTGCTTTCGAACTGCTAGGTTGGCAGGAGCTGGGACAGAGCAAAGGGAGCTCACTCTGTCGTGGGGATTCGAACCGCTGACCTTCTGATTGGCAAGCCCAAGAGGCTCAGGGGTTTAGACCACAGGGCCACCCACATTCCGCCTGACCCAGGAGCCTAAAAACAGTCTAGCTTAAACAGACCCAAGTCTAGCTGCAGCATTTTGCAACAGCTGGAGCTCCCAAGTCCGGGCCAAAGGGGCGCCCCAGAAGGAGCATATTGTAACAACCGAGTCTTGATGTTTCCACAGTGAGGGCTACAGGTTCCCTGCAGCTGAGATAAGGGATATTTCACTTGGTTTTCGGAGCCCCCACAAACCCACTGCGATCCATTTCCCAGCAGAAAGACCCACTGAAAGAAAGTGACAGAGGCTGAGAGGAGATCAACGTAGAACACAGGCCCTGTTCTCGGGGGAGTGTATCAAGTTAAGAAGGAAGTGCGTTGACATGTGTTGATGTGTATTATGATAATCCTTCAGCATGACACACAATCAACCTGTTTGTAGTGCAACCTGATGCAGCTGCATATTATGCAAGGGACAGGTGAGAAACAGAATACCCACACCTGGTTCATTGTGCATTTATGTGGAAGCAATTATTAGGTATAGGTGAATCTGTTGGTTTTGGTTTCTCATTTTTTCCAATCTTAAGTCCAATTCTCCACTTCAGTTTGCATTTTCTTTTTTAAGTCCTCAGGAAAATTCAACCAGCATTTTAGTGCAAATTTCTTCCAACACACATATTTCTGAAGGGAATTTTCTCCTAAAATACACGTTTTTGCAAAGTTCCCCCACAACACACACAACTCACACCCAATAAATAATATAACGGATGATTGCTGCATGCTATTTTCACTAACAGATGTATTCTACCTTAGTGTATGCATTTCGAACACATGACTTGGCTGGAAAACTGCATGACAAAAATCTGGAAGAAATGCAAATTTCAAAGGATGGCTGTGTTTTAGTTCAGATGGTGTTTCAGAAAGTGAGAATGAGGAAGATTCCCTTTTAAATGTGAACGGAATTGAATTTCCAATCCACTGATAATGATGTGTAAATAGCACAATGGAAAGGAATCTGGGGAAGGTTTTTTACCCCAGAATTCTGGATGGAGGTTAAAACAGGATGCCTGTTTTTTCCCCCCACCATATTGTATGGAATACAAATTTTAACCATTTTACTCAGCTCATTGCTGGCTTTTAAAAATTATTATTATCTCTGCTTAGACCGGGGCAACAAAGAATTTTTCAGGCATAAGCATATCGGAGAGATTAACTCAAAGTGTCTGGCAGGTGTTTTAATATAACCCTGCGTATCAGGTCAAGCAGTATCTGATGTGCTTTATGATATGGATAACCTCTTTGTTGGCCTTCATAGTATTATTTAAAGAGCTCGAGCGTAGGCTAGGATTTTGAGATGGGAAAGTAGGGCATTTTGATGCCTCACACACCACTTCAGGGTTCTTCCTTACGAGGCTTCTGGGTTCAGGCATCCAAACCAAAGGTGTCCTGGCCCTCACCAGCCAAGGATGGCAAACTTCTGATAGCGAATTCTTTATTGACAAGAAAAGCATTTAAAGCAACTTCCACGGTTCCCTCGCTGCGAGAAGTGAGGTTACAGGGAAACAGGCAGAAGGCCTTCTCGGTGGTGGCGCCTGCCCTGTGGAACGCCCTCCCATCAGATGTCAAGGCAATAAGCAAAAACAGTGGTACCTCAGGTTAAGTACTTAATTGGTTCTGGAAGTCCGTACTTAACCTGAAGTGTACTTAACCTGAAGCGAACTTTCCCATTGAAAGTAATGGAAAGTGGATTGATCCGTTCCAGACGGGTCCGCGGAGTACTTAAATTGAAAGTACTCAACCTGAAGCGTACTTAACCCGAGGTATGACTGTATCTGACTTTTAAAATACATCTGAAGGCGGCCCTGTTTAGGGAAGTTTTTAAGGTTTGATGCTGTATTGTATTGAAGCTGTATTGGAAGCCGCCCAGAGTGGCTGGGGATACCCAGCCAGATGGGCGGGGTATAAGTAAAGGAAAAGGTAAAGGTACCCCTGACCATTAGGTCCAGTCACGGACAACTCTGGGGTTGCGGCGTTCATCTCGCTCTATAGGCCGGGGGAGCTGGCGTTTGTCCGCAGACAGCTGGCTTTTGACCTATAAAGCCTTAAATGGCTCAGGACCGCAATACCTCAAGGAACGCCTCTTTCCATATGAACCTACCTGGACCCTGAGATCATCTTCTGAGGCCCTCCTTCGTGTGCCTCCTCCTCAAGAGGTCCGGAGGGTGGCAACACAAGAAGGGGCCTTCTCTGCAGTGGCTCCCCGTCTGTGGAATGCTCTCCCCAGGGAAGTTCACCTGGCACCTTCATTATATGCCTTCAGGCACCAGGCAAAAACATTCTTTTTAAACCAGGCCCTTGGTTGATCTGATTTACATCCTAAGCCCTTTTAAAATGTGTGTTGTTGTTTTTTGCGTGGGGGGTGGGCAGCTATTAGGTTGTTGCTTCTATTAGGTGTTTTGTGGTTTAATATCTTGATTTTATTTTGTGAACCACCCTGAGACCCCCAGGTATAGGGCAGTATATGATGATGATGATGATGATGATGATGAGAAACGTTGGAGGGTATAGAAAAGGGCATCCCTGATTTCATCGAAGAAGTGTTGGAGGCTATGCTCTTCCCGCTTCAAGCCCCTCCTGGTTCTAGGAGACAGTGGGGCTGGGGGGAAGTGGGGAGTCTACTGTTGGCTGAACAGCCTCTTCTTCTTCCACCACACCTGGTGCTCCTTCCTCTGTCTCGGCCTGCCCTGACTCTTAATCCCAGGGCCATGGGTTCAAGCCCCACGTTGGGCAAAAGATTCCTGCATCACAGCGGGTTGGGCTAGATGACCCTTGTGGTCCCTTCCAATTCTACAAGTCTACGGCCCCATTCTAACTATTCAGGGCAAACGAGTTGTCACCCAGTTCCTCGCCGCTTTTGGAGCCAGCGACCAGAAGTTTCTGCCCGTCCCACAAAGCCGTAGTTCGTCGTAGGCAAGACTGATTTCGATGGTGTTGAAGGCGACTGGGCGGGGGTGCTGGGGGAATTTGACACGCTGAAAGTTAATCTAGGAAATCAGCTCTGTGATCAAAGCTCCCCTTGGCTTCATTAAAACGCACTGTGCACAAGCCTTCTTCCAACTACAGCAAGGACACGGGTGATGGCCTGGAGTTAACACAGCTACTTAGCATAATTTAGAACCACAACATGTTTATTAGTATTGAGTTGAAACAGCAAAAAGTGTGTGGGGTGGGTGGGTGTTGCGTCTGTGGCGGGGGGGGGGGGGAACAGGCTGATGATTTTATCTCCCTGCTATGACCCAAATAGAGTGTGCATGGATCTTCAATTAAGAGCTGTTCCTGCTTTCATTTGGCTGTCATAGTCTACAACGAAAGCTGCAGGGGATGGCAAATAATATTTTTAATTATACGTGTCACGCCACTCCTGCTGCTAGCTGGGGTTTGGGGCCCTTTGCAAAAATAATTATAATAATATACTGTTATATATATATATATATATATATATATATATATATATATATATATACACACACACACACACACACACACACACACTCAGCGATCCCTGCACTTAAAGAAAGAAGAAGAAAATCATGTTTAAAACATGAAAGCATGATTTAAAGGAACATATGCTAAAAAGAGGGAATGTAAAGGAACATATGCTAAAAAGAGGCAACTGTTCTTGGAGAACAATAATCGCAAGGAAAGTCTGGTGCTGAGCGTTCAGCAGCTGTGAAAAAGGAGAATTCCATGTTAGGAATCTTTAGGGAAGGAACTGAATGCAGACTACCAATACTGTATCTTGATGCCATTGTGAAAATCTGTGGTATGGCTGTATTTGGAATACTGTGTACAGTTTTGGTCGCCTCACCTCAAAAAGGGCATTGTAGCCTTGGAAAGCAGAGACATCACCTTGCCGACAAAGGTCCGTATGGTTAAAGCTATGGTTTTCCCAGTAGTGATGTATGGAAGTGAGAGCTGGACCATAAAGAAGGCTGATTGCCGAAGAATTGATGCTTTTGAAATATGGTGCTGGAGGAGATGGACTGCAAGAAGATCAAACCTATCCATTCTTAAGGAAATCAGCCCTGAGTGATCACTGGAAGGACAGATCCTGAAGCTGAGGCTCCAATACTTTGGCCACCTCATGAGAAGAGAATATTCCCTGGAAAAAGACCCTGATGTTGGGAAAGATTGACGGCACTAGGAGAAGGGGACGACAGAGGACGAGATGGTTGGATAGTGTTCTTGAAGCTACGAACATGAGTTTGACCAAACTGCGGGAGGCAGTGCAAGACAGGAGTGCCTGGCATGCTCTGGTCCATGGGGTCACGAAGAGTCGGACACGACTAAACAACAACAGCCTTGGAAAAGGTTCGGAAAAGGGAAACCAAGATGATCAAGGGGGTGATGCACTTTCCCTTACAATGTTTACGGCTTTCTAGTTTAGAGAAAAGGTGAGAGAAGAAGAAGAAGAAGAAGAAGAAGAAAGAAGAAGAAGAAGAAGAAGAAGAAGAAGAAGAAGAAGAAGAAGAAGAAGAAGAAGAAGAAGAAGAAGAAGAGGAGGAGGAGGAGGAGGAGGAGGAGGAGGAGGAGGAGGAGGAGGAGGAGGAGGAGGAGGAGGAGGAGTTTGGATTTGATATCCCGCTTTATCACTATCCTAAGGAGTCTCAAAGCGGCTCACATTCTCCTTTCCCTTCCTCCCCCTCAACAAACACTCTGTGAGGTGAGTGGGGCTGAGAGACTTCAGAGAAGTGTGACTAGCCCAAGGTCACCCAGCAGCTGCATGTGGAGGAGCGGAGATGCGAACCCGGTTCACTAGATTATGAGTCTACCACTCTTAACCACTACACTACACTGGCTCTCGAGTCCTTATATGATAGCGAGTCCTTATATGATAGAAATGCATAAATTTCTGCATAGAATGGGAACAGCACAGAACTCAGGGACATCTAGTGAAACTGAGCGTCGGAAGATTCAGGACAGACAAAAGAAAGGACCTATTCACACAGCGCATAGTTAAACTGTGGAACTCATTCCCACAAGAGGCAGTGATGGCCACCAAGTTGGATGGTTTAAAAAGAGGACTAGATGAATCCATGCAGGGCAATGGCGATGTTCTACCTTTGCTGCTGGAGGCAGTAGGCTTATGAAAACCAGTTGCTGAAAACTGCAGGAAATGAGACTTGCTCTTGTGCTCGGGTCCTGCTTGTGGATGTCGGGTCAGCCACTGTGAGAAGGGGAAGATGCAGTTGATGGCCTGATCCAGCAGGCTCTTCTTTTGTTCACCCCTCCTACTTCCTGCAAAATGGTGATGAACATTACATTGAATAGGCTGATTTCCATGTGCATAAGAATAAGGGACTGAGCTATGAAACAGGAAGCACTTCGTTTCAACCTCACCTCTGCCAGGAATGTGTGCAGAGGAGGGCAACCAAGATGATGAAGGGTCTGGTTGGCCACTGTGAGAATAGGAGGCTGGAATAGACGGGTCACTGGCCTGATCCAGCAGGCTCTTCTTATGTTCTGATGAGATCAGAAGAGGCATATAGAATCATAGAGTTGGAAGAGACCACAAGGGCCATCCAGTCTAACCCCCCTGCCAAGCAGGAAACACCATCAAAGCTTAAAGACCTCCAAAGAAGGAGACTCCACCACACTCCTTGGCGGCAAATTCCCCTGCCGAACAGCTCTTACTGTCAGGAAGTTCTTCCTAATGTTTAGGTGGAATCTTCTTTCTTGTAGCTTGAATCCATTGCTCCGTGTCCGCTTCTCTGGAGCAGCAGAAAACAATCTTTCTCCCTCCTCCATATGACATCCTTTCATATATTTGAACATGGCTATCATATCACCCCTTAACCTTCTCTTCTCCAGGCTAAACATACCCAGCTCCCTAAGCCGTTGCTCATAAGGCAGGGGTTCCCAACAAAATGTTCTCGAGGACCCCTCATCGAGCCGCTATTGTGACAAGGACCCCCATTAATTCCTAATCCTAAAATTAAAAAGTGAGAGCCAAATTAAGAGTCTTTTTATAAGAGTCCAGGGAGGAGGGAGGGGAATGGAGAAGACAGGGTACCTGCGCAGTAGTGCACAAATGAAGCCAACGCGCACAAAGCATCTTGGGGAGGTGAGTGTTAGTAGAATGCGCGCGCTGCCTCTTTGCAAAACAGTAGTGTTTGTAAAGCGCCACCTAACGGCATACAGCAGAACTAATGCCTCATCTAATTCCATTTTTGCGCTAGACTCTACTCATGCAGGAAGCAGCCAAAACAAAAAAATCTGTTATCATATGAAATATATTTAATATTTTTTTTCTAATAGCATCTTGCGGACCCCTCTGGCATAGCTCGCGGACCCCTGGGGGTCCCCGGACCACCTGTTGGGAACCACTGTCATAAGGCATCGTTTCCAGGCCTTTGACCATTTTGGTTGCCCTCTTCTGGACACGGTCCAGCTTGTCAGTATCCTTCTTGAACTGTGGTGCCCAGAACTGGACACAGTACTCCAGGTGAGGTCTGACCAGAGCAGAATACAGTGGTACTTTTACTTCCCTTGATCTAGATGCTATACTCCTATTGATGCAGCCCAGAATTGCATTGGCTTTTTTAGCTGCTGCATCACACTGTTGACTCATGTCAAGTTTGTGGTCTACCAAGACTCCTAGATCCTTTTCACATGTACTGCTCTCAAGCCAGGTGTCTCCCATCCTGTATTTGTGCCTTCCATTTTTTTTTTTGCCCAAGTGTAGTACTTTACATTTCTCCCTGTTAAAATTCATCTTGTTTGCTTTGGCCCAGTTGTCTAATCTATTAAGGTCATTTTGAAGTGTGATCCTGTCCTCTGGGGTATTAGCCACCCCTCCCAATTTGGTGTCATCTGCAAACTTGATCAGGATGCCCTCAAGCCCATCATCCAAGTCATTGTTAAAGATGTTGAAGAAGACTGGGCCCAAGACAGAACCCTGTGGCACCCCACTAGTCTCCAGGATGAGGAGGAGCCATTGATGAGCACCCTTTGGGTTCGGTCAGTCAGCCAGTTACAAATTCACTGAATGGTAGTGTTATGTACTGAGCTGAATCCTAGAACAATAGGATTCAGAATCAGCGGGAGCTACCCAATCCAACTCCAGGTGGAAGTGAATCCGCAACCTGATTGGCCTGCGGGAGCAGCCAATCAGGCGGCTGGCAGAAGTGAATCTGCTACCTGATTGGCCTGTAGGAGCAGCCAATCAGGCTGCAGGCAGAAGTCAATCCACAATATAATTGGCCCACAGGTGTAGCCCTGAAGTAGCCAATCACGCAAGGCCCATTGTGTAAATAATGTATATAAGCAGATGGTTTTGGGAAAAGAGCCATTCGTCTTCTCTTCTTCTCCTTGATGAATATGAGCTGAATAAAGAGCATGAAATTCACTCTCGACTCCGAGTATATTTCACTGGCGACGAAGGTGGGATCCTGCTGAGCTGACCGCCACCACGCACTGCACCGCAGCACCGCCACCTGCTGCACCGCTGCATCGCACCGTGCATCCAGGCTTCAGCTCCAGGACCCAAGGAACCCAGAATGGCAACCGACAGCAGCTTCTTGCCATTCAAACCAGCATCAGGAGACTGGGAAGGGTACGCCGCCCGTTTCAACTTCCTCCTGCAAGCGAAAGAAGTCACCAACGATGCCATGAAGAGGGCGACATTCTTCAGCGTCTGTGGAGAGGAGACGTTTGAAATCGCCCGGGCTCTCCTTGCACCTAGAGATGTCGCTACCGTCTCTTACAAAACAATAATGGAACGGCTGAAGGAGCACTTTTCACCACAGCCCTCGGTGGTAGAGGCCTGGGTCCAACACTGCCAGACCTGCCAAGAATCCCGACCGGATCCCCCAAGGGCCCCAGTCCAGCCCTGGGAGTCCGCCCGACATCCATGGTCACGCTTGCACGTGGACTTCGCTGGCCCCTTCCAGGGAAAAACATTCTTCATAGTGGTGGATTCCTACACCAAATGGCTGGAGGTCGCACTGGTACTGTCCACTTCTACGGCGGCAGCCATCCGGGTACTACGTAAGCTGTTTGCAACCCACGGGCTCCCTGACACCCTCGTCTCGGACAATGGAACCGCATTCACGTCAGAGGAGTTCCAGACCTTCACAGCGCAGAACGCCATCCGCCACATCCGCTCAGCACCATTCCACCCTGCCACCAATGGCCAAGCGGAGCGCATGGTGCGGACCACCAAGGACAGCCTCCGCTGCATAACACAAGGGGACTGGGAATACCGCCTTGCCGCATTTCTTCTAGCACAGCACAGCACCCCAAGCACAACGACGGGCCGGAGCCCAGCTGAACTACTCATGGGCCGGCGCCTTGCAACTAGACTGGACCGACTTCACCCCGACAGAGCTCAGGATGAGGTAGTGGTGGGGAAAGGCAGGAACCCCCGGACATTTGTGGCCCAGGACCCAGTGTATGCAAAGAATTTTGGGGCAGGCCCAGCATGGGTACCCGCCACAGTCACCAAGGTGACCGGTCCCGTGTCGTACGAGGTACTAACGGAAGGGGGGCAATGTTGGCGCCGCCACTACGACCAGCTACGGCGACGATTCCCAGGAGGAACCCGGGAGGAGAGCGGGACAGAGGGGTCCCAAGGGGACAGCAGGGCAGTGAGGCCTGTAGAGCGAGAGGGGTGGGCAGGGGAAGCAGAAGCAGTAGGCACAGAGGGGCGCCCCGAGGCTGGAAGGACACCGGAACCAGAGTCACAACCTAGTGGTTCAGTGGCGCCAGACCAGACAGCCCCGGCACAGCCAGCAGCCTCGGAACACGAGCCAGAACCAGAACCCCTGACCAAGGAACACCCCAGGCCACAACGCACACGGAGGCGGCCAGCAGACCTTGGGGACTACGAATGCAACTTCCCGGGCAGGACTGGAACTTAGAGGGGAGGGGTGTTATGTACTGAGCTGAATCCTAGAACAATAGGATTCAGAATCAGCGGGAGCTACCCAATCCAACTCCAGGTGGAAGTGAATCCGCAACCTGATTGGCCTGCGGGAGCAGCCAATCAGGCGGCTGGCAGAAGTGAATCTGCTACCTGATTGGCCTGTAGGAGCAGCCAATCAGGCTGCAGGCAGAAGTCAATCCACAATATAATTGGCCCACAGGTGTAGCCCTGAAGTAGCCAATCACGCAAGGCCCATTGTGTAAATAATGTATATAAGCAGATGGTTTTGGGAAAAGAGCCATTCGTCTTCTCTTCTTCTCCTTGATGAATATGAGCTGAATAAAGAGCATGAAATTCACTCTCGACTCCGAGTATATTTCAGGTAGCATTGTCTAGCCCTCATTTTACCAGCTTCTTTACAAGAATATCATGGGGCACCATGGAAATATATGTTCCACTATATTTCCTTGACTTCTCTGTAGGCTACACATATGCTTGACTACTGAGCTACTGCCCCTCGTGAGACCTTATATACTGGCCCCTTATATACCCGGTTGATCACTAAGCTCTGACAATGAGGATCTCTTGCAGACACAATCTCATCAGGAGGTCCATTCCATACGATGCAGGAATTGGGTCTTTAGAACCTTTCCTCTGGAACTCCCTTTACAGATGGGACAGGTGTCCTCTCTAATATACAATATGCGCACTTATTGAACAAGAGGAATTTTTTATGCCTGTACAGTATTAGACTTGGCATTGTTTTGATGGATGCCTTTATCATGGCTGTTTTCATGATTTTATTGTTAATTGCTTTGGGATGCTTTGTGGGAAGCGAGTCATTAATGAAATGAAATTAATCAATGTTGCACCCGCAATCTACCTGTTCGCCAGACATTTGGTTGTACACTGCAAAATTCCAGTGAGAAGTCTAATTCCAATGCGCAGATTGTTGCTGCAGCAGTCTTAAATTAGATCTTGGCGTAGGGCGTGCAGATTCCAACAGTATCTACCATATGCACACATACGTAAATATCTCAGTTAAAGATAGCATACTCAGAAGATAGGATTTATGTGCACACAGGAAGTGTGTGTTAGTTCCATGGTGAGGCTCTTGAAAGCCATCACAGGAGTGCCTCCCTGTGGAAACATTTCACGGGGAACCCACTATTCAGAGGAAGGATCAGAGAACAAGAACGTAATAATTTATTATTTATACCCCGCCCATCTGGCCGGGTTCCCCCAGCCACTCTGGGCGGCTTCCAACAAAACATTAAAATACAGAAATCAAACATTAAAAGCTTGCCTAAACAGGGCTGCCTTGAGATGCCTTCTAAAGGTCTGGTAATTGTTGTTCTCTTTGACCTCTGGTGGGAGGGCATTCCACAGGCTGGGTGCCACTACCGAGAAGGCCCTCTGCCTGGTTCCCTGTAACTTGGCTTCTCGTAGCGAGGGAACCACCAGAAGTCCCTCGGCGCTGGACCTCAGTGTCCGGGCAGAACGGTGGGGGTGGAGACGCTCCTTCAGGTATACTGGACCGAGGCCGTTTAGGGCTTTAAAGGTCAACACTAACACTTTGAATTGTGCTCGGAAACGTACTGGGAGCCAATGTAGGTCTTTCAGGACCGGTGTTATGTGGTCTCGGCGGCCGCTCCCAGTCACCAGTCTAGCTGCCGCATTCTGGGTTAGTTGTAGTTTCCGGGTCACCTTCAAAGGTAGCCCCACGTAGAGCGCATTGCAGTAGTCCAAGCGAGAGATAACTAGAGCATGCACCACTCTGGCGAGACAGTCCATGGGAAGGTAGGGGCTCAGCCTGCGTACCAGATGGAGCTGATAGACAGCTGCCCTGGACACAGAATTGACCTGCGCCTCCATGGACAGCTGTGAGTCCAGAATGACTCCCAGGCTGCGCACCTGGTCCTTCAGGGGCACAGTTACCCCATTCAGGACCAGGGAGTCCTCCACACCCGCCTGTCTCCTGTCCCCCCACAAACAGTACCTCTGTCTTGTCTTGTTCCTATTGCATCTTATTTCCAGCCATAGCACTGGAAAACAATTCCCATTGAAATAATTTCCCATGTTCATATTCCCCATGAATTGGCACTGGTTTCAAGGTTGTTTCCAGTATTACAAGTCCTCGATATGCCTATTTTCCCTGAATGGGAAGTCCAGTATCCTGTGCCCACAAAAGCGAGACCTGAGCACAAGAGCCCTCTCCCCTCCTGTGGTTTCCAGCAATTGATATTCAGAAGCATTGCTCCCTCCAATCATGGGAGCAGAGAATATTAGTAGTGTTTTGAGTTTTGGGGGGGATTAGGCTGTATGATGAGGGGGAAGGCTAGACGATCCCTTCCAATTCTTTGATTCTCTCTTTTCATGGAAGCATACTTTGTTGTTGTTTAGTCGTTTAGTCGTGTCCGGCTCTTCGTGACCCCATGGACCAGAGCACGCCAGGCACTCCTGTCTTCCACTGCCTCCCGCAGTTTGGTCAAACTCATGTTCGTAGCTTTGAGAACACTGTCCAACCATCTTGTCCTCTGTCGTCCCCTTCTCCTTGTGCCCTCCATCTTTCCCAACATCAGGGTCTTTTCCAAGGATTCTTCTCTTCTCATGAGGTGGCCAAAGTATTGGAGCCTCAGCTTCAGGATCTGTCCTTCCAGTGAGCACTCAGGGCTGATTTCCTTCAGAATGGATAGGTTTAATCTTCTTGCAGTCCATGGGACTCTCAAGAGTCTCCTCCAGCACCATAATTCAAAAGCATCAATTCTTCGGCGATCAGCCTTCTTTATGGTCCAGCTCTCATTTCCATACATCACTACTGGGAAAACCATAGTTTTAACTATACGGACCTTTGTAGGCAAGGTGATGTCTCTGCTTTTTAAGATGCTGTCTAGGTTTGTCATTGTTTTTCTCCCAAGAAGCAGGTGTCTTTTAATTTCGTGACTGCTGTCACCATCTGCAGTGATCAAGGAGCCCAAGAAAGTAAAATCTCCCACTGCCTCCATTTCTTCCCCTTCTATTTGCCAGGAGGTGATGGGACCAGTGGCCATGATCTTGGTTTTTTTGATGTTGAGCTTCAGACCACATTTTGCGCTCTCCTCTTTCACCCTAGTTTGGAGGCATACTAGACTTACTAGAAACATTTCACAAATCGCATTTATAGCCATGTTAAGTTTCCTTGAATATATCAGAAACAACCAGCACCCCTGAGACATAGTGTGCCATAGGGATGCGGGTGGCGCTGTGGTCTAAACCACTGAGTCTCTTGGGCTTGCTGATCGGAAGGTCAGCAGTTCGAGTCCCCACGACAGGGTGAGCAGGGACGGCCCTAAGGCAAGGCTGGGTGGCGCAATGCGGCAGGGCGCCGGGCCGCCAGGGGGTGCCACGCTGCACCCGCCAAACACGCTGCACCCGCTGGGAAACGGGGGGGGGGGGGGCGCCGGAGGGATCTTAACACCACGGCGCCAGGGCGCCAGATATGCTTAAGACGGCCCTGGGGGTGAGCTCCCATTGCTCTGTCCTGCTTGGCAGGAGGTTGGGCTGGATGGCCCTCATGGTCTCTTCCAACTCTGTGATTCTATGATTCTGTGATTGTCCCAGCTCCTGCCAACCTAGCAGTTCGAAAGCACGTCAAAGTGCAAGTAGATAAATAGGTACTGCTACTGCGAGAAGGTAAATGACGTTTCCATGCGCTCTGGTTTCTGTCACGGTCTTCTGTTGCACCAGAAGTGGCCACATATTCCAGAAAGCTGTCTGCGGACAAACACTGGCTCCCTCGGCCTGAAAAGCGAGAAGAGTCCCCAATCCCATAGTCGCCTTTGACTGGACTTAACCATCCAGGGGTCCTTTACCTTTACCATTTTTTTTAAAAAAAAACATGGATTTAATTTGAGGGGCAAGGGGATGGAAAACAAATTCTTTAGTTTTTCCTTTTCCTTGCAGAAAAAAATAATGCAATTATGTTCTTCTAATATGAGTAGTTTTTCAGACCCTATTTATGCAATCTGTTGAAAATAAGAATAGCCCAGAAACCTCTTTTCACACGGTCTAATCAGATGGCAAGCAGGACACAAGGAATTTCCCCACTTTTGATTCCCAGCCATGGAATACAGATGGGTTTTTTGTTTTATTAAATGGGAAAAAATGGTTTCTGTTTCCCTGTTTAGGGAAGCTTTTAATGTTTAATAGATTATTGTATTTTAATATTCTGTTGGAAGCCACCCAGAGTGGCTGGGGTATAAATAATAATAATAATAATAATAATAATAATAATAATAATAATAATAATAATGTTTATGTTTATGGTCAAACTGATGCAACCTATATTATCGGTGTAAAATTAATGTTAAAAGAGAGGAACAAAAGGAAAGAAGCTTCTCTTCACAGGTTGATATTTCATATGCAGACTTTGCAAACGTTTGGAATTGCGATGGAATTTCACTTTGTCTAAAATGGACACCCAACCAAACGAAAGGGCAACAGTCCCCAAGCCCACAAGAGAATCTGCTCCATGGGAAATTAGACGAGGTTTCTCTTACAAGAAAAAGAAAAGAATCCTAATAATAGAACAAGCTCCTGTTGTTGTTCCTTTGGCCTCCTTGAAATTACAGGCTCCCACAGAGAGAGACATTTCAAAACGAGGAGCCCAGAGTTAAAAGTTAAGCCCCAAAGGACGGGGGCGGGGGGAGAACTAAATTAATTGCTGCATACACACCTTCTCAAGGGAAATGGGGAAAAACTTCACTGTATGGCAAGATCAACAGTCATTAATGTGATGGGAATTTGCTGTCAGGATTTGTTTCCCATGGGCGGAGGGGGTCTAAGAAGGCCGCATGTTTGTGTGTTAAGAAGAAGGGTTGGCGCTGAGGCCGTGTCTTCCCGAGTGGCTTAAGCTTCAGGGTTATTTGGGAGATGGTTAGAAAGTGGCTTGGGGTGAGGAAGGGAGAGGGAGGTTGCCAGTGCGGCAAGCGAAGGTTAAGTAAAAGTTAACCGGTTGTCAGCCCTAGAAAACTGAGGAGGTTTCTTTATCTATAACACAGGGGTGGCGAAGATAGCATTAATGTGAGATGCTCTGCAGCCGTTATCCTAACCCCAATCTTTCTCGCACGGTCCCTCTAGGGTAATGAAAGGTAATTCAGTCCTGAACATTAACCCAGCCCCCGACGATAGTCTCATTTCACAGAGAGGCTGCACCAGCTGAGCGAGCAACTTGCGCACAGAAGTCAGTTTTGCCAAGTGAAACAGTTCTGGCATCAAGGCGGTGTACTCCCAGCTAGCCAGCTGAGGTCCTACATCCAGAGTGCTTCTTCATCTACCATCTTGTCCCATTCTTAAGATCTCCCCCTTGTGGGGAACTTTCTGGGGGCCACGTTCCATTGGTGGGTGGGACCAGGTGCAAGAGGGGATGGGCTACATTTCAGGCAAGCATTCTCACCTCCCTAAAGTGGCCTAGGGCTCAAGAGACAATGGAGTGTGCCTCCAGGGGTGAAGTCAAAGCACTGGAGAATCACAGCACCTGCTGTGGCTGCAGAGACCTGTAACTCATAAAGGATGCTTCCTGCATTTTTAAAAAAAATTATTTGGCGTCAGCAGCAGCAAAGTGACCTCCTTGGGCAATGTGAATGGAGGTCTTGCCTCCTCCAAGAGCAGCTGGCATCCTTTTGGAGGCAATGGAGTGTGCCTTCAAGGGTGAAGTCAACCCACTGTGTTAGCTGCACTGAAGTGACCCCTCCCAGATGCAAGCCTGGGCAGTGTGTATGGAGGTCCTGGGCTGCCCAGACGACAAGACCCCCCTCTCGGCCTCACTATTGTGGTCCAAAGGAAAGCAGAGCAAGATGTTGGGCACCTTAGAAGTGCTGGCTGCAGGTTATTTGAACAACAACACCTCTTTTATTTTTCTGTATTGAAATTCATCCTCCCCCCCTCGCTTTAGCTCAAATAATTAAATCTGATTTGGGGGGAAGTGTCTGCTGGAAAACTGCAAGTTAAGAACCCCCCAAGCTCCAATTAGAGTTGAAAATATCAAATGCATTAAATGTACAGCATATTGAGATGAGTCTCTCTCTCTCCCCCCCCCCTTCCCCTTTTCCGTTTTGCAAATGGGACACAGACTTGGTTGAACAAAAGTAAGTAATCCTCATTACATAACACAGACTATAAATATTCCACACCCATCAAAAGTGAGCATGCAGAATTGTTCAAAGGGGCCAGGGCATTTCAGTTGCCCAAATGTAGCAACTCTAGAGCATCATATGTTACGTAAAATTATTTGCAAAATGCAGGCAGAAAACTGCCAGGAACTGGATTAAGTAATGATAAGGGGATTTCAAAGCTTCCAGTCAAAGTTGTCAGGAGGGGCAGAAAGGCAGAAGGGATGCTGTGGGTTACTCAAGGCTATTTTGCCTAATGTTCAGGGCAATCCTGTCTGCTAGGAAGCAAGTCCCATTAAATCGAGTGGGTGCTTGCTCCCAGGTAAGTGGGTATAGCACAACAGCCTCAGACTGCAACGTTATACTTAAATATATACTGTAGAATCATAGAATCATAGAGTTGGAAGAGACCACAAGGGCCATCCATTCCAACCCCCTGCCAAGCAGGAAACACCATCAAAGCATTCTTGACATATGCCTGTCAAGCCTCTGCTTAAAGACCTCCAAAAAAGGAGACTACACCACACTCCTTGGTAGCAAATTCCACTGCCGAACAGCTCTTACTGTCAGGAAGTTCTTCCTGATGTTTAGGTGGAATCTTCTTTCTTGTAGTTTGAATCCATTGCTCCTTGTCCGCTTCTCTGGGGCAGCAGAAAACAACCTTTCACCCTCCTCTATATGGCATCCTTTAATATATTTGAACATGTATTTTTTTCTGTGTATAACACGCCCCCGTGTATAAGACGGACTCCAAATTAAGAAAATGGGGGGAGATTGCTCAGAGTTGTTAAGCTTTTTTTCGGGGGGGGGGGGTGATTGTCCAGAGTTGTTAGCTGCAAATCACACATGGCACCACAGCCACCAATCATCTGCCCGCTCGCCAGCAGCAGCCGCCAATCACCCACCATAATACCACAGCGGCAGCCAATCAACAGCAGGCCTTGCCCGTAGCCACCAATCGATGCCTTATGAGGAACGGCTTAGGGAGCTGGGTATGTTTAGCCTGGAGAACAGAAGGTTAAGGGGTGATATGATAGCCATGTTCAAATATATTAAAGGATGTCATATAGAGGAGAGAGAAAGGTTGTTTTCTGCTGCTCCAGAGAAGCGGACACGGAGCAATGGATTCAAGCTACAAGAAAGAAGATCCCACCTAAACATTAGGAAGAACTTCCTGACAGTAAGAGCTGTTCGGCAGTGGACTTTGCTACCAAGGAGTGTAGTGGAGTCTCCTTCTTTGGAGGTCTTTCAGCAGAGGCTTGACAGGCATCTGTCAGGAATGCTTTGATGGTGTTTCCTGCTTGGCTGGGGGTTGGACTGGATGGCCCTTGTGGTCTCTTCCAACTCTAGGATTCTATGAATCACCAGCACAATCACCGCTGTCAATCTCCTGCTCACGGTTGCAACCAATTGCACACCCCCTGCACTAACCATGTATAAAACGGTCTCGTCTCCCTTGAGAAGCAGTTGACTCTCCTTCCTTGGAGGTTTGTAAGCAGAGGTTGGATGGCTATCTGTTGAATGCCTTAGCTGTGAATCAAAACCAGAGCAACACGCGGCCAAATGCGAACATGCAGTATATAATACCAACTCTTTATGATGTCTAAACAGAACATAGAACTTAACATATATGACCAATGCAAACAACTCTTAGAGGATTCTCTTCACAACATAAACAATAAAGTGGAAATCTATTAAGTCTCTGAAAGTCTCTACAGGTCATGAATTGAAGCAATATAGCAGAAAGTTATCCAATAAAAAACAAGCTGAAGGCTTTGTCTCGTAATGTTCCAATGCTGCCAAAGTAGTCATACAACTGTTGTGGTGTACAGTGTTTCTGGATATCATCCACTGTTTCGTAAGAACTTCTTCAGCACAGCAATAGGAAGTAGAAGTATTTCATAAACTCCAAAGAATTAATGAGACCGTGTCCTGCCTTAGCTGACACTCCTGCATTGCGAGGAGTTGGACTAGATTTACCTCCAACTCCCTTCTATGATTCTATGTCACATGTGAATGAAAGTTAAGAACTCCATGCTTCTTCCATGCAACTGAGAGTATGTGCCCAATGAGCTCTGAACTGAGGGGTGGCACATTTAAGCTTCATGCCCAGGACCACACACACCTGTGCTCAAAGCTCTTTTCTCCCTTATTGGAGAGGACTGAAAACAGCAACGGAACAGGTAGGGCCTCCCCCCACCTCCCACGCAGGTCAGGTGGCTTTCCTGAATTTCTAAGTTTCTACATGGTATTGATGTTACTGTGTGCTGCCTTCACACGGAATAGGATGGGCTTCTAGAAGCTCACATTCCACAGCAGAATTAGTGGAGGAAACAAGTTTAATGATGGCATTACGGCTTGTGCCGTAAGATTCTTAGTTTGTTTGTTTTTTAATTCTTGTTTATTTATCATTTTTGCCCAAGATTCAGTTTCAGTGGTATGACAGACCTGTGAAAACTAGGGAAATGTTGAGAAATGTCACTGGGCAATGCTGGAAATGCTGAGCGAAGGGTTTGAATTTTATACACAGCCAGTGGCACTGCAAGATCACAAGGGACTAAAAATAAGAAGTGTCTGTTCAGGAACGGCTGAAGAAGGTTGGCGAAGCTCTGCCGAGGTGTCAATTGCTTGCTGTTGCAGAGGCAAAGGAGAACAGCTGAGTCATTTGTCAAATATACAGAGAACCGTAGAATTGTAGAGTTGGAAGGGATCCCAAAGGTCATCTAGTCCAACCCCCCTGCAATGCAGGAATCTCTGTTTAAAAACCTCCAAGGAAGGAGAGCCCACCATCTCTCATGGGAGTCTGTTCCACTGCCAAACAGCTCTTTTCCCCAAACAGCTCTGTCATAATGTTTTTCTGAATGTTTAGTCGGAATCTCCTTTCTTGTAACTTGAAGCCATTGCTTTGAGTCCTACCCTCCAGAGCAGGAAAAAACCAGCTTGTTCCCTCTTCCATGTGACAGCCCTTGAGATATTTGAAGATGGCTATCATATCTCCTCTCAGTCTCTTCTTTTCCAGGCTAAACATACCCAGCTCCTTCAATCGTTCCTCATAAGGCTTGGTTTCCAGACCCTTGATCGTCTTGGTCACCCTCCTCTGCACATCTTCCAACTTTTCAATATCCCTCTTAAACTGTGCTGCCCAGAACTGGACACAGTATTGCAGGTGTGGTCTGACCGAGGCAGAATAGAGTGGTACTATTGCTTCCCTTAGAGGTGCAGCTGGCGCTGTGGTCTAAACCACAGAGCCTAGGGCTTGCCGATCAGAAGATCGGCAGTTCGAATCCCCACGACGGGGTGAGCTCCCGTTGCTCGGTCCCAGCTCCTGCCCACCTAGCAGTTCGAAAGCATGTCAAGTGCAGTAGATAAATAGGTACTGCTCTGGCGGGAAGGTAAACGGCATTTCCGTGCGCTGCTCTGGTTCGCCAGAAGCGGCTTAGTCATGCTGGCCACATGACCCGGAAGCTGTACTGGCTCCCTCGGCCAGTAAAGCGAGATGAGCGCCGCAACCCCAGAGTTGTCCGCGACTGGACCTAATGGTCAGGGGTTCCTTTACCTTTACCTTTTTACTTCCCTGACCTCTGCTTAAAAACCTCCGGTTCATGGTTGTAAAAAGAATTTCACCTTCATTATCTCAGTAATCTTTACAACAACTCTGCAATGTATGTCAGTATTGCTATCCCCATTCTGCAGCTGAGACGGAGGCTGACAGGTAATGGTTTTGCTTCAGGCTGCATAGTTTATTCATGGCAGAGGCAACATTTGAATTCCCCAAACGTCTTGCTTCCCTGTTCAGTCTTTCAGCTCCTGCCCCATCCTTGCTCTGCCCCTGCGGACCAGGAAAGTGGCTGGGTTGTGTCTGCAGTGAACGAAATAAACCAATGTTGCGAGTGCTTGCAAAATCCAGCTTCTGGCTCTTTTCTTCCCCTTATTTCTCATGAAAACCTTCCTCTCGTTTTATTAATTGGAAGTCTAGGGGCGGCTAATGGATGACCCAAAGCGAAGCTTCTTAGCTGCTATTAAACTGGCTGTTTTTCTCAGGTTGCGTTGCTTTGATTTGCAAGCCGGCCTTTAAAACAAACTATCCCGCTGGCGCTTAAATTGCCCTCCCAATAAATTCAGCATAATCCTCCATGTATGAAAAGCTACATTTTTGCCATTAAAACAATGCCCTTAAATTGCAAGAGGAGATGTTTTTTTTTGGGGGGGGGGAGAGAGCGCCCTGCTCTGGGTTATATAATGAGCTGACTGCAACATTATAGCTGATCCCTTGCATAAACACCTGCCCTCCTTCAAACCGGTGCTTTTGCAGAAAGAGATTTTCTTGCCAGATAGTCCTCCACAGGCTTCTTTGAAATATACCAAAGATAATTGCCTTTTCCACATTGTCATTAATCCTTGCTTCTCAAATACTGGCGTATGCAAATAAAAGGGTGGGGTGGGGGGTAAAAAAAAGAGGCTTGCATCTGGACACAGTTCAAAATTTGCCAAACAGTTGCAAATTTGACATTTACTCCTAAACTATTGTGACGAGGGGCATGCAGATCAGTCAAATTGTGATTCCTCTCCATTTTTCCAGTTCAGTCCCCTACATTAATTTGTAATTTAGTTACCCCCCCCAAAAAAAATCCTCATGAAAATTCATCTGAATTTTCAGTGTGAAGTTTTGCCTAATGTACACATTTTTTTTCAAAGCAATTTACCCTAATATAATGCTTGGCCATGTTATTACGGCTTAGGGAGCTGGGGGTATGTTTAGCCTGGAGAAGAGAAGGTTAAGGGGTGATATGATAGCCATGTTCAAATATATAAAAGGATGTCATATAGAGCAGTGTTTCTCAACCAGTGTGCCTCCAGATGTTTTGGGACTACAACTCCCATCATCCCTAGCTAGCAAGACCAGTGGTCAGGAATGATGGGAGTTGTAGTCCCAAAACATCTGGAGGCACACTGGTTGAGAAACACTGATATAGAGGAGAGAGAAAGGTTGTTTTCTGCTGCTCCAGAGAAGTGGACATGGAGCAATGGATTCAAACTACAAGAAAGAAGATTCCACCTAAACATTAGGAAGAACTTCCTGACAGTAAGAGCTGTTCAACAGTGGAACTTGCTGCCAAGGAGTGTGGTGGAGTCTCCTTCTTTGGAGGTCTTTAAGCAGAGGCTTGACAGCCATATGTCAAGAATGCTTTGATGGTGTTTCCTGCTTGGCAGGGGGTTGGACTGGATGGCCCTTGTGGTCTCTTCCAACTCTATGATTCTATGATTCTATTATGACTATTATATAGAATCATAGCACTGCAGAGGTGGAAGGGATCCAAGGGTTATCTAGTCCAACCCACTACAATGCAGGAACCTCAACTAAAGCATCCACGACTCTTGTCAAGCCTTCATAAAAATAGCTCAACAACTCTGCTCCCTCCCTGCTTAAAAAAAACTCAACAACTATTGGTAGATCACTGCCAGTTTTATTATAATGGGCGCAGATCACAGTCTTTAGAGAGTTGGATGTGTCTGACATAGATTAATGGGGACAGAAGGGGTAAACCTTTACTGGGAGCAACACCATTTTGAGAGAGATATGCATTCCTTTGTCTCTTGCTGTGATTATTAAAGAACTTATCTGGTAAAAGCACTCTTTTTGTTTGATCTGCTTATTTACTGCCACCAGGGGAGAAACCCGCTTCCCTGAACCCTGACAGACCACCAAGTTTGGATCCATCCCGGCCCCTCCCTCCATCACCCTTGTAAGCTGGTGTCTCTGGTAAATAATAAGTGAGGTCCAGGGCAGGCTTAGCAACAGATTTATTAAAATGTCTTACTTTGCACATAGAGTTCTTCACCACAAGTCTTGACATAGCCTTTCCAGACGCCTTTCTTGGAATGCAGTCAACTCCTGAACTCCAGTTGTGACTCAGTTATACCAAGAACTCTTCCATTTGCTCCCCCTACCTAATTTTTCAGCAAACTTAATGCATGCAATGTTTCCCTTAGGATCCAATTATACTTTGCCCATAAAAAATAGCACATTGTTTTGGAAGGTCATTGTTTCTTGTGTTCTTCCTGGGCTGGCATTTGTATTACAACCAACATTACCTCTGATCGATGCTCCCATATTAAAGGGCCGAGAATGACTCCCAAGAATCTAGCATCTGGTTCAAATGATCACTGCTAATTAATTAATTAATCGATTGATTGATTAATTAATTAAATTTGTACACCACCTTTCAACTGCAGATCCCAGAGTGGTTCACACCATAAAAAATGCAAGATAAAAAAAAACAAAATAAACAAACACAAAATACTGAAAAACACTTCCTCGCGCCCATTCTAGGCTGTTTTTTGCACCTGGGAGAAGCAGAAGAGACAATTGGCTGTCAATCAAACCAAATTCTCCCTGGAGTACTAAAGTTCTGCCCTAGTACTCATGCAGAGCTACACAGACACACTCTGATATACTGCAACAAACACTATAAATCAGTTTATAGCTCTTAAGAGGAAGAAAACCTATCTATCTATCCATCTACTATCTATCTATCTATCTATCATCTATCTATCTATCTATCTATCTATCTATCTATCTATCTATCTATCTATCATCATCTATTCTGGTGAGAGTTTTCTTTAAAAATCTGCTTGCAATAACAGACCCTTTTCTGAACAGAAGGGAGTTCTCTGAGTACTCGAGTTTGAACCTGCCTTGGGAGCTGTAGCTCAGTGGTATGGAATCTGCTTTGCATACAGAAGGTCCTGGGTTCAATCCCTGGCATCTCTGAATAGAGCTGGGAATGCCCTCTTTCTGAAACCCTGGAGAGTTGCTGCTGTTCAGTGTAGACAATACTGAGCTGGATGGACCAGTGGCCTCACTCAGTAGAAAGCAGCACTCTGTGTTCCAGACCGGCTGGCGTAGCTTCAGCCAGGTTGTGGCATCACATGCCCTCCGAACATGCCTTGATCCCTGGCATCTTCCATAGACGCGTGAGAATTCAGCTTCCCGAAGACAAGACTACAGGCTAGTGGGCCGTTTATCTTTGATTTATCACTTTGCCCTAATGGCATCGGCACGAGGAGCCTATAAACATAAAATCTAATCAAACGGAAACCTTTTAGCAAACCAAGAACTCTCTTTCACTGATTTTTATGGGTTAAGCTTTACACATAAGTTGGCACCAGTCGTTTAAATTCTTGCTCTAGGATGCTGTGAGACACTAGAGATGACTGAATATGTCGATTTCAGTTTCTCTCTGTTGCCCATCTCCAAAGTCTTCAGTTTTTTCACATTTCACATCTGCTTGTGGTTTATTTTTTAAAGCCCCTTGAAAATTTGTCAGCGTTTTGGAACACATTTCTCCTAACATACACATTTTTGTGTGCAGTTTTTCCCTAACATACATGTTTTTGCACAACACAGCTCCCTCGTATCTTATCTTCGCTAATCTTCACATAGATATGCACACTTTATCCTAGTATATGCCCTGTTGTACACATTACTTTGTTAGAAAACTGCACTGCAGAATTTGCACAATTTGGCTTTTCAAGACTGGCTGCCTTTCAGTGTCCATATTGTTTCAAAACATGCAAAAGAAAGCTTGCCTTTGAATGTAAACTGCATTTAATTTTTCCCTATCTGCCAGTGCTTTTGTGGGGTGGGGGTGGAGGCACCTTGCCCAGGGCCCCCTCCTAGCTGTAATCAGATCTGAGTGCATCAGATTTAGAATCATAGAATCGTAGAGTTGGAAGAGACCACAAGGGCCATCCAGTCCAACCCCGTGCCAAGCAGGAAACACCATCAAAGCATTCTTGACATATGCCTGTCAAGCCTCTGCTTAAAGACCTCCAAAGAAGGAGACTCCACCACACTCCTTGGCAGCAAATTCCACTGTCGAACAGCTCTTACTGTCAGGAAGTTCTTCCTAATGTTTAGGTGGAATCTTCTTTCTTGTAGTTTGAATCCATTGCTCCGTGTCCGCTTCTCTGGAGCAGCAGAAAACAACCTTTCTCCCTCCTCTATATGACATCCTTTTATATACAGTGGTACCTCTACTTACGAATAACTCTACTTATGAATGTTTCTACTTACGAACGGAGCTCAGTCCGCCATGTTGGATGCGGTTTAGATAGGATTTTTTCGGCTTACGAATTTTTAGATAGGGTTGCTTCGACTTACGAATTTTTCTCCCAATGCATTCCTATGGGATTCGACTTACAATTTTTTTCAACTTACGAATGTGCGTTCGGAACGCATTAAATTCGTAAGTAGAGGTACCACTGTACTGTGAAAATGAGTGAGCGAATCCACCTTTACTTATAAGAAGACTGTTTCGCGTTTTTATTGTTTTAAGGGAGAGAGATACCAGGAAATGCAGTCTGCAGCAAAGCATCCCGGATTAATTAAATTAAAAGGCTAAAGCTAGCATATCAACAGCTTCCTTATTTTTGCTGACAAAGTGATGTACTCTGCTGAACTGCAAACGTGAGTAGGGAAAGATAACATCTAAGAAATATATCCTATCCTAGTTTCTATGCACATCCCCACAGTGTTACGGCTGATCCCATCCACTGGGCTGACACGAAGCAACGGCAGAGAGCTTGCTGCACCCATCCCTGTTAGAGAGAACACTTACCAGAACTTTGTAACGAAGAACTAGTGCCCAAGTTTGCTTTTTTCCTTCTCCCTTCCAACCCCCTTTCCTTTCTTGTCATGTCTTTTGGAATTCAAACCCCACAGCAGGGACTGTCTCATGATTGGTTATTGTGAGCTGCCTTTGGGGACGGCAGCTAAAACAGCAGGGGAAGAAAACTGTAAGTAAATAAATAATTTGCCAGTTAAGCCCTTCAAGCCTGCAGCTTTAAATGCTACGCCTCGCAGAGGCAACTCACTTTGTTACAAAGGATCTCTTTTATTGGCAGCGCTGTGCCCCTGGGCGGCTCTATGTAAATAATTAACAATCACAATCACGATGCTTTTTTTTTTTAGTAGCTAACGAAGACCCACACATACTTTGCAAAGGTTAATTACCAGGAGCAAACTGGATGGCAAAGAAGGGACTTGGCAATAACTGAGACTCAAATAAAGACATCCCCCCAAGCATTGTGTGCTGAAAACAATGACATTTTAGAACATTAAAAAAAAATCCTTCAAGGGCTGCTGAGAGGTGAGCAAAAATGAAACAACATTGATTCTTGGCAAATATAGCTTCTCCATAATCAAGCCGAACTGCGCCTGCAGTAGCTCAGTTGCCTGCAAAATACATTCTCTGGAACAGGCATCCCCAAACTGCGGCCCTCCAGATGTTTTGGCCTACAACTCCCATGATCCCTAGCTAACAGGACCAGTGATTGGGAAAGATGGGAATTGTAGTCCAAAACATCTGGAGGGCCGAAGTTTGGGGATGCCTGCTCTGGAACATGGGCAGACAACATGCTCCCCTCCAAGCATGGCTTAACTGAAACATGCTAGCTGGGGTTGGTGGGAATTGTAGTACAACAGGGATGTCCAACCGGTCAACCACGATCGACAGGTCTATCCCCGGTCGATCGGTGTTGATTGTGGTCAATCACGGGACCCCTCTGTATTGGTGGAAGTGAAAAGCAATGCAAGGAAATTCCCCATCCCCCCCCCCCCTGCCGCTGTGGTAGTCCGTCACATCAAATGGGTTAGAAAACAAAAGTAGTTGACAGGGCTGCGTCATTGTTTTAGGTGAGCGATTTCCCTCTCCTAAAAAAAACTCAACAACTTAGGCTCTCCCCCCAATAAAGATCAACAACTTTCCATTCCCCCCCTAAAAAGGTCAATAACTTAAAGGTAAAGGTAAAGGGACCCCTGACTGTTAAGTCCAGTCGCGATGACTCTGGGGTTGCGACGCTCATCTCGCTTTACTGGCCGAGGGAGCCGACGTTTGTCCGCAGACAGCTTCCGGGTCATGTGGCCAGCATGACTGGCTAAGCCGCTTCTGGCGAACCAGAGCAGTGCACGTGAATGCCGTTTTCCCTTCCCACCAGAGCGGTACCTATTTATCTACTTGCTCTTTGACATGCTTTCGAACTGCTAGGTTGGCAGGAGCAGGGACCGAAGAACCTTCTAATCAGCAAGAACTAGGCTCTGTGGTTTAGCACAGCGCCACCCACGTCTAAAAAAAGATCAACAACTTTGGTTTTACCCCCCTAAAAAAAGTTCAAATACGTTGGTTCCCGCCCTAAAAAAGGTCAACAACTTTGGCTTTGCTCACCCTAAAAAACCTTTCACTTCCCACCCCCCACCCCCTTCATGGGTAGAACACTTCCAGATTTTTTATCCTGGGAGTGGATCATAGTCTCTTGTGAGTTGGACGTGCCTGTAGTACAACAACACATGGAATGCTTTGATGGTGTTTCCTGCTCGGCAGGGGGTTGGACTGGATGGCCCTTGTGGTCTCTTCCAACTCTATGATTCTATGTTTCCTGCTGTTGCTCTATATTGGAGGGGGGGTGATTGTTGGGAGCAAAAGGTGGAGGTGGAGTGGGAGATGGTTTTTGCCATGACCCACTGGCCTGGTTTGGATGCAGCTTCCACAACCTGAAGGAGCCTGTCTCTTGCCCAGGCACCCCCAAACTTCGGCCCTCCAGATGTTTTGGACAACAGTTCCCATCTTCCCCAACCACTGGTCCTGTTAGCTAGGGATCATGGAAGTTGTAGGCCAAAACATCTGGAGGGCCGCACTTTGGGGGTGCCTGCTCTTGCCTTTTCACAGCACCAATCCTGATGGGCTTCAGTTCCAGCTCCCCATTTCAGACTTATGCTTGGCTTTAATATCCTGCAAAAAGGGAGTAGAACAGCATCTTTGCATATGTGGTGTATTATGGGAACTTTCAGGAAACAATTGTACAGGTATACGTATTTGTACGGATAGGCTTTCCCAGCTGATCTTTAACCAGAATCACCACTTGTTGTGTTCTTTCTTCACATGTTCTTTGTCCTCAATTCTCCCTTGTGTTTAGAAGACTTGGAGGCAGATGTGGCACCATTCAGGAAGCCAGTGTTCCTCACTCCAGGACCTTCCAGGCCAGAAGGCATGGCCTCCCTCCCTTCTCTGACTTGGGTCATACACTGTCCGCGTTGAACACGATATCGATATCAGGGCTGTCCCCTGAGTCCGCTAGATGTTATCGCGGGAAACTGTTGCCTCAGAAGAGCGAGGAACATTATCAGGGATGACTCACACCCTGGCCAGCACCTTTTAAATCTCCTGCCCTTGGGCAGGAGATATAGAAGCATGATAAGGGTTAACCAACAGGTTAAAGAACAGTTTCTACCCATGGGCCGTGAGTCTGGTGGTTGTATTATTGTGGGTGAGGAGTTGTGGGTGAGGAGTTTAAACAATAATACAGCCACCAGACTTAACATGGACACTGGTACCAGAGCCTGCAATAAACCCAGATGCCAACTTTGCTGCCACATACACCCTGACAACATCATTACTGGCCCCAACAACATCCAACATGCCATCTCAGGACTATTTAATTGCTCATCTTCTAACATTGTGTATGCCATCAAATGCCAACAGTGCCCTTCAGCTCTCTATATTGGACAAACAGGCCAAACCCTATGCCAAAGGATAAATGGACATAAATCTGACATCAGGAACCACAAGACAGAGAAACCAGTAGGAGAACACTTCAATCTCCCATGACATTCTATACAAGATCTCAAAGCAGCTGTTTTATTACAGAAAAAATTCAGTAACAGACTGGAAAGAGAAGTTTCTGAATTGGAACTCATTACCAAGCTTAAAACCATGGAGCCACCTGGGATGAACAAAGACATAGGATTCTTATCTCATTATGCATGATCAAGCTTTCTTTAGCGCCTCAGCCCTTGCTTTTTCCCCGCAGGACCAATTGCAGTCATCAGCAGTCATTAACAGCCATCTACAGGTTTACCACTCCCATCAGCCCATCACCCATTCCCACCCACCCCCACCACCCTCTGTATATACATAAGGGTCTGACTCTTCTGTTTCAAGTATATCTGAAGAAGTGTGCGTGCACACGAAAGCTCATACCAAAAAAAAAAAACTTAGTTGGTCTTTAAGGTGCTACTGAAGGAATTTTTTTATTTTGCTTCGACTCAGACCAACACGGCTACCTACCTGTAACTTTCCCATTGAAAGTAATGGAAAGTGGATTATTCCGTTCCAGACGGGTCCGCGGAGTATTTAAACTGAAAATACTCAAACCGAAGCGTACTTAAACCGAGGTATGACTGTATTTCTATTTCTAGTCCTCACTACTACACCATAAGCACTTACAGCTTCAGAATTGGGCAACAGCCCTTTAAGAACACAGGAAGCTTCTCAGTGGGGTGGAGCCAACAGAAGGACTAGAACAGGCATCCCCAAACTGTGGCCCTCCAGATGTTTTGGCCTACAACTCCCATGATCCCTAGCTAACAGGGCCAGTGATCAGGGATGATGGGAATTGTAGTCCAAAACATCTGGAGGGCCAAAGTTTGGGGATGCCTGGACTAGAACAACCAGCTTTAACAAGGCCTCATTGCTATGCTGAAGCAACATTTTTCCTTACCTTTCACAGGGTGCTGTCCAGGGTCCTAATCAACCTGGATGTAACTCTTCCCTGCCAGTAAGTGCTTCTGGTGCAGTTAGCTCAGGCATCCCCAAACTTCGGCCCTCCAGATGCTTTGGCCTACAACTCCCATGATCCCTAGCTAACAGGACCAGTGGTCGGGGAAGATGGGAATTGTAGTTCAAAACATCTGGAGGGGCGAAGTTTGGGGATGCCTGAGTTAGCTTCTCCTGAGCCTCAAGCCATGGTGGGACAGAACATGTCCCACCTAAGCAACTTTGACCCTGCATACCTGAAGGAGCGTCTCCACCCTCATCATTCATCCCAGACACTGAGGTCCAGCTCCTAGGACCTTCTGGCAGTTCCCTCACCACGAGAAGTGAAGTTACAGGGAACCAGACAGAGGGCCTTCTCGGTGGTGGCACCCATCCTGTGGAATGCCAATGCCCTCCCATCAGATGTCAAAGAAATAAACAACTACAGTATCTGACTTTTAGAAGACATCTGGACATCTGAAGGCAGCTCTGTATAGGGAATTTTATTATTATTATTATTATTATTATTATTATTATTATTATTATTATTAATTTTATTAATTTTATTTTGACAAATAAATAAGAATAAAAATGTGCACCCTACCACCAATACCATTCCATTCTAACTATCCAACCTCCAGAAATTTCAACACCTCTTGCGATGGTTTGACCCTATTCTGTTTTAACTGTACAAATTCTACAAACCCCCTCCATATCTCCTCAAAATAATTTCTCCTGCATATTTCCTGTCTTACCTTAATGGCACATGTTAATTTATAATTAATAGCAATATCCCACACCTCTTTATACCATTTTATATTCTGCTTGCCTCTTCCACTTCCTAGCTATAATAACTTGTGCAGCTGTCAATAAATATGTGAGCAAGTCCTTCGTAGCCTGCGAACCTTCCAGCCCATCGTAAATTGATAATAATGCTACCTCTGATAGGGAAGCTTTAAATGGCTGATGTTTTATTGTGTTTTTAATATTCTGATGAGAGCAGCCTAGAGTGGCTGGAGCAACCCAATCAGATGGGTGACAAATAATAATAATAATAATAATAATAATAATAATAATAATAATAATTTATTTATACCCTGCCCATCTGGTTTCCCCAGCCACTCTGGGCAGCTCCCAAGAGAATTAAAAGCATAATAGAACATCAAACATTAAAAACATCCAATAATAATAATAATAATAATAATAATAATAATAATAATTTATACTCCACCCATCTGGTTTCCCCAGCCACTCTGGGTGGCTCCCAACAGAATTAAACGCACAACAGAACACCAAACATTAAAAACATCCAATAATAATAATAATAATAATAATAATAATAATAATAATAATAATAGCACTGCACATGTTTCGAGTCCTTATCTCTAACAGCTGCAAGAGCAAATAACTGTTTGAGAACAAAAAGTATTGACAGTTGCAAGCTGGGTCCCTGGAAAGGGTTCAAAGTCAGGCACGTCTAGAACGTGTCACTGAATCTTTCCCCTTAAGTTGGGCACAGTCAAACCAGAGCTGAGAAACCAGCCAACACGCCAGCTAACATTTCTCTTGTTGCTGTTTGGCAGAGTCTCTTTACCATCATTTGAACTAAAGAATAAAAAATGCAGTGTGTAATTTATTTTGTCATTACGTGCTCTTGCCTTGTGGAGCAAGCGGCAAAAGATTCACAAGAGAAATCATACTTGAGCTAATTTGATGTTGCAGAGACATGAGTCCTAGAATGCAGGTGGTGAGGTGCGCTAGTTCCAAAAACAAGCTAATGGCGCTGCGTAGTGACATACACAGCCCAAACGAGCTTGTGGAAGAATGGAGCAACCTTAGCCATCAGGAAAAAATGGTAAAAGCCATATAATGTCTCTCGCCTCCCCTGATTTCCCATCTCTCTAAGGGCCCAGGTCTAAGCTCAGGAAGCAGATGGTTATATGAAGGCAGACCATAGGTATTCAGCAATCTCCATATTGTCTGAGCAGGTCCCATGCTAGGGATCGTTAGGAAAGGGATCGTTTAGGGATGGAACTGGAAATCATAGAATCTTAGAGCTGGGAGGGACCCAAGGGTCATCTAGTCCAATCCCCTGCAATGCAGGAATAAAAAAATAAAACTGCTGATATTCTAATGTTGTTATGTAAGTCTAGGGTGCAACAACCACATTTAGAATACTGTGTGCAGTTCTGGCTGCCTCACCTCAAAAAGGATGCTGCAGAGTTGGGAAAGGGCAAGGCAAGCGATCAAGAGACTGCCCCCTGAAGGTAAGAGGAGGCATGATCGAGGTCCATAGACTTATGCATGGCATTGAGAGAGTGGATAGAGAAAGCACGTTCTCCTATCAGGGAGAGCAATGTTTGTGGCCGGGCCAAAAGATATTCCTCTGGGTGGGGGAGGGACTAGAGTATGTAAGAGTGTGAGTGATTGGGGGGTTTTGGTTGCTGGGGGGGGAAGTATGTTGCCATTTTTGATTGACAGGAGGTGCCCATTATATTCTCAGCGTCTTGCAGTCCAGTTTCACTTCTGCTCGCCTGCCGCTTTTCCTGAAGGTTTAGCCTGACATTGCTTTGCCTCTCATGGGGTCGCCTCTTGCAGGGGCCCAGTAGGAATTTTGCCATTTGGCTGATTGGCTGTTGCCATTTGGTTTTTGCCTACTGCTTAGCAAATCGTCACAACTTGTTAGGTTGGCGGTTAGTCATTGGTTAATAATTCCTGGTTGGTGGAGGGGTATGGCATAGAGGTGCCTACCCCTCAGTAAAATGCTGCTCCACATAGAAGTATTCCGTTAAAGGAATCCTGGGGCTCCGGGGCTCTAGTCCATACACCCCTGCAACGGGCGGGGCTGGGGCCATTACAGAGCATGAGCCTTGGGGAACATTTCTGGTCGAGGAGAGAGTGCCTGGACACAGCTACCTCCTCTCCCACGAAGTGTTCTTGACTTCCCTATACGGATAGGGAAGTCGGAGCTGGTCCTGACCCAAGCGGGGGACAGAAGATTAACCAATGCCTCAAATTTTAAAATTGTATTTAAATAAAGTGGTGGCCAAAATTAATGCCAAAAACCCAAACAAAAATTATGTGTGTGGTGTGATTTATTTTGGGGGGATGTCTGATGGCCTCGGCACACAAAAGGATCCTTCCCTGCACATTCATGCAATCTCTCTCTCTCTCTCTCTCTCTCTCTCTCTCTCTCTCTCTCTCTCTCTCTCTCTCTCTCTCTCTCATAACATTGGAACTCATGGCAATCCAATGAAGCTGATTGTGAAACGGTTAGTGGTTGCTTTTTGGCCTAACTGAGGCCTTCGGTTCTTTCGGAGCCTTGCTTGTAAACTTTCTTGGCTTGTTGGTTTCCAGTCTGACAACTACAGTGGTACCTCTGGTTACAGACACTTCAGGTTACAGACTCTGCTAACCCAGAAATAGGACCTCGGGTTAAGAACTTTGCTTCAGGATGAGAACAGAAACCGTGCTCCGGCGGCGCAGCGGCAGCGGGAGCCCCCATTAGCTAAAGTGGTATCTCAGGTTAAGAACGGTTTCAGGTTAAGAACGGACCTCCAGAACAAATGAAGTTCTTAACCCGAGGTACCACTGTACATTGAAGATCAAAATATTGGAATTAAATGTGGCACACATGTTCAGGCTGTCAAGGCTGCATTTCAAGGAGGCGGGGTGAGGTAAAATGCAAAAATGCAACCTTTTGTTTGAGACATTAGAATGAAGGCGGGCTATTCAACTTCCACCACGCCTCGCCATTGGCCGTGGTGGTTGGGATTGATGGGAGCTGTAGTCCAATGACATCTGGAGAAGTCGTCGCCTGCCTTTTTCTGACCCAGGATCCACTCTTCTGACCCAAGCATGCATTTGGGGACCCCTTTCTGAACCTTTTCCTATGGTGGGAGGGCTCTTGCTGCAACCCACTTTGGAGCAGGCCATTTGTTACATTTATTGGTCACAGTCCACTATAACCATTACAATGCTACCAGTGGTATAGTCCCAGCCCTCCAGCTGAAGTCCAGTGATCTAAAGGAAGTGACCCTATACTTAATGGATGGTATGGTTTTTCCACCTTTTTGAGATTACACCTGGTGCTCTGCAGAAGTTACTTCACAGGGACCACCGATACCATCTGTGTGGGGATTGCATTACAGCGTACTATAATATTTGGAGGACATTTTGTTTGGTTTTGCCTGCTACAAACTTCTTTATCTCACGATTAAAAAGTAGAGCTACAGAGAAAAGAAAAATTCATTCCAGCCATAAAAGCCCCAGAGTTAATGCTCCATAAATCTATTCATCACAATTATGAGATTTCTTCATGCAGATAACATTTATATGACCTTCATTAATATGGTTTTAGGAACACCCACATAAAAAAAGAACATTCCCCCCTCCAGCTGCATAAAAATGAAGCATCTCAGAACCCAGTCCCAAAGGCATATTGTTAATAGCTAATGCATGTGTAGATATTGTATTATTTCCACAGAGGGTAGTTGACAGGGAGATCTGCGGCTTAACTATAAAATAAACAGGAAGGCACTCTTTTTTGACACACTCTGTTCTTAAGGCACCTCTAAGCCTATTCACGGGTATAAAGATACCGTGTTTCTCATATTATAAGACATGTCTTATATTTATTTTTTCCTCAAAAAAACACACTGTGGCTTATTTTCAAGGGATGTCTTATTTTTTTCCTCCTCCTCCTGCCGCGGCCGGCATTGCTGCTGCGCCTATCACTATGTCTTATTTTCGGGGTATGGCTTATATTCCTTGAATGCTTAAAAATCCTGCTATGGCTTATTTTATGGGTATGTCTTAAAATATGAGAAACAGGGTACATGTCCGAGGGTCGTGGTGGCTACTCTAGAGTAACTCTGCTTGAGTCCAGTTTGTCTTTAAAGACTTTCATTGTGCATAGTATTTACAGTGCAGAGACAGCTTAAAACATGACCTCTCAGTCTGAACCAGAATCCGACAATGGCGTACGTCTGTTCCTACGCCAGCAAAGTAGTTTGGGCACCCCAAAACGCCTCCCCCTTGACCTGCGTCGCGGTCCTCTCCTTAACTTTTGCGCCGGAAGGAGCGATGCCCTCTCAGCCTCCTCCTGGCCAAAGCGGTGTAAGGGCTCTCCAGCATCCTGGAGCCCTTGCCTACATATCTCCTCCCCTGAGCTTTCCCATCCTTCCGCATGCTGGCTGCTCTCTCCCTCCGAGTCTCTCCCTTCCCCCCTGGCTGCTTCAGACCCACTGCTGCTCCCTGTGCTTGGCGAGGTGGACGTTAGGATGATGGGGAGCTGGCTCCCTTATATAAAGATTTGGGTTGCATGATCAGCTAGAGGCACACAGCCAAAAAACCGAAGGGCTGTTTCAAACTCATTTGTGACAGTTGATCTTTCCCAAGTTTCACCTGTATGTGTGCCTTAAGTGTTCATTCTGCATTGCTGTTAAACCTTTCTTTACTGCGTGTTGCATTTGTGTTTTCAATAGTATTCTGTCTTACCATAGGTTTGCAAATTTCCTTGAGAAGCACGTGATCCGCGAATGAATGCCTAACCATCAAAATCAAAACGACGATAACTTACCCGTTTCCTCAGATTGCAGGTGAGCGTGAGATTCCTGGAGAAGGAGTTTGCAAAAGCTGTATAAAAGTCCAGGACTTTCAGCAAGGCTTCCCGCTTGATAATGTGCAAATCGCAGTAGGTCAGGGCCCGCACATTGGCGCAGGCGTGGGCCAGAGTCGTCTCCTTCCAGAAGATGTCACCAAACACATCGCCTTTACCTGGGGAAGCAGCAGGGAAAGTTCAGTTAAAACATGCCTGGTGTCATGAGCCCCACATGGAATCGGGTTTGGACTGGCTGGATCAGACAGAAGAAGAAGGTGGGAACCTGGGTTGGAGGGGGGGGAACTTCCCCTTTGCACCCTGATTTTAGCCATTTTGGAAGGGGGAGCAGAGACCCCTGCAGAACGGAGCGGGACGGCCCTGCCCATCAGGCTGGGTTTTTCCAACCACTCTGGGTGGCTTCCAACAAGAGATTAAAATACATTAAAACATCAGTCATTAAAAAACTTCCCTACACAGGTTTGCCTTCAGATGTCTTCAAAACGTCAGATAGTTGTTTATTTCTTTGACATCTGATGGGAGGGCGTTCCACAGGGTGGGCGCCACTACCGAGAAGGCCCTCTCCCTGGTTCCCTGTAACCTCACTTCTCGCAGTAAGGAAACTGCCAGAAGGCCCTCGGCACTGGACCTCAGTGTCCGGGTTGAACAATGGGGGTGGAGACGCTCCTTCAGGTATACTGGGCCAAGGCCCAGGGTTAAGAAAACCTTTGCATGAATCCAGAGATCATGACAAATATTGGATCTGACACATCCACAGCTATTCTAAAGATGCATAGAATCCACACAGCCCTGAAAATAAATATTTATGGGAGATTCTTGCAGAAACCGGAATAGGTTTCACCTCATTTAATTCACCAACTGCTACATTAAAAATAGCCACTGTTCCAAAGTTGCGCAGAGTGGCAAACTGCAGAGAAGGCATCTGTTATATCCCCACCCTCCTTTTAATTAGATGCCTGCCAAAAGGGAAATGATGGATCCTCATTTGTACGCCAGGGAAACCGAGGCAAGAAAAAGCACTGCCGTGCCACAGCGTTTGGATTCGGTGTTAAAACCTACAACATTGTGAAGAAAGGGACATTAGTACAGGGTTCTCCTCCCCTGTGTCACGCAAGGGAAGAATCTGGATTCAAAGAACATTCTATCTCGTAGGGTTTTTAGCACTACGGGGAAACGTATTTGGAAGCCTAGGGCAAAATCTAGGCTATGCAATGACACTCCTCACTCAACTCCAAGCCACACCTATTCCCTGCTCCTTTTTCCTTGCACAGGAAAATAAGAACGTCAGAAGAGATGCTTGACCAGGTCAGTGTCCCAACTAGTCCAGCATCTTGTTCTTACAGTGGTCAACTAGATGCCTGTGGAAATCCCTCCAGCAGGACCTGAGCACGGGAACCCTCTCCCCTCCTGTGGCTTCCAACAATTGGTGTTCAGAAGAATTACTGCCTCCTGACCGTGGAGGCAGAGCATAGTCACCATGGTTAGTAGCCCCCAACACATGAATTTATCTTCTCCTCTTTTAAAGCCATCTAATTTGATGGCCACCACTGCCTCCTGTGGCAGTGAGTTCCATAGTTTATCTATGCTCTGTGTGAAGACATTACCTGCCCTAAGAGGGTGAAACACTTTTCTCTATCCACTTTCTCCATGCCATGCATAAATGGAAAAACAACCTTGTATCACATTGCACCTTAAACTCCGTTTCTCTTTCCTCGATAGGGGAGTTGCCCCACTCCTTTAGTAAGTTTGTTTGTCCTTTTCTGAACAGCTCTACCATATCCTTTTTGAGGATCCTGAGCAGCCATCCTTTCCCCCCTTCCCTCCTTGAGAAAGCAGAGTGCCCCGCCACACACAAAGCACGTAGAGAAACTGAAGTTGGGGGGGGGGGTTAAAAAAGCTATGGTTTTCCCAGTAGTGATGTATGGAAGTGAGAGCTGGACCATAAAGAAGGCTGATCACCGAATAATTGATGCTTTTGAATTATGGTGCTGGAGGAGACTCTTGAGAGTCCCATGGACTGCAAGAAGATCAAACCTCTCCATTCTGAAGGAAATCAGCCCTGAGTGCTCACTGGAAGGACAGATCGTGAAGCTGAGGCTCCAATACTTTGGCCACCTCATGAGAAGAGAAGAATCCTTGGAAAAGACCCTGATGTTGGGAAAGATGGAGGGCACAAGGAGAAGAGGACGACAGAGGACGAGATGGTTGGACAGTGTTCTTGAAGCTACGAACATGAGTTTGACCAACCTGCGGGAGGCAGTGGAAGACAGGAGTGCCTGGCGTGCTCTGGTCCATGGGGTCACAAAGAGTCGGACACGACTAAACAACAACAACAACAAGCTGGGGAGTTCTTTCCAGCTTGAGGGCCACATTACGTTCCGGGCAAGTTTCTGAAGGCCACATGCCATTGGCGTGGGGGGCCTATAGTTTGCATTTCTTAGTGCAGAAAGTATTGATCTGATCTGTAGAGATCTTTCCTATTCTGCTTAATTCAAGAGGGTTCTTGAAGCTTCTCTGTGTAAAAGAAGCAGACAGAAGGCTCCTGATGTTTGGGTTATTCCATGGGTAGGCAACTAAGGCCTGGGGACCGGATCTGGCCCAATCGCCTTCTGAATCCAGTCCCTGTGGAATGCCCTCCCAACAGATGTCAAGGAAATAAACAACTATCTGACTTTTAGAAGACATATGAAGGCAGTCCAGTATAGGGACGTTTTTTAATGTTTGATGTTCTATTCTGTTTTTAATCTGTTGGAAGCCCCCCAGAGTGGCTGGGGAAACCCGGCCGAATGGGCAGGGTATAAACAATAAATTATCATCATCATCATCATCATCATCATCTAGTCCAACCCCCGGCAGTGCAGGGTGCTTCCAAGTCCTGTTTGAAGATGCCCGAGATTATCCCTGGAGCATCCTGCCTTCAGCATTGAGCTAGCTAAAATGATACGGGTGGTAGAGTACTTAGCTGTTCATTCCCAGCAACAGGATACCAGGGTTCATGAATCTAAATCAATCTGCATTCGTTTGGGTTCTTTAAATTTGTTTGTGGGCTTTGCAGCTACTGCTGATATAATACATTTTATAGGAACATTCTAGATGGATCTTTTTGAAAGGATTTAATAGCTTTTTTCGGGGGGGGAGGGGAGGAACACAGGGAATTGGGAATAAAATAATCCCACTAATGATTTTTAGATAACAACATGGCAGAAAGTCAATGTCTGTCTTGCGGAGTTTGCTGCTAATGGATGGCTTACATGATGTACTGCTTTAACATTTATTTATTTATGGTAGTTAAATTTATTCTCCCGTTGGTTAAGTGCTCTTCTTGCTCATAACCGCAGCGTAACGAAGCCTGCTAAAATGTCCTTCCTTGCACGGTGTGCTGTTTCAAGATGTACTTGTTCAGTAGTTTTTCTTCAGAAATCCAGAATAACAAAGCTTACTAAAAGGCGAAGCCACTTATTCACAAGTAACTCCTGTTTTTTACATCGGTCTAGAAACTCTAACTCACTCTCTCTCTCTCTCTCTCTCTCTCTCTCTCTCTCTCTCTGTGTGTGTGTGTGTGTGTGTGTGTGTAGTTAAATAACAGAAAACTGATTCTAAGAAACCAAGCTTGTAAACAGCCACTTGCCTATTCACCCATGGTGGGGGGAAATTGGTTCCAGGTGATCAACAGAGAAGTTTCTTCAACCCAGATAAACATCTTCACCAATAACTTACACTGGTATGATCCTGCTGGCAACTTTTGTAAGCCTTTATTCATGTCCTGCATTCCTTCAATCGCTGAGCCTCCGGCGCTCTATATAAGGCACTTCCCAAACTTACTTAGTTTAGGCAAGGTGCCTGTTAGCCATCTAGCCCAGCTATGGGGAACCTGTAACCCTCCAGATGTTGATCTCACCATCCCTGACTGGTGACCATGCTGGTACAGAGTAATGGGAGTTGGGAATCCAAATCCACATGGAGGGCCACAGGTTCATCATCCCTAAAACAGGACCCCCCCTATATTTAAGGAAATGTTGTTGTTGTTGTTTAGTCGTTTAGTCGTGTCCGACTCTTCGTGACCCCATGGACCAGAGCACGCCAGGCACTCCTGTCTTCCACTGCCTCCCGCAGTTTGGTCAAACTCATGTTCGTAGCTTCGAGAACACTGTCCAACCATCTCGTCCTCTGTCGTCCCCTTCTCCTAGTGCCCTCCATCTTTCCCAACATCAGGGTCTTTTCCAAGGATTCTTCTCTTCTCATGAGGTGGCCAAAGTATTGGAGCCTCAGCTTCACGATCTGTCCTTCCAGAAATAAAAGTAAAGGGACCCCTGACCATTTGGTCCAGTCGTGACCGACTCTGGGGTTGCGGTGCTCATCTCGCGTTATTGGCCGAGGGAGCCGGCGTACAGCTTCCAGGTCATGTGGCCAGCATGACAAAGCCACTTCTGGCGAACCAGAGCAGCACACGGAAACGCCGTTTACCTTCCCGCTGTAGCGGTACCTATTTATCTACTTGCACTTTGACGTGCTTTCGAACTGCTAGGTTGGCAGGACCTTCCAGAAATAACAGGATCCAAATTGAAAGGGGACATGACCAAAGGCCAATGAAAGAGATGGGTCTGCATAAAAACACACTGTTATGGAATGTACATAGATCTCCTGCCACCTTTTCTTGTAAAATAAAAAATAAAAATGGGGTGGGGGTTAGCTTCACCAGATGTCATCCAAGTGTCTAGACAGGTTTATTTATGCAGAAGTCACAGAGCTATTTGATTTCAATAACGTTCTGGCATCGTTTAAGCAAAGCAGGATCAAAACATCTGACTGGCTGTTAGAACCTTGTACATATGTCAGAAGAACTTCCTTGCCAAAGCAGTAGGGTCCCGAGGGATGAGATAGTAGCATTGTATGATCTTGTGTTCAAGGAACATCTGAGTAAACAGTTCAAAGCCCTCTTCTGAACTTGCCCTCTTTCAACTACTTTTGGAGAAAGGTAGACTGGTTCGACTGCACTATCAAATTCTAGGCATACTGTGACCTAAAAAAACCACAAACCCTGAAAACACCACTTTGCACAAAGGTAACCCAGACCTGAATTCTGTAAGTTAACAATACTAAAAGAAATGTCTTATGCTCTGCCGGTATTGTCTTGGGGAGGCACTTTCCCCAGCTCTGCCATCTAAGATTGTTTTGCATCAATACGCGAGGGATTGAATCTGGGATTTTTCTGCCAACAAAGCATGTGCTATGGCTCCTCTCCAAGCCACATCACTTCACTGAACTAGTTACAAAATTGCCAAACTACACCTGAAAGTAGTTCCCATAATTCCTGGGTGAACTAAAGGTGAATTAACTTCATTTGGAGCAGAACTTTGAGTTATTTCTAGTTCATCTTCATTCCCTGTTCCCAAAGCAGGGGGACTGGATGCTTAGCTTTCATTTTCATTTTTTATATTTGGAAAAAGTCAACAGCACACCTACTGTATAAAGAAAGTTAGCAAACAAAATGTAGAGGCTATATTCTACTGTTTATTAGGCAGATATGGAAGCGCTGCTGTTGCTAAAGTTGCTTAGTAATTTAATCACTATTGCTAGGCAATCAGAAAGAAGGAGTGTGAGTTATATCTTGTATCTTCCCTGGAAGAAATTCTCTTCCAACTGGAACAGCTTTTGAAGTATAAAAATAGGAAGAACATGGTTCCCTGACTTACTTTTGGACCCTATCCTTTAGCAATAAGCTTGTAAAATTCTGAATGCTGGGTACAGGGGATGACGCATGACTTTTTTATGAACTAAAAACTTCATCTAAATGAAATTTAACTGATCTGGTTCATTTTGGAAAAGGACGAAGTGGAAGTGGAACTACCGTAGCTCCTTTTTGGACAGGATGAACAAGACTTAGAACAGGTTCCTTTTTCAAATGAACTTTCCAAAGTATTGGACCCTACTCATTTGGTGTCAGGCATGACTAACAATGCAAATAGCTGTGGGTAGAGGATAGGGATTGGTCTACTGTCTGGTGTTGATGCAAGGTGCCAAACTCCAGACGGGCAGTCATGTTTAGTCTGCTGTAGCAAATGCAAATGCAACAAGGAGGCTTTGTGGCACTTGTTATCTCAGCATTCAGAATTTTGCAAGCTGCTCTGCTATAGGACAAGGTCCAAAAGTAAATCAGTAGTTAATGGAGGAGACCCACGGAATTGTCTGTGCTGTGACGTTTCTGTCCAGTTGCTGTTCGCTTTCCTTCTGAATGTCATTTGAGATTAAAATTGTATCCAGCTCCCTTCAACCCAGCTAGCCTGGCCAATGACTATGGATGATGCGAGTTGTAGTCCAACAACATCTGGAGGGCCACAGGTTCCTTATCCCTGATCCAAATATCTCTGAAGGACAGCAGTAGAGTACGTTTCTTCCAGGAAGCCAGCCTTAACATTTTCCCCAAACTCTAGACCAGCCTTTTCCAACCTGCAGCTCTCCAGACATTTTTGACTTCAACTCCCATCATCCCTGGCCATTGGCCATGCTAGCTGAAGCTGAAGGGAGTTGTAGTTGAAGACATCTGGAGGGGCACCCAGGTGAAAAGGATGCCCTAAATGTGACCAAATCCACCACAAGCTAAACGGGGCCATGTTTTTCCACTTTATAAGAAAGAAAGATGGAACGAAGCTGTTATGTGCAACAAAGTGAGTTCTAAACTCCTGTAGCTGGAAAAGGAACACAGCAAGGACACCAGCATATATTACTTGATGTTATTGCAGGCTGTCCCCCCCCCCCAAAAAAAAACCGCTTCCTGAGCTGGTGATTAACTGCCTTGTTGTTTATTACAAACTTGGTCAAGTCCAGCAGATACAAGGTTGCATTTGGTCCTGCTTTCAAGCACAGCAATATGTTTTCCTCATTCAAAGTTCTTTGGGGATTTTGGAGTTGTTGTTTTTTTTTTCAAGCCGAAGATTAATGAAGGAAAAGGATGGAGCAGATTTATGAATCTGAGATAGCCATGGGCTAAGGAATAGGTTGATCTGTCCATACCTAGTTGCAGGAAGGGCTGTAAAAGGCTCCTGTCTCAAAGTAGACCAGCGGCAGCCAAAATGGTGCCCTCCAAATGTTGATGAACTCTAGCTCCCATCATCCCTGATCTTTGGCCATGTTAGCTTGGGCTGATAGGAGTTGGAGGGCACCATGTTGGCTACCCCAGCACAAGCAAGACTGCTAGTTGGACCAATTGTTTGGCTTCCTATCATTTGGCACCCTCATCTGAACAATAGTTGTGATTCCTGCATTGCATGGGGTTGGACAAGTTGACCCTTCCAACTATACGGTTCTATGTTTTAATGTACTTTAATGTATTTTTATTTAACTTATATGCAGAATTCATCATGCGAAAGGCTGGACTAGCTGAATCCCAAGCCGGAATTAAGATTCCCGGAAGAAATATCAACAACCTCAGATATGCAGATGACACAACCTTGATGGCAGAAAGTGAGGAGGAATTAAAGAACCTTTTAATGAGGGTGACAGAGGAGAGCGCAAAATATGGTCTGAAGCTCAACATCAAAAAAACCAAGATCATGGCCACTGGTCCCATCACCTCCTGGCAAATAGAAGGGGAAGAAATGGAGGCAGTGAGAGATTTTACTTTCTTGGGCTCCTTGATCACTGCAGATGGTGACAGCAGTCACGAAATTAAAAGACGCCTGCTTCTTGGGAGAAAAGCAATGACAAACCTAGACAGCATCTTAAAAAGCAGAGACATCACCTTGCCTACAAAGGTCCGTATAGTTAAAGCTATGGTTTTCCCAGTAGTGATGTATGGAAGAGAAATAGACCAAACAGAGAAATAGACCAAACAGGAGAGGAGGAAGAGTAGCGTTATATGTCAGGGATGTGTATACCTGTGAAGAGATCCAGGATTTAAAACTTCAAAGCCAAGTTGAGAGTATCTGGGTCAAAATTAAGGGAGAGAAAAATAACAGTGATCTCATTGTGGGAGTTTACTATAGACCCCCAAGCCAAACTGAGGACACAGATGATGCCTTCCTGGAACAGATGACCAGGCATTCAAAAGGAGGTGAGATAGTAGTAATGGGGGATTTCAACTATCCTGATATTTGTTGGATGTCAAACTCAGCCAAGAGCATAAGGTCAAACAGATTCCTCACTGGCCTTGCAGACAATTTCATTGTCCAGAAAGTGGGAGAAGCAACAAGAGGATCAGCCATTTTAGATCTGGTCCTAAGCAATAGTGATGGTTAGTGGGGTAGAATTGGCAGGATCATTAGGTGGGAGTGATCATGCTCTTCTGGAGTTTATTGTTCAGCGGAAAGGAGCAACCAAGCATACTAAGACTCAAATCCTAGACTTTAAGAAAGCCGACTTCAGAAAACTTAGGGAAATGCTGGGTGAGATCCCATGGACAGAAATACTAAAAGGGAAGGGAGTTCATGATGGTTGGGAGTTTGTTAAAAGAGAGATACAGTGGAACCTCGGTTTATGAACACCTCGGTTTATGAATTTTCGGTTTATGAACGCCGCGGACCCATCTGGAACGGATTAATTCATTTTCCATTACTTTCAATGGGAAAGTTTGCTTCAGTTTATGAACGCTTCAGTTTATGAACAGACTTCCGGAACCAATTACACCCATGCTTCAGTTTATGAACGCTTCAGTTTAAGTACTCCGCGGACCCGTCTGGAACGGATTAATCCACTTTCCATTACTTTCAATGGGAAAGTTCGCTTCAGTTTATGAGCGCTTACTCCGCGGACTGTCTGGAACGGATTAATTCACTTTCCATTACTTTCAATGGGAAAGTTCGCTTCAGTTTATGAACGCTTCAGTTTATGAACAGACTTCCGGAACCAATTGTGTTCATAAACCGAGGTACCACTGTATTAAAAGCACAACTTCAGGCAATACCAATGAGACGGAAACATGGAAGGTGCCTAAAGAAGCCAGGGTGGCTATCCCGCGGGTGAGGGTAGAGAGTGACTTATTTCAGTGTTGGAAAGCCTCAAAAATCCACTTTTGAACTAATGCATGCTCTTCCCGCCTTCTGCTTGAACTGCTCAATGTGGGGCAGATTCATGGAAGGCAGAGAGAGAGATTGTCTCTGCCATCACATGCATGGTAGCTATCAGGAGGGAAGGCTTTTGCATATTCATCTGGCATAGTTTCTCTTCCACACTTGCAAAAAAAAAGAGAGAGAGAGAGAAAGAAAATACCACCTTTTTCTGTGTTGTTTGGAGGAAAACGGGCACGATTAATCACAGCTTGCTTCTGCTAAATGGTCTGCCAAAGTACATGAGGAAAAGGCCTTAGTCAGACTCTCCCTGTTCAATTCCCTCTGAGCGAGATTTATATCTCCGTTGCACCATAAACGTAACTAATGCCCAGAACGGCTTGCCCGTGACGATGGGAAAAAAGAATGAAAGGCACTTACAGTAATTAAAGCTGCGTGCCTTGAACTCGGGGCAGGCCCAAATCCTCCAAGTAACTCAAGGCATGGAACGCATACTGAGCTTGCAGAATGTAAGAGAGCAGCAGCAAAAAAAGGAGAGCTACTGCTATTCTAGGCTGCGTCAACAGAAGTATAGTATCCAGATCAAGGGAAGTATAATAGCACCACTATTATATACAGTGGTTAAACCACTGAGCCTAGGGCTTGCTGATCAGAAGGTTGGCGGTTCGAATCCCTGTGACGGGGTGAGCTCCCGTTGCTTGGTCCCAGCTCCTGCCAACCTAGCAGTTCAAAAGCACCTCAAAGTGCAAGTAGATAAATAGGAACCGCTACAGCGGGAAGGTAAATGGCGTTTCCATGTGCTGCTCTGGTTTGCCAGAAGCGGCTTTGTCATGCTGGCCACATGACCTGGAAGCTATACGCCGGCTCCCTCAGCCAATAATGCGAGATGAGCGCGCAACCCCAGAGTCGGTCACGACTGGACCTAATGGTCAGGGGTCCCTTTACCTTTACCTTTATTCTGCCTTGGTCAGACCACACCTGGGATACTGTGTCCAGTTCTGGGTACCTACCCTGGATTCTCCCCCCCCCATCAATTCACAGATAAACTGGCAACAAAGGAATGGCACCTTGGCACAGCACAGGATCAAATCCTCTAGCTTACCAGCTGGTAAGCAAAAAATTTAGTCATGTGTGGTGCTGCTTTGGGGGCAGGAAGAAACATGAAGCTCCCCAGTAGCCCTTCCTTTTTTGCAATTTCTCCTCCCCATCCATGCCTGCTTCTCATTCCCTCCGTCCTTTTCCACCACCGTCATTTTATTATTCATAGCCCACCCATCTGATTGGGTTGCCCCAGCCACTCCGGGCAGTTTCTCACATACTGGTATATAAAACACAGTAAAACATGAAACATTTTTTTAACTCCCCTATACAGGGCTGTCTTCAGATGTCTTCTAAAGGTTGTACAGTGGTACCTTGGTTCTTGAGCTTAATCCATTCTGGGAGTCCGTTTGAGTCCCGGAACCATTCAAAAACCAAGTCGCGCCTTCTGATTGGCTGCAGGAGCTTCCTGCACTCAATTGGAAGCTGCGTAAGCTGCGTTGGATGTTCGGCTTCCAAAAAAACGTTCACAAACCGGATCACTCACTTCCGGGTTTGCGGCGTTCGGAAGCCGATTTGTTCGACAACTAAGCCATTCGGGAACCAAGGTACCACTGTACTGTATAGTTATTTATCTCCTTGGCTTGGAGGTTGCATAAGTCCATACCCTCCAACATTTCTGCACTGAAAATAGGGACGTCCTAAGAAAAAATGAGGGACGCGGGTGGCGCTGTGGGTTAAAGCACTGAGCCTAGGGCTTGCCGACAGAAGGTCGGTGGTTCGAATCCCTGAGATGGGGTGAGCTCCCATTGCTCGGTCCCAGCTCCTGCCAACCTAGCAGTTTGAAAGCACGTCAAAGTGCTAGTAGACAAATAGGTACCGCTCCGGCAGGAAGGTAAGCAGCATTTCCGTGTGCTGCTCTGGTTTCACCAGAAGCGGCCTAGTCATGTTGGCCACATGACCCGGAAGCTGTATGCCGGCTCCCTCAGCCAATAAAGTGAGATGAGCGCTGCAACCCCAGAATCGTCCGCTACTGGACCTAACAGTCAGGGGTTCCTTTACCTTTACCTAAGAAAAAAATGAGACATTCCGGGATCAAATCAGGATGGCTTCTGTAAAACTGGGACTGTCCCTGGGAAATAGGGACACTTGGAGGGTCTAGCTTCTTCCTATGCCCTGCCCTCTAACAGCCCCAGATCACTCTGGGCCACGCAACCCATGGCAATCCAGGACTATCTCAACCTGGCCCAGATCTCCCCAAATAAGTCCAATTTGTTTGGGGCTTCGGGACTCAGCTAAATCTGGTGCACAGGCTTAGTTTCTAGTTAACTGAGTCAATTACATTCGGAGCGGGAAACCATTTTCCCCCAAAGAGCACATTATTTTAATGAATGTGAGATTTTTATTCACAGTATTTCCCATATTTCATAATAACCCCGTCACCAAGAGCAAATACGCATGCCTGTTTTGCCGCATCTTTCCTGCTAATACTTCATGAATTGCTTGTTAGGAAGTGACATTTTATGTGCCAAGTATCACCTGGATGCCAATTTAAAAGCAAGCTCCCCAGTGCTGGATTGGAAAGGTTTAAAAGTTCGCATCGTGTTCAATGCTTCTTGTGCTACATCAATCTGCAGATCTCTGTTCTGTATTTTGACATAAAAAGGATTATTCGCCCAACAGTAAAAACAAAAACAAAAAGCAACCTTGTTGTATATAGCCAGGGCCGTCTCACGCAGGTCGGGCGCCCTGGCGCTGAGGCACGGAGATTGCTCTGGCGCCGCCCCCCCCCGCCGGCCCGGAAATCTCCTTCTGCTGTAATTCTTGTTTAGACATCATCCCAGTTTTGTTTACAACATCGCTGAACCTAGTGAGATGAGATTGTTTCCGTGCCTGAGATTTGCCCTGCAAAAGCAGATATTGCAGAAAAAGCTAGCGGTAAAAGCTAGCAGATATTGCAGAAAAAGCTAGCAGTAAAGCAATGGCCTTGACAATACAGGGACATTCCCAGATCCAGGGTAATAAGTAACCCCATTTTTCAGGGAGAGTAAAGAGTAGGAATGGGGTGGGTGGGAATTAATGTACAGTGGTATTTCGGTCTACGAACTTAATCCGTTCCGGAAGTCTGTTCTTAAACCAAAACTGTTCTTAAACCGAGGCGCTCTTTCCCTATTGAGGCCTCCTGCTGCCGGTGCCCTTCAACTATTCGGATTCCGTTCTTAGACCGAGGTAAAGTTCTCAAACCAAGACACTATTTCCAGTTTTGTGGAGTTCGTAAACCAAATTGTTCTTAAACTGGACTGTTCTTAAACTGAGGTACCACTGTACTTTTATTTTTATACTAATGCACACTTTCCGAACTAATATACGAAATGAAACACCCAGAAATTCACACTTCTCTGAATTTTCTGATGCAGTTGTCCAAAAAAAATGCATACAAAAGTGTTTATACTGGGAGAAAGCATCCACAAAATGCTTATAGCAGTGAACACAAACACACATAAATGCATTGCATTAGGGGAAATTAATGGCAGACTTACAAAAAAAGAAAAGAAAATCAAACTGATGCTGAAATGGGGAGAAGTAAAATCATGATGGGGAAAATCAAAAACTCCCAGAGCAACTTACAACATTTCCAAATAGAAAACACTTCCACTCTTGTGCTGGGCGTTGCTTGGCAATTCTAAGCCACCCCAAAAAAGAATCAGCTCCATTTTTGAATCACTGCACTTTTAAAAGGTTCAGTTCACCATCTTGATTTGACATGGCACCCAATCACAGCCAAACATTGACCAAAAATCTTCTTGTCTCAGGAGTCATGCAAATTTGGTTATGATAGTTTAAGAGTTGGCCAGACAAGCAACTTTCCAACACACACACCTTTTAAAACCGTTCATATGTTAAATCTCTAAATAGTGTAGGAAAATGCAAACAGTAAAACAGTATTATGGGCGGGGGGGGGGGGAGAGAGAGATAAAAACAGGAAGTGGTTTGTAACAGGGGTCCTAACAGATAAAGAATCTGGAAGGGGGGGGAATATAGAATATAATAGATAGTGTTTCACATATTCGTGTCTCTGGGTGCACAGATCTGTGTGTATATCTGAAAGGGTTTAACTTTGGTGGGCAGAGCTCCAGAACAATATTATCTTCTGAGCCTGATGAGTTGAGGGATGCACTCTGTGAAATAGTTCCCTAGGGAGGACGACACTTCATTACCACCAGATTAGAGATCTGTTACGATAGCCAAGTATACTACATATTTAACTTTACTGCTAAATTAAAGCAGGGGGGGGGAGAAACCAACACCTATTTTGTTAATTTTTCTTTGTTGATTCTAATATCGTTTTGCGGGTAGTATTCACACAGCTAGAAAATTATGTCATATTACTGGAAATCAGTAACTAATTTCCAGGCACCCAGCTGACCCTATTCCTTTTGTTTTTCCTAGCTCTGAATAGCCACACTGTTGTTTTGAATTTGCTTTCGTAAGGGCACAAAGGAACTCCCTGCTTAGATTGGACAGACTTGGGGAGCAAAGGGATGATAAAAACAGTTCTTAGAAATGCTGGCTAAATGGAGCCTCCACATTCAAACGCAGTATACCTCTGATAATCTGATGCCACACAAAATACAAGACTATCAGAACAGCAGCTGGTTCAGAGCAACGGGAGCTCACCCCATTGTGGGGATTCACAGAAGGTGGCGCTGTGGTCTAAACCACTGAGCCTCTTGGACTTGCTGATCGGAAGGTCAGCGGTTCGAATCCCCGCGATGGGGTGAGCTCCCATTGCTCTGTCCCAGCTCCTGCCAACCTAGCAGTTCGAAAGCACGCCAGTGCAAGTAGATAAACAGGTACCACTGCGGTGGGAAGGTAAATGCCGTTTCCATGCGCTCTGGTTTCCGTCATGGTGTCCCGTTGTGCCAGAAGTGGTTTAGTCCTGCTGGCCACATGACCTGGAAAGCTGTCTGTGGACAAACGCCGGCTCCCTCGGCCTGAAAGCGCATAGCTGCCAAGTTTTCCCTTTTCTCGCGAGGAAGCCTATTCAGCATAAGGGAAAATCCCTTAAAATAAGGGATAACTTGGCAGCTATGTGAAAGCGAGATGAGCGCCACAACCCCATCGTCGCCTTTGACTGGACTTAACCATCCAGGGGTCCTTTGCTTTTACCTTTAACTGACAGTACGCAACTTCTAACCCCACTTCTTTTTGCTTTATAAAACTTTTCCTGTTTGTTGGATCGACTCAGGCTTGAGACTCTGATTTCTAAGTTTCCCCTCATACAAGTTCCCCACACGATAGCCCGTGGTAAATTGTAGAAATTTGAGTAATTGGCATACAGCGAGGTGTGTGAGCTATTGGGGTAAGTTCGCGGGGTGAGTCCATCATACTATTAATTGGTGGTAAGAGGTTGGATCCACTACAGCTGCCAAGTGCCCTGGGGGGGGGGGGGACATCCCATTTTTTCACACACAATTGTGGTGGCCATTTTGGGTGCCACCCTCTCGTGCTATGCTCTTGCCCCATTTTTTGGGGGGGGGGGAGAGGCACAGGTCACGTGACCCACCCAGGAGCGCATCCCGGAAGATGCACATCTTGGTTTGAGTCTCCAAAAGTTGGATGGTACGGCAGCCATCGATAGCCTTAACCCTTCATTCCTGCTCGGCAGGGGGTTGGACTGGATGGCCCTTGTGGTCTCTTCCAACTCTACGATTCTATGATTCATGAATTTGTCCAATTGTCTTTCGAAGCCATCCAAGATGGCGGCCACCGTTGGCTTCCGCGGGAGCGAGTTCCACGCTGTAGCGAAGCACCTCCACTGAATAGGGATGGTGAAATGGAAACCGCCTTACCTAAAATAGCCACCACCTCATCGTCCTGTATGACTTCCAGGGATCCCGAGACAACGAAGCAGAGGGCGTCCACACTTTCCCCCGCATGGTAGATGAGGTCTCCGGGGGCACAGTGGATTGTCTGGAACTCCACCGCCAGGGCCCGCAAGCAGCCATCACTAGCTAGCCGAAAGGCCGGGTGCTCGTTGAAAACTTTCCGGTTGAGATGTACACAGATATCTGCTCTCATGTCCTTGGGACAAATCGAAAGGACCTGGAGAAAAAGTAGAAATGTGACAGTGACAGGCGAAAGGAAAAACCAATATTCTGTCCTTGGGGCGGAGATTCCCCGTCTGTGAATAATACTAATACTAATACTAATAATACAGTGGTACCTCAACTTACGAATGACTCGACAACCAAATTTTTCGACTTATGAATAAGGGTAATGGTCGCGCGCTTACGAATCTCTTGACATCCGGGAAAAAACCGCGGCAGTTTTAGGTAGGGATTTTTCGACTTATGGATTTTTAGATAGGGTTGCTTCGACTTATAAATTTTTCCGTTTCCAATGCATTCCAATGCATATGGGAAATTGCGTTTCCAATGGCATAGCTGCCAAGTCTCCCGTTTTCCCCGGGAAACCCCCGTTTTTCCAGCTGTCCCCAGCCAAAAAAATGGATTTTTTTGTTTTCCCCCAGTTTATTCTGGCGTGGCGGCCATTTTGGAACTGGGCGGAGCATGCTCAGAAGTGACTTTTGATGCTGCTCTGCCCAGTTCCAAAATGGCTGCAGTGCGACTTCTGGTGCGGCAGCCATTTTGGAACTGGGCACAGCAGCATCAAAAGTCACTTCTGAGCATGCTCCGCCCAGTTCCAAAATGGTCGCTGCGCTACTTCCAGTATGCTAATTTTGGTCCGGTCCCTTATTTTTCAGAGAGGAACTTGGCAGGTATGCAATGGTGTTTTTCGACTTACAATTTTTTCGACTTACAAAGGTGCCTTCGGAACGGATTAAATTCGTAAGTCGAGGCACCACTGTAATAATAATTTATACCCCTGCCCATCTGGCTGGGTTTCCCAGCCACTCTGGGTGGCTCCCAACAGAATTAAAAGCACAACAAACCATCAAACATTAAAAGCTTCCCTAAACAGGGCTGCCTTCAGATGTCTTCTAAAAGTCATATAGCTGTTTATTTCCTTGGCATCTGATGGGAGGGTGTTCCACAGGGTGGGTATAAATAATAAATTATTATTATTATTATTATTATTATTATTATTATTATTATTATTATTACAGTAGGCCCATATTATTGTACCCATATTGCATATATGGAGACTGAGGCTGGCAGAAGTAGATTGCCTCAAGCCAACTCGTGAATAATGATTATTATTTATAATGATTATCATATTTATATTATTGTATTATTATAATACTATGTTATTATAATACAATAATGGGTATTATATTTATATTATTATATAATTAAATATGCTATAATGATATTATATTATATTTATAACAATTATTTTTTATTGCATTTATATCCTACTTTTCCTCCGAGGAGCTCAATGTGACATATATACTTCTCCCCCTCCCTGTTTTATCCTCAAAACAACCCTGCGAGGTAGGCTAGGCTGAGAGGTAGTGACTTGTCCAAGGGCACCCAATGAATTTCATGGCTGAATTGGGGTTCGAACCCTGGTCTCCAAGGTCATAGTCCACCTCTCTAACTGCTACACCACCCTGCCTTTATGGCAATGAGTTTCATGTCATGGAATTCACGGCAGAAGAAATACTTGAATGCCAGACTTTGTTCCAGACCTGCTTAGCTTCACATGTCTTCACACTGCGCCCTTATCACCAACCTCTTCCCCACATGCAAGAGAATTCGGCGTCCTGAAGACAAGACTACAGACTCGTTTATCTTTGATTTATCGCTTTACCCTAATGCCATTCGTACGGGGAGTCTATAAACATGAAATCTAATCAAACAGAAACCTTTTAGCAAATCAAGAACTCTGTTTCGCTGTTCTTGGTGGGTTAAGCTCTGGACATGTCGATATTGGTTATTTTAATTTGTCATCTGGGATGGGGTGAGGCATGGCTAGGGATGGGCGAATATGCCCTCTAAGGGTGCACAGATGCCTCCACACCCCACGTTGGCGACCCCTGATTTAAAATCTCATGCAGAATGCCCGAAAAGGGCATTAGCAGTTATTCAATCCAAACCTCACCTTCCAAACATCATCCGTATTTCACAATTTAAACAAGGGTAAGTGCTGTTTGGCAGTGGAATGGACTCTCTTAGAGGGTCATGCACTCCCTTCACTGGAGGTTTTTAAGCAGAGGTTGGATGGCCATCTGTCAGGGATTCTTCATGTTGTGGTTCCTCTTCTATGAGTTTATGAGCTTGCCCTTTACTAATTATTTAGCTTCTTTCTAGGATTCTTCCAGCCCAGTATAAAGTAAGCCTCACCAAGTCCAGTGGGGCTTAGAGAACGATCCCAAACATGGTTCACTGAGGGTGAGAACCATGTCATCCTACCTTGGGGCTTTATTGAGCCATCACTTAAACTTCACCCCTTCCACACAAGGTGGAATCTCTGGCACAGAGATTGGGCCCAGAGCCACTATGTGACAGCAGTGGGGTCAGCATGGCCCCATGCCCTCCTCACCCCTGGAAAGCCTCAGAAAACCAGCACTAGCTTGTTTTCTCCTGCTCTGGAGAGTTGGACTGGAACCAATGGCTTCAAGTTACAAGAAAGGAGATTCCGACTAAACATGGGAAGAACTTTCCGACAGTAAGAGCTTTTTAAGGAGAGGTTGGGTGGCTATCTGCCATGGATGCTTTAGCTGAGATTTCTGCATTGCAGGGGGTTGGACTAGAGGACCCTCGAGGTCCCTTCCAACTCTATGATTCTATTTCCACCTGCCCATTTGGCAGGAAGAAGAACAGGGCAGTCTCGAGCAGGTCGGGCGCCCTGGCGCTGAGGCGCAGAGATCGCTCCGCCGCCCCCGCAGTGCGCAGCATGGCTTCCGCGCGCCCCGCCTGCCAGCCCGGCGCCCTAGCGCCGGCGAAGAAGAAGAAGAAGAAGAAGAAGAAGAAGAAGAAGAAGAAGAAGAAGGGGGGGAGGAGGAGGAGGAGGAGGAGGAGGAGGAGTAGTTTGGATTTGATATCCCACTTTATCACTACCCGAAGGAGTCTCAAAGCGGCTCACATTCTCCTTTCCCTTCCTCCCCCACAACACACACACTGTGAGGTGGGTGGGGCTGAGAGACGTCAAAGAAATGTGACTAGCCCAAGGTCACCCAGCAGCTGCATGTGGAGGAGTGGAGACGCGAACCCGGTTCCCCAGATTACGAGTCTACCGCTCTTAACCACTACACCACACTGGAGGAAACAGGAGGTTAATGGCGGTGGAATGAGATTGGCATCTCTCCACAGGTCAGTGGGACTGTCAACACAGGCTGGCAAGGCTGGCAGAGGGACATCTCCACCCAGTCCAACCCCAGCCCAGCACATAGGGCAAAGCATTGCTCTGTTACTCCCTGAGAAGTGTATTTAGGATTATATTGCAAAATATCACTGAAGAAAGGCCTTTAACAGCTCTTGTTATCCTTTTCATGCTGCCATAAAGAGCTCTGGTGTGTTGAGAGAGAGAGAGAGCACGCATGAATGTGCAGGGAAGAATCCTGATGTGCTCAGATATCTTAGTAGAGTTATCGCTGCAAACGGTGTTCCTTTTTATAGATACAATAGTGGCACTTTCATCATGTTCTCCAGCAGTTGGGAAGGCGAGACCTCCACTGCGCCGAAGAAAAAAGCCAGCTAAATCCATCAGGAAGACTCCAGTAATTAACCGAAGTTACGAGCCAAAAGGGTTCTATTTGCGCAGCCAGCCTTAAGCCATCTCCAACTGAAGACGCAGAGAAAGAGAGGTGGCCCCTCTAAAGAACAAGGGAACAAAGGCCTAGCCCCGGGATATGTGCTTGATTTTTTTAAAAATGCCGTTTTGGAAATGGATTTGGCTTTTCAAAAGAGAGCAGAAGAGATAAGTGAAAAGCAGAGTAAGCTTCAATTAAAAAGGCAAGGACTCTGAACACAGGATCCTCCTCTCATGTAATCAGTGGCGTGGAGTGGAGTGGAGTGGAGTGAACATTACAGTTGGGCTGGAATGATCTGGGTTATTCAATATACTCCAGGGGAATCACACATACTTTGAATTCTCTGCATAGGCTAGCCTAGCCTTCTCCCTAGTTTTCAGTCTGGGGGAATTCTGTCTCATTGAGGGAGCAGTTCAGAGCTATGCGCATCCCCCCCCCCCAGCAACCTAAGAGGGTGCAGGCCAAACTCAAGCTCAGGGACAACTTCACCAAGTTCTCCTCACTGTCTTATCCGGGAAGGAGAAACCGTAACCTTCTGGGTGTGTTTGGACTCCGGCTCCCAGGAAATCATGGCCAGTAGTCATCCATGATGGGCGCTATAATTTTTTCAATGAATTCGGGGACACGTTAAATACTACATGTTCGGGGCATTGATGCTGCAGCGATGGTGGTGGCAGAGGGGCGGCCGCTGCCTTGACCTCAACCGCCACGTTTCCCCTTCCTCTGAGACGTCTATCTCCTGTCTCCATGAGGCTGGGCAGCCCCTGAGTTGTTGGTTCTTCAGTGGTGGTGGTGGGGAAGGGGTGTGCGGTGGGTCAGGTATGGAAAGCAGAGAAGGAGGGCCAAGAGCTGTGGCAGTGGCGATGCCTCCCTTCCCATTGGAGCAGCCCCAATCCCATTCCTACTTGCGTGCAAGCAGGAGGGGGTTGGGGATCCCTCAGCTGGGAAGCGAAGCTTCACACTGCCTTTCGGAGCAGCCCCATCCCAACTCCTACTTTCATACAAGCAGGAGGGGGCGAGGATCTCTCCGGCAGCGCGATCCCCGGCCTGATTGCGCTGGTGCCGATGTTTCTGGGCCCAACTCAAAGTGCTGGTTTTGACCTATAAAGCCTTAAAGGGCTCAGGACCACAAGATCGCAAGCACCGATTCTCCCCATATGAACCTACCTGGACCCTGCAAAAATCATCTGAGGCCCTTCTTTGTGTGCCTCCTCCCTCAGAGGTCCGGATAGCAGGAACATGAAATATGGGCTTTTCCTGCGGTGGCTTATTGCTTGTGGAATGCTTTCCCCAGGGAACCTCGCCTGGTGCCTTCATTGCATATCTCTTCTCCCAGGCCTTTGGCTAATTAAACAATCTATGGTCTTTTAAACTGGGGGCAGGGTATTGTTTTGGTTTGTTACTATGTTGTATATCTTTTTGTTTCTATATTGTAACCCCCCTGTGATCTTTGGATAAAGGGCGGTATGGAAATTGTAACAACAACAACAACAACAACAACAACAACAACAACAACAACAACAACTGCATCACATCCTAGAGGGACAGGCTGTGACCAGGTGACCTGCTCAGTCTATGGTCCAGCCTCTCCTTGTTTAGATTCACATCCTCAATCGCCACTCACTAAATTCCTTATCTTTAAACTTTCAAAAAGAGAGTTATCCTCCTTAAAGTAGGACACACAACCACTGCGCTCTTGCTTCAAAGAAATCCCAGAAAATCCTGTTTCGATTCCTTTTAGCCTTTCTGTCCTATACATTATCAGCTAATAACTTGGGTAACGTGAACTGTGAATGATATTGTTTTCGAAAGGACGCCTCTCAGCATCCCTGGGGTTGATCCAGTGAAAGATGCTGTCTTTAACCACTCTATTGCTCCCTGCAGTTGTTTTGCCACTGAATGAGTCTAGAAGAACCACATAAATGTCTGGGTATTGGATAGATGCTCTCCCCAACCCTGGGTGTTATTAGCTTTCTACTGAATTGCAGAATTAAGCATGCGGCATGACGTCTCTTTCCACCCAGTGGAATCCTATTTCATCGCAACAACCAACAACGAGCTGGCTACTGCCTTTGCTCCTTCTCTGCTCAATTCCAGAAGACTTGGAGTGCATGGTTTTCAAAGACCAGTTACGGAGGCTATCAAAAAAGGCTGCCATGTAATAAATCTGAAGCACAATGATCATAGCTAGTGACTGTACCTTGTTCATGCAGAAAATGTGCAAAATATAAGCCACTCATCCCCAAAGCTATCACAAAAAAGGAATAACCCTGACAGATCAGACCAACAGCCTTTCTAGTTCAGAATCCCACCTACCCCCAGCAGATAATCAGGTGCTTATTGTGAAACCAGAAGCACAGCAGAATCACAATAGCTTTTTTCCTGCTCATGACTGCCAGGGTTTGGTGCCTCTGAGCCTGCTAAGGATGATGAAGAAATCCGATTCAGTTTGTGTTTAAAGGCGAACCTGCCAAAATCATATTTTCCAAAAGAAGACGAGAATTGAAACCCAGCCATACTTTGCAATTCACACTTCTTTGAATTTTGCAATACAGTTCTCAGACAAAAAAAAAAGTGTAGGTATAGGGAAAGGGCGTTGATACTGTATTAGTGGAAATAATATGCAACGATGCATTATGCTAGGGGAAATTGATTGCAAAAATGTGCACATTAGTAAAAAAGTGTTTATTGGGAGACATTTGCAACGATCTGCTGATGAATTTTCATGGGAGTTTTCAAATAATAACAATAATGCTCACAAATTACTGCAGAAACATGGAGAAGTGAATTATAGATTGATAAAACGAGAAATGGGGGGAGGGAATGAAGCTGACAGGTCCACCCACCCCTATATCCTGGTGGAAGTACACAACCTTCATAACTAGTAGCAATTGATTGCTGTATTCTGTTTTTCTACCTCGTCCCTCTTTTAAAGCCATCTCTCTCTCCCTCCCTCTCTCTCTCTCTCTCTCTTTCTTTCTCTCTCTCTCTGAGAGAGATCCGCTTGACTCAGAAGTCCCCTGTGCGTATAGGAGAAAAAAATACTACCTTATTATAGAGTGGCCTCATTTTCCTTCTAAACAGACCGAGTTTGTTATTAGTACATATGACGATATTAAGGCTTTGGTATATGCTCTCTGACTAAATGGATCACTACATGTGTGGTACTTGGAGGAAAGCCTGGAAACAATCCACGATGGGGTGGGGAAAAGAGATACCATTTTGCCTCTATTGAGAAAGCAAGCTTCAAATCCCCAAGGAGATGCATCTCATATTGTTTTCCTTTTCCTCTGGCATTTTCTTAACACAGGCAGTTTAAGATAAGCTTCCAGAGCAGCTGAAAAGAGCTCAGCAGGGAACAGGGATGATAAAAAAAAAAAGGTGTGGGATGGGTTGTGTACTAGAGCGACAACTCCTCTGCTAAAACGCTTCCCCCTGTCCAATTCCCTTTTGTCTCCACGGTCTGCCTTCTGGGTGGCTTAGCAAATTCTACGGAAATCGGTCAAATGAGTGAGACACGGGGCAGCATAATTAACGCCAGGCAACTCCAGTGAAAGTGTTTGTCCCGGGGATTCTTTCAAGCCCCGTAAAATTGGCCATACTAAAAGCAGGGTTGCAAAACAGACACTCGCCTTGTGCCCTGTCCTGAGTCACCACAGGCAACCGGGCCAGGATCCGCTTTTGAGGGAAATTTTTAATGTTTGATGTTTTGTCGTGTTTTTTATATTCTGTTGGGAGACGCTCAGAGTGGCTAGGGAAACTCAGTCAGATGGGTGGGGTATAAACAAGAAATAATACTTATTATTATTACACTGGTACCTTGGTTTGCAGACAGCCTAGTTTATGACCATTTTGGATTATGACCAATTCAAACCCGGAAGTGCGCGTTCCGGTTTGCAAACTTTTTTTGGATTACGACCTGGGTTTGGTTTTTTTTATTACAAACATTTTTTTGGTTTATGAACAATTATTATTATTATTATTTATGACCCATTTTGGGGGGAGGCCCCATTGGCGAAAGCGCACCTTGGGTTACGACCTCTTTTGGTTTACGAACGGACCTCCGGAACAGATTATGGTCGTAAACCAAGGTACCACTGTTTGTTGTTGTTGTTGTTGTTGTTGTTGTTGTTGTTGTTGTTGTTGTCTGTATCCTCTCTGTGCTTTCACATGAGCTCTAGGCATAGAAAGGAATGCTCAAAGTGCTCAAAAGCCATTGCAGATGAGCCCATGGCCATGTCATATGCCAGGTGATGGGAAACCTTTGGCCCACCAGATGTGGCAGAACTACGACACGCATCATCCCTGGCCATGGGTCATGCTTGCTGGGCTGATGGGAATTGTAGTTCAGTCAAATCTGGAGAGCCAAAGGTTCCCCACACCTGTGCGCATCTATAGGATAAGATCCCCATTTGTCCAGTTGTATGCATACAGGGTGCCGCAAATTGTGGACCCTTTCAAAATCAGTCACCACCTGCGAGGCGAGCTTATCCACACTATACTGGCAGAGCTACCTGGACGCTCGGATAATTTCTATATAGAGTGGCTTCTTTCCGACACTAACTCTAACGTGTCAGCGAAGGTAGCCAAATTCTGTGCTAGAGTCATAAAAATTTGGTCTAATCTAATTAGCAGTGTCCAAATATCTTCAGAACATTTTAGGGACTAGCTAAAGAGGACCCAGTGTTATTAATTGCTGTAGTCTACTGTTATTAATTGTTGTAGGGACCCAGGTGGCGCTGTGGTTAAACCACTGAGCCTAGGGCTTGCTGATCAGAAGGTCGGCAGTTCGAATCCCTGTGATGGGGTGAGCTCCCGTTGCTTGGTCCCAGCTCCTGCCAACCTAGCAGTTCAAAAGCACGTCAAAATGCAAGTAGATAAATAGGAACCGCTACAGCGGGAAGGTAAACAGCGTTTCCATGTGCTGCTCTGGTTTGCCAGAAGCGGCTTTGTCATGCTGGCCACATGACCTGGAAGCTATACGCCGGCTCCCTCGGCCAATAATGCGAGATGAGCACCGCAACCCCAGAGTCGGTCACGACTGGACCTAATAATAATAATTTATTATTTATACCCCGCCCATCTGGCCGGGTTCCCCCAGCCACTCTGGGCGGCTTCCAACAAAACAGAGATTCTAAAACACAGAAATCCATCAAACATTAAAATACAGAGATCCATCAAACATTAAAAGCTTCCCTAAACAGGGCTGCCTTGAGATGCCTTCTAAAGGTCTGGTAGTTGTTGTTCTCTTTGACCTCTCTTTGACCTCTTTGACCTCTAATGGTCAGGGGTCCCTTTACCTTTACCTTTACCTTTACCTCCCTAAGTAGTAACAGTCCTTTTATTCAGTTTTCTTTTAAACAATTGTTAAAACCTATAATTATTGCCTATTTTTAGATTATTACTGTTTTTCTTTTATTGTTTTATGTATTGCATATTTATGTGTGCTGGTCAAGAACCGTAATCAATCAATCAATCAGTCACCACCACCACCAGTGGCGGAGCTTCATGCTCCAGCACCGGGGGGCAGAGAGCAGGTGGGGGCAGGGCTGGCTCATGTCCTGGGGGCATGGCGACCAGTGGGGGGGCCACCCACGATGGCACTCCACCAGGATCGCGCTGCTGGGGGCGGTGCACTCCCCCGCACTCCTCTTCCTCCGCCAGTGACCACCACCATTGCTTGGGACCAGCGCCGGCTCATCCTCCACTGGCGGCGGCACTGGTGGGGGAAATAGGGCCATTCCGGGATCAAATCAGAAGCCGAGATGCACTTTCACAATTCCGGGATTGTCCCTGGAAAATCGGGACACTTAGAGGGTATGCAGTCCCCAAATTAGCATCTTCTCTGCTCTTTGTGGGAACACGGCCAGCATTTCTTGCTCCTTACCAAATGTCGATGTGCTTTAAAGAAACTGCAGATGTTGCATACCGGGTACCCACCTCAAAGGCTCAGAACTGTTGGGTGTGAATATCATCAATATAATCATTCTGAGATTAAAGGAGCAGCCGTAAATGCTCTTAAAATACACCAGGGTCTTTGATGCCATTTAATCCTGAAGAACAGGCTGAAACCTCTTTTCTCCCACGCGATACCTGAAATGGTGCCCCGATATACAAAGCCTGGTTTAATGAACCGCTTGACTGGATCTGATTGGAATAATCTCATGCAGAGCTGTATTTCTGGAGAGAGGTATTTTTGCCTTCTTTAATTGTACAAATCAATGAAAACTTTTCTTGGTGCAGGGGAGAAACTAATGGAAACCACAATCCAAATTATATCTATTATTACATTTATTTTTTATTTATTTTAATTAATTTTTTATTAAGGGTTTTCATGGTTTACAGAGGTAGTACATTTATACAGTGGTACCTCAACTTACGAACGACTCAACAACCGAATTTTTCAACTTACGAATGGGGCAAATGGCTGCACGCTTACGAATTTCTCGACATCCGAACGGAAACCGCGGCGGTTTTAGATAGGGTTTTTTCAACTTATGAATTTTTCCGTTTCCAATGCATTCCTATGGGAAAGCGCATTTCCAATGGCGCTTTTCGACTTACGAATTTTTCAACCTACGAAGGTGCCTTCGGAACGGATTAAATTCCTAAGTCAAGCTGTCATACAAGGTTCTTCCCCCCTCCCCGTTTCATCCGCACAACTATCTAGTGAGGTAGGTTAGACTGCGAACTATTGACTGCCCAGGGGTGCCAACTTGAATAAAATATGGGGGAAAGGTAAGCCCCACCCAGATATAAATGATCACAAGATGCAACACAGGTACACCATTTGAATGGCAATGCCCACCAGCTTTAGGGAGAGGTCTCAAATATTTTATTAGCATTTATTAATTAAATTTATTAGTCACTTTTTTGCTGCAGGCAACTCAAAGCATCTTACCAACACTGCATGCGCACATTTAATGTACATATGCATTTAATGCTACATGTGTGGGGGGGGGAATATGTGTAGCATGCAAGAATTGTTGGCATTTTTAGTGGAACCCAGGAGTGTGGGTAGACTCGCTTCTCATATAAATTAAGGAGCAAGATGAGAATTGGGGGTGAAAGACCCTGGAGATACGCTCGACATTGAGCTTTTCAGAAAAGTCCATCCTTCATCTTTATGTACCTTAGCATCACCAAAGCCCGACAGCAATCAAGAAGCCCAAAGCAGAGGGGTGGGAGAATCTTCACCTGGACTTACGTTTTGTTGCTAGCAGTGAGCTCCCTTAATTAAAAGTGTTGGCTGAGCAACCACGGTTTGCAGTTCTCTGTGTAACGACCTATTTTTCTGTGTAGCCCATTAATTTTTCAACTGCTGTCGAGTGTGTTTCAATTAGGTACCAAGGAGTTTACATCCAAGACGAGTATTTGTTTCCCCATTCCCAAGAATTGCTGTAAATATTATTATGGCCGCTTAAGAGATCTTATCTGAAGAGTGCATTTTCTGGCACTCGTCTCCTTTCTCAGCGGGCCACTTCAGGCACTATGTCCTTAAGATGTGTCAAGCGCACACTTAAGGAAGAGAATGCAGCCAGCATCTGTTAGCAAAGAGCTGAGCCCTCCCATGTATGCTTGTTAAGGAGCCTGAACAAGCTGGTGGCCCCTGTTGAGAATGCACGGATATACTCACCAGCCCTACCTACCCCCTCTCCCTTGCCAGACCCCAAACCCCCTTGCCACAGGGGCGTAACCAGGATCAAAACTAGGGGGGCCAAGGCACGGGAGGGGAGGGGCAAAGAGGAGGGATGCAAACCAGTGCAACAGACAGAAAAGCTTCAGCGGTGGGATATTCTATTAAGAAAGCAACTTTGGGTTTAGTGGGGATACCATCTGCAGGGATTGAACCATGGATTCAAAGTCACACACACCCCAGAAGCTGCTGGGACAATGGGAGAGACGTTTCCAAAGGGAAATCGAAAACACTTCCAAGTTTCTCTCAGTGGGAACTTTCTTTGGGAGGGTGAACCTGTTTGCGTCTTCCAGCGCACTTGCCTCCGCCAAACGCGGATCGGACTTCCGGAAGGAGCAGTAGAATCCCGAAGAGATTGAGCTGGTTTGAAAGCAGCTATCCCAGAAATCTGGGAAGCGACCTCCTGCTGCCATCGGCGGCTTGAAGAACCGGCCCAAGGGGAGCGGGTCTAGAGAGGGACCTGTCTTGCGTCCCCTCCCCATGGCTAGAAAGGCAAACCCACTCCCAGGACCCGGGACCACATTTCCCGCTCCTGCCGGCCCCAGCAAGCAAGCCAGCCAGCCGCCGGCTCTCCTCTTTCACTCCCTTTCTCCTCTTTCTCCAAACACACAAAAACAACAACATCCCTCGGCCCGCTTGCCGCGTCTTCTTATAGCACACTGGCGGCGCTCGTCAGGCAAAGCTGAGCCTGATTGGTGGAGCCTCCGCACTGCCTCACACTCTTTTCCCCGGCCCCTCCTCTCGTGGCTGACTGCAAGTTGCGCTACTGCTCCGCCTCGGAGAGAGAGCCGCTCGTCATCACTCACCGGGCTCTCCTGTGTGCAGCGGAGAGGTCCGGGCCGGCTTCTAGAGGGGGGCAGCTGCCCCCCCTGCCCCGTGGTGGGTGCGCCTATGCCTTGCCAAATGTTCACTCTTTGCATCTCACCCAGACCCCCACAGACCCCCACAATTGGCAGCCATGCAAAGAAAACCCAGGTATCCTGTTATGCAGAGAACCTGGCGCCTGTGTGGTGCCTACACTGCTGTAGGCAGTTTACCTCTGGATACCAGTCTCTGGGAATCCGGCCGCTACTGTATTGTGACCAATGACTAAGAGCCAAGCCTGCAGCACACAGCACACCTGGTATCCTCAACTGGTGTCGCAGGGATTTTGCCCTGCTATTTGCACAGGTTTAAACAGATCAGAGCTCTCTTCGGGCATCTACAAGGCTGCATCTCATTTGGCTCAGGTGGTAAGCCAAATGCAGGTCTACCCAGTCTAAACCGAAAATTCACACGCCGACTCTCTTGCCTCTGGACACACGTACAGCCAGGTGCTATTTTAAGAAGACACACTTTCTCCGTGACGTATTGGCCAGCCGTTATTTTTAAACCCTCACATTCCCGTACGATTATCATTTTCTGTCGCCATAGGAACCTTGCTGCAAAGGTTTAAATATAGCATCTCCCCCCCTTCTGCCCCCCCCCCAGGGATATACAATTATTCCCTACTCCTTTTCTTATTTGGTTTGTAAAGGAGGGAATTAAACTTCTCATAAGGGAAGACATTACTGCCTGCAATGTACCAGGTGAGGCTGGGGTAAAGAATGCTATATAATAATATAATAAATCCCACTGCACAGATCGAGATGAGTTTCTTGTTTGAGACATCCACTGACTGCAGATGCGGCAGAGCTTATGGCAGGGCTAACCAACACAATGTTCTTCAGATGCAGGGGACTACAACTCCCACCAGCCCCAGCCAGTAGGGCCAGTGGTCAGGAAGGGATGCGAGTCGTAGTCCATCAGCATTTGGTGGGCATTTCATTGGCTACCAATGGCCCATGGTCCCTAGACTTGCAGAAGAAAAATCCTGCTACATATTGCACTGCAGTTATCGACCTTATCCAACGGTTGAGAAAAGATAAATACGCTGATATATTTGTTTAAGCATCATGGAGTAAAAGGCAATATTTAGAAAGGCCACAGAGAATATATATCTGAAATCCAATATTTCAAAGGAGGAAGAAACAACAACTAGAAGCAGGGCTTAATATCCACCAGGAGCAAAGCAGAGGCACTAAAGGAAAAAATTTGCAAAGTAATTTGATAAAGGAAAAAGGATTCAGGATATTAAAGAGAGGTTGTTCTTTTAAAGCATCAGTATAGTGAGTTCTGAACCAACTTCTGCTATGCAGTAACAATTTTTGCAGAAGCAGACAGTACCTGAGAAGTTCAATAAACTAAGGAATGCAATATCTTTTTCTCTCTCTTTTGCTTTAGTGCTCCGTTTATTTTCATTAAATGAATTTTGTACCCATTTGTAAAAAAAATCAGTCTGACTTTCACGTTTATTCATTAGCCCAATGGTGGGGGACCTCCAACCACTAGTGTAATTGGGCTAAGTGGAGTCCTAATAGGACCCATGACACCAGTTTTCCCCAAACCACACCCTCTTGCTTAATACCTGATGTTGTATGTGACACTTCCTGTATCACATGGGAACTCCCTAGTGCAGCCAATGGGCTCGCTCTCAGCACCGATCAGCTGGTGAACACTGAGGGAGAGTCCCTTTGAAGTGTGTTTGCTCTGCCCATCAGCTGATTGGTGCTGCGACCTGTACCAGTCAATTATGCACTAAAGCGGTTTGCATATCTTTGCTTATCTTCCATAAGTCTGCTTTTGCCAGTCAAGGAGGGAGTAGGGAAATATGAAGCCCTTTTGCATGACCAGTTGCTGGAATTTTTTTGAGAAAATCCTACTGTGATTTTACTCAACATTACCCATATACTTTTGAAGCTTACCTTCTCAGTCTTAAGAACTGGAAAGTTGATTAAAAAACGGGAGGGAGGGAGGGAGGAAGGGATCATAGAATCATAGAGTTGGAAGAGACCACAAGGGCCATCCAGTCCAACCCCCTGTCAAGCAGGAAACACCATCAAAGCATTCTTGACATATGCCTGTCAAGCCTCTGCTTAAAGACCTCCAAAGAAGGAGACTCCACCACACTAATTGGTAGCAAATTCCAGGAAGGAAGGAAGGAAGGAAGGAAGGAAGGAAGGAAGGAAGGAAGGAAGGAAGGAAGGAAGGAAGGAAGGAAGGAAGGAAGGATCCGGAACTCAGGCTGTTGCCTGCTGATCTTAATGCCAATTGCTATCATGGATGTACAGAACACAGACCATTCTACCCTTAAAAAAAACCCAAGTATGCATCATAGTAACATAATTTAATGAATAAGAATGGGATTCTGAATAGTTACACCTCTCCTTCCGCTCTGAAAATGCACATTGACTTAACTCGACCAGCCACTGGGGTTTCACACTCATACTCACACACACACACACACACACACACACACACACACTGTACCTTCTCTGTGTCGATCCCTTTGGACATTGACCACGTGGAGACGATATAATCCATGACTCGTTCGCTAAGGCCTTTGGGGACTTGGTACAACTTTAAGAAGTCTCTCACATTGTTCAGCATCTCATGGTAGCGGTTGGTGTTGGCGTACATCTGTTGGAAAATTGTGGTGACGTTTCCGAAAATAGTTGCATAAAGGAGAGCTGGAAAAGAGCAAGAAGCAGAATTAGAAACGCTAAACGGCTGGCGTTCACATAACATGCCCAAGCCGTGCTCCTTGTTTCACTGTGTAGCAAATCTCCATTTATGCCAGTCACGCCCGCCATCTTGGCCTCCCAGAGAGCTGTGCCTCTGGAACTATGCAGGACTTTTGGAAACATGGTTGGCAGGTATGACCATGTGGGCCTTCGCTTTACAGTATGCCCCACACTGTCAACAAAAATTAAAAGGAAAAACACTGTGATTGTGATGGCCAATGTGACTATGTTCTGCCTCCATGGTCAGAGGCAAAGATGCTTCTGAATACCAGTTGCTGCAACCCAAAGTGGGGTAGAGTGCTCTGGAGCTCAAATCCTGTTTGAAGGAAGGTGTCCATCTGGCCTCTGTGAGAACAGGAGGCTGGACCAGATGAGCCATTGGTCTGATCCAGCAGCATTCCTGCCAAGTCTCTTGCGGAGAAATCCGGGATCAGCAGCTGCGCGACACCGAAGTTGTGTAGACACAACTTCCGGTATCGCTTTGCCCATATATGGGCACCGAAAATGGCTGGCGCCGGACGTTGCGTCTACACATGTCCGGAAATGCATAGACGCAACTTCTGGTGCCGGCACTGGCCATTTTCGGTGCCCATCGATGGACAAAGCGACACCAGATAAATGGCCGCCGACAGGAGCCAAAATAAGGGAGAGGAGCTGAAACGGGAGACCACTGGGAAACGGTAAGGAAAAACGGGGGTTTCCCGGGAAATACGGGGTACTTGGCAGCTATGTCCAGCAGGGATCCTCTTATGTTCTTAGGATTGCCATCACCATGAAACCACCTGGCAAAGGGGAGGAGAGGGAAAGAGGTGTGTAGGCACCTAAATTCTAATTTTTTTACTGAGGTTGTTAGGCACGCTGGAGTTCAATTGGGCTAACTTAACATCACAGCAGCCTCCCCTCCCCAAATCACGCATGCAAACTGTTATGTACTGAGCTGAATCCTAGAACAATAGGATTCAGAATCAGCGGGAGCTACCCAATCCAACTCCAGGTGGAAGTGAATCCGCAACCTGATTGGCCTGTAGGAGCAGCCAATCAGGCTGCAGGCAGAAGTCAATCCACAATATAATTGGCCCACAGGTGTAGCCCTGAAGTAGCCAATCACGCAAGGCCCATTGTGTAAATAATGTATATAAGCAGATGGTTTTGGGAAAAGAGCCATTCTTCTTCTCCTCTTCTCCTTGATGACTATGAGCTGAATAAAGAGCATGAAATTCACTCTCGACTCCGAGTACATTTCACAAACAAAGCACACTGCAACCAACCATGCCCCGGGGCCCTCTGATCTGCCTGCTGGGAGCCTGAGGGGCCCTGCCCTGCCTCTCTCCACCTGGCTTGGGGCGGGGGCTAACAGGCTCCATAAAGGACTGCTGCTGCTGCTGCTCGACAGAGAGGGCCCCTTTTTAAAATTGTTTTTATTTTTTATCTATGTCATTTTAAATTGTAATTGATATTAATGTTGTATTCTTAGTTTTAGATTTCACGATTTATGTGGAAATTGTTTTCCATTTGGTTGTGTACCTTTTGATGTGTTTTATTTATTGTTTATGACTTTTGTTATGTTGGTAATTATGTAAATCTTGTCATGTTGTAAGCCGCCTTGAGCATTGTTTTAACTATGGAAAGGCAGCATACAAATAAAATGATGATGATGATGATGATCTCTTGCCCTCCACCAGCAAGATACTGACCCATGCGACGCTAACACAAACGCTCCGCTCATATATTACAAAAAAGAATGGAAGTTTATTGTCCGCCCCCATGCCTATTTCCTCCCTTTTGTCTCCCCAATTATCTCCCCCCCACCAACCCCATGCTACCCATACCAAAAATGTCTCAAACTGAATGTAGCTGACCTGCATGAAGGACTCTGTGATTTGAAAACAGAGACACTGAATGTACCAAACCCTACGCCAAAGGATAAATGGACATAAATCTGACATCAGGAATCACAAGACAGAGAAACCAGTAGGAGAACACTTCAGTCTCCCAGGACATTCTATACAAGATCTCAAAGTACCTGTCTTATTACAAAAGAATTTCAGAAATAGACTGGAAAGAGAAGTTGCTGAATTGCAAAATATTTTAATAAAAGCATAAAAAACAGCAACCAGATGACCTATTCCCCCTCAGAAGCGAAAGGCAACATGTATCAACGTGTAGTGAAAAAACTGGTGCTTCTCAAAGCACGTGAAAGGTTGAATCCTCTGAGCCATTACAGATACACCTGACTCCTGAGACGTATTGGGAACCACCATGCAAAGACTTTCAGTCATTTCTAAAACCTGCAGCTGTAATTCCACTGGAATTGTTGGAAGATTCAAGCAAATGTCACTGAAATGAATGGAAAATGTTTAGGGCTGAACAATATGATGGTGGAACATTATTTTCCCTCAAAGGGTGTGTGGGGGGGGGTTATGAGGGAGCATGCATATATATATGTAAACTGTGCTATTTTTGAATTAGCTTTGTTTGAAAGTGGGCACTCTGGCTGGAACATAGCGACGTGTGTTAAACTCTGTTTATTTAACATGCTGCCTGCCTGTTATAAAAGCTGCCCTATTTTTCCATCTCCCGGCGTTGATCAGATTTCTGCAGACCTGGGATGTACTGTAATTTTCAAGTCACAGCAGAAAATCCACCACAATCCTGGCCCTGAGACCTGCAGGCATCCCAATGAAATAACCAGGACTCGCTCCCAAGGGTGCAAAGGCGAAGATGCCACACAACATTTATTTGATTTGTATTTCATTTTTCGTCGAGTCCAGTTTTATAGGGACATCAAAACATCGGACTCTGTTTTATGGCAAGTCTGAATTAAGGTCCATCAACCTTGATGTTGTCTACTCTGACTGGCAGCAGCTCTTTGGGGGCTGCAAGCAAGGGGGTATTCCCAGTCTTACCTGGATAAGCCTGGGATTGAACCTGGGACCTTCTGTATGCAGAGCAGATGCTGTGGCTCTGAGCCACATCCCTTCCCCCATGCCCCCAAGTTCTTTTCACCCAAATTTATCAGCATCCACAGCTGTAGCAGCTGCAACAACACTGGGAAGGAGCCTTGGTGGAGCAGCACAAGTGGCTATGGGCTCTTCTGACCCCTGAGGCCATCGTTGGCAGATTCCTGATGCCAGCCATTCCTCAAGGAAGCCCGCAAGGAGAACATGAAAACCAAGAGCCCTTCCCTTTACCGTGTCAATGGAGTTTCAGTTCAGATACAGCCGTTCCTTGGATCGCGAACGCCTTGCGACTCGAACATTTTGGCTCCCGAATGCCGCAAACCCAGAAGTGAGTGTTTCGGTTTGTGGACGATTTTTGGAAGCCAAACATATTGATGCGACTTCTGATTGAGCGCAGGAAGCTCCTGCAGCCAATCGGAAGCTGCGCTGAAGGGATAGCCTCTGGACAAGTGTGGCAGGTCCCTTGACCATTGACCAAAGGGAATCCATGTTTATGTATTCAAAAATCTTCCTGTCTCTGATAGAAAGTAAACCAGACAGCACTTTGCACACAGGCAAGAATCTCTGTTTGTACCTTTCTCTGTAACCACAAAGCTTCAAGAGGAAACTAGCTTATGTTCTATTCCATCTGACGACAGAGGATGTAGCCGGCCACAAAACCACAAGTTCTAAGTAGGGCGCAACCACAACTGTGCCTGCAAAATTCCAGGAATATAGACACGGGTATGAAAGGTCCCAGGTCCATAACACCACCTAGTGGAGTTATACAAACAGCTTTGTATGTAATAGGCAGACGTTCTGATTGGTTAATTTATTCTCTATATAAGCACTCTGCGCATGTACAGGGGGTGTGCAGAATGAGAAAACGGTTATTCCCACTGCATCATTTATTGCATTTGTCTGACAAATCTAATAAATATGTTTATGATATAGAAACTGCCTGAATTGTTTTCGTCTGGTAAATCTGGGAAGCTAATCATCCATATTACAGCGCCTTGGTTTTCGAATGTTTTTGGAAGTCGAACGGGCTTCCAGAATGGATTCTGTTCGAGAACCAAGGTATGACTGTACCATGGCTAATAACCCTGGCCCCATTATGCAGGTGGCTATGCAGTCTCGCCGGTTGCGACGCTCGCTGAAGTCATCACTTGGCCAGAGCTGATGTCTGGCAGCATGAATTGGGCTTCATTAGGGAGCAGCATGGAATGTCTGTGGGTTCCTTAAATTGCAGACAAACCAACAATCCATGTTTTGCTGGACAGGAACATGATAGGAGCTTTTCACAGAGTTTTCCTGTAAACTTGCTAGAGTCATCCCCACTCGGCACTTCCTCCCTTCCTCTCCCTGCTCTGCCAGATATGTGACAACATCTGCTACATTTTTAGCTAGACTTAAGTACAGTGGTACCTCGGTTTACGAACTTCCAGAACAAAGTCCGTTCTTAAACCAAAACTGTTCTTAAACCGAGGCGCGCTTTCCCTAATGAGGCCTCCCGCCGCCAGTGCCCTTCCACCATTCGGATTCCGTTCTTAGTTTTTAAATAAGTTTTATTGGATTTTACACAAAAAAAGAGAAAACGAGGGGGGGGGAGCGACAAAAGAAAAAAAAGACAAAAACTTTAAGAAAAAGCAAATACAGAGATCTAGAACAATATCATCACATCTTATTTCTTCATTGTTCTTCACTTATCTCCCTTACGATTCTTTTATAGTTAACTCATAGCATTTCTAGAATCTTAACTAAACATCATAAAGATACATCTTAGCTCTCTTATTTATATATAATTCTTAATCAGTTTATATAAAAGGGTGAAGAAAAAATGAAAAGAAAAAACCCATAAAAATAATAAAAAAGACATAATTATATTTTTTCAATTTCAAATCTAAACATTTCAGACTTCCTCATTCCCCTTCCTTGAGTTCTTTATAATTCACTAATTATTGCAGTTTCCAACTCTAAAATTACATTCTTTCTTCTAGATTATAACTTCTTTTTAACCATTAACCCTTCATGCTTCTCTTTACCTTAATTACCCAATATTCTCTACCCTTTTACCCAAAAATATTCAGACTAATTTTCAAAATCTTTTACCCCCTTTTTATTCCCACTCTCAAAACTAAATCTACCCCCTTTCCTTGGAATCGGTGTCTCCAGAGATTTCAGCCAGCTCCTTCATACTTTCCGAGTTCAAACCCTGTTTTACCAACCAATAAAAATTAGCATAATTTAAGCTTGCCTGATATCAGTTACTCTTCACCAAGTATTCTGAGTGACTGAGTGTTATTTTTACCTTTTGCAAAAGACTGCTTGTGTGATTATTGTTTTAAGGGGAGAAAGGAGGGAAAGCCAAGGGAAATCCAGTCTGCCTTAAAGCATCCTGGACTACGTAAAGGTTAAAACTAGCCTAGCTAAGCTTCCCTTTAAGCTGCAAAGGGACAGCACTCTGCTGAACTCACGGATGTGAGGAAGGATAATGCCTAATAAACGTATCCTTTCCTAGCATCTATTCACATCCCAACAATATCAAGGAAAGAAAAATTCTACTCTTGATTTTGCTCTCGGCACGGAACAGTCTGGAAGGATGCTTCCAGCGCCATAAAGCTGTGTTCGTGTGCATCCCCCTGGCTACACCTGCTGCCGTCAGCGCTTTCGTCCTGTTGGGCAGGGACCCAACAATAAAACCCCGTGGAGGCGGTTTTGTCAATTACCAAACAAAGCAGGCAGAGCATCCCTGGCTATTTAAAAAGAAAATACTGTAACTGATTCATTGCTGTTTCAGCATTTCCTAGAAGTTCTAAATGGGCCTTTCAGGAAGGAAAAGAAGAACAACATGTGCAGGAAACTATGTTTCCTCTGTAGTTTAGGGGTGGTGGGGGGGAGAGAACTGTGGTCCTCTTGAAGCAGGGATGGGGAACCTGCGCCCTCCAGATATTGGACTACAACTCCCATCACCCCTGGCCTTTGACCATCCTGCCTATTATCCTTCTAAGACTGTGGTTTCCTAAAGTGGGCGATAACAGTCTTGGGGAGATCTAAGAGGTAAGTGGGCAGCAGGGGTTGCTGGAGGTGTAAGTGACTATCAGACTTTAATTAAACTAAATATTTTAATTGAACTAAACAATTTAATTTGGATTTTGAACAGATCTGCAATTAATTGCAACTTTTTTGAATGTTGTTATCTTCCATACATCACTACTGGGAAAACCATAGCTTTAAGGTCCGTATAGTTAAAGCTATGGTTTTCCCAGTAGTGATGTATGGAAGTGAGAGCTGGACCATAAAGAAGGCTGATCGCCAAAGAATTGATGCTTTTGAATTATGGTGCTGGAGGAGACTCTTGAGAGTCCCATGGACTGCAAGAAGATCAAACCTATCCATTCTGAAGGAAATCAGCCCTGAGTGCTCACTGGAAGGACAGATCGTGAAGCTGAGGCTCCAATACTTTGGCCACCTCATGAGAAGAGAAGAATCCTTGGAAAAGACCCTGATGTTGGGAAAGATTGAGGGCACTAGGAGAAGGGGACGACAGAGGACGAGATGGTTGGACAGTGTTCTCGAAGCTACGAACATGAGTTTGACCAAACTGCGGGAGGCAGTGCAAGACAGGAGTGCCTGGCGTGCTCTGGTCCATGGGGTCACGAAGAGTCGGACACGACTAAACGACTAAACAACAACAACATCTTCCATTGTCTCTTGAGATGGACAGATCCCAACAACAACGACACTATCTTGTGGGTCACGCAAACAGCTGTTCTTGATCATTGTTTTTTATAGGGCAGGGCAGGGGGAACTGGGGGTCAGTTTATGGCCCCAAAACGTTTGGGAACCACTGGTCTAAGGGGTAATTTCCCTCTCCCTCAGAGTGACACTGCAATTTCCCAAGGCCCACCTTTTCCATGGCATCAGGGGAGTGCCAACCTGGGAGCAGGACACACAGCTATCATCTCCCCAGAGGTTTCCTTCACCAAGTTCTTTGCCTTCCTCCGTTTCTCCTGGTCAGCCACTTTAGCCTCAAGGGAACAAGCCTATCACCTAAGAGCCAGGATCTCACCACACTGAAGACACACCACGACTTCTGTCCAGCAGGAAGACAGCCATACATGCGGCAATGTGCAATGCAATGGGAAGACTCCCCTTCCCTTGTTGCATGAGCTTTTGGAAACACATCAATGATTCCTTCTCCTTACAGAGCTCTGGACAAACTTCCCCAAACACAGAATGCTTCCAAGATGAAGACAGCTTGCTGAGAGAAATTACCTAGGCCCTTGCAGTAGGTAACAAATAAATAAATAAATACTAGAGTGATCTGTCACATGAGCAACTGTCTGCTCATTCAATAAAGCTTCTTCTCTCCCAACCTCCCTGTAGACCCCTGAGCCCCCCCAACTTTCAGGGGGAGCCCATCCCATTCCACTGTTTGAGGCCAATCCAAATAACGTTTTTGTACCAGCCACTGGCCATGACAAATCTGAATCAAAAATAAACACAAGCAAAAGGGATGTAGCGCCGCAAGTATTGGTCTCTATCTTAGAGTGCTAAGAAGAGGAAGGCACGCTTTGGCAAACTCACCGTGATCAACTCCCACCCAGAAACCAATGTCCCCACTGTGGAAGGACGTGCGGATCCAGAATTGGATCCAGAATCCACAGACACTTACTCGACTCACTGCTAAGACCTTGTTCATGGAAGACAATCTTACTCGGCTACGAGTGAGAAGAAGAAGGAGAAGAAGAAGAAGAAGAAGAAGAAGAAGAAGAAGAAGAAGAAGAAGAAGAAGAAGAAGAAGAAGAAGAAGAAGAAGAAGAAGAAGAAGAAGATCTCTATTTAGATCTCTGTTTCTCCCTTTCTGATCATTTTGGCTGGCAAAACAAAAACGGTGATTTTATGATAACGTTACCAGACGCCCCCGTTTCCCAGGGACAGTCCCCGGATTTACAAATCAGTCCCCTCACAAAATCCACTGAAGTTGAAAAGTGTCCCTGGATTCATTGAAAAAAATCTGGTAATCTTACTTTATGAGTCACTGAAGCATTTACATCGCTAAGACCTTCTCTGCTGGGGAGAGACATCTTTCCTGTATAGATGGTAAGGTCAGAAATCACCTCCTGGGTCCAATGTATAGTGAGCAATATAGTGAATAGTACAAGATGCCTTCCACCTGCGGCTGCCCACATATATGGAGATCTCACAAGAGCTCATTGGCAGGCGCTGCTTTTCCTCGCTTCTCTGGCAGTCCCGCCCCGTGGGATTTCAGCACCCGAGGCAGCTGCCTCATTTTGCCTCATGGGTGAGCCGGCCCTGCCATCTGTGCTTCGAAGGGTAGAGCAGCCTTCTGGAGAAGATTTGGCGTGTCCCCAGGGGAGAGAGGAAGGGGAGGTTCTGTGGCACAAGTAGACATCAGTTCTGCTGGGGTGTGGGCACAAGTGGATCTCACCCATAATGCAATTAGACTCATTAGGAAACCCCCCCCCCCAGTTTGTGGAAGTTGTGAGAAATCACTTTGTTTTCTCCAACGTGCCTCCTTACCCCAAATTAATCAGGAAATTGCCATTAGGTTGTTATTGTCGCTTTCTCCTAAGATGCGTGCTGCTGCATTGCATTCGTCAACTCTTCTGAATAAAATAATGAGCTGAGTCTTTCTGAGGTTGAAAGTATGCATGGAATACTTAGCAGAGTTAAGCTAAATAGCTTTCAATAGCAAGCATATCATCATAACACTCAAAGAACTCCCCGACTTTACGCTCTGGAAACTCCACAATTTATGCTCCAAATTGCCTCTATTAAAAATAAGCAAAATAGCACCAGGTTAATAATATCCTCTAATGGGCAACGTGTTTTGACGGAGGTGTTTTTTAATGGAGATTTATACATAAGAACTAAATGCTCTCAACGGTGCTTCCTAGCAGCGCTAAAAACTGGGATTGGCCCAAGACACACACACCTAACCAAACAGAAAAGAGGAAAAGAATAGAGCATTGACTTCCTATACTTTTCCAAGCAGAATTGAAGATCTTTCTTAATATTGGCACATAGTGTCCTAAATGGGAAGCATATTGCAACGTTTACAATGCATTAGCATGCAGTGCTTCCTGGATTCCTATTAAGGGAGGTGAGAGCAATTTAAGGTGAAACAGCAGATGGAACTGAAGCTCAGAATCTCTCCAGGAGATGTTCCTCAGATGAAAATAGGGACATTTCTCATTCCCCCCACCCAGGTGACCCACCTTGGTCCTCCATTTTTGTGCCCCCAAGCATTTCCCATCAAGGATCTGAAAACCTTATGAGGAACCAAGCCTTATGAGGAACGGTTGAAGGAGCTGGGTATGTTTAACCTGGAAAAGAGACCGAGAGGAGATATGATGGCCATATCAACACCAAGTGTTGTTGCTGACCTTTAAAGCCCTAAACATCCCCAGTCCTGTATACCTGAAGGAGCGTCTACACCCCCATCGTTCAGCCCGGACACTGAGGTCCAGCTCCGAGGGCCTTCTGGCGGTTTCCTCCCTGTGAGAAGTGAGGTTACAGGGAACCTGGCAGAGGGCCTTCTCGGTGGTGGTGTCCACCCTGTGGAACGCCCTCCCAGAAGATGTCAAGGCAATAAGCAACTATCTTACTTTTAAAAGGCATCTGAAGGAAGCCCTGTTTAGGGAAGTTTTTAATGTTTAATGTTGTGTTGTGTTTTTAATATTCTGTTGGAAGCCGCCCAGAGTGGCCGAGGGAACCCAGCCAGATGGGCGGCGTATAAATAAATAAATAATCTTCGAATATTTGAAGGGCTGTCAACTGGAAGAGGAAACAAGCTGGTTTTCCCCTGCTTTGGAGTTGAACCAATGGCTTAAAGTTACAAGAAAGGAGATTCCAACTAAACACCAAGAAAATTTTCTGACAGTAAGAGTTTTTTTGACAGTGGAATGGTCTTCCTCACCAGGTGGTGGACTTTCCTTTAAACAGAGGTTAGATGACCATCTGTCATGGATGCATTAGCTGAGATTTCTGCATTGCGGGGGGTTGGACTGGATGACTCTTGGGGTCCATTCCAACTCAACAATTCTATGATTCTATAGTGATTCCAGACCTGGTTGGATGTTGTGCTGCTGTAGCTAATTGATATCTTTAACAAGCTTTCGTTTTTAAAGGAGACCTCAGGGCCATCTCTAAGGCCCGGGCTGGGTGGCACAAGGCGCCAGGGTGCCTGGCCACCAGGGGCGCGGAAGGGGCGCCGAATGGTGTCTGGGAGCAGCGTGTGGCCATTGAGCTTTCTCTCCTCTTCTTGCCCATGAAGCAGAATCAGCGAGACTCCTGCCTAGAGTGGCACCATGCGCCTGCTGCCACTCTAGGCAGGAGTCTCCCTGATTCTGCTTATAGTGCACCTCTTGGTGGGCCACCCCTCAGGCACCGGCGCCGCACTGCCACAAGTGTAGTACTTTGCATTTCTCCCTGTTAAAATTCATCTTGTTTGCTTTGGCCCAGTTGTCTAATCTGTTAAGGTCATTTTGAATTGTGATCCTGTCCTCTGGGGTATTAGCCACCCCTCCCAATTTGGTGTCATCTGCAAACTTGCTCAGGATGCCTTCAAGCCCTTCATCCAAGTCATTGATAAAGATGTTGAATAAGACTGGGCCCAAGACAGAACCCTGTTCCTCCCCACTAGTCACTTCTCTATGGTGAGCGAAATAGCATTATCAGTGAAAACAGTTTGTTCAATGTTTGCCTTTTTATGGAGTTTACTTTATGATGAACATTAACCACTTTAAAACTGTGCTCTTTACTTTCCCTGTAAACTTTATTGTTATTAACTTGAACAGAAATTAATCATACACAACACACACACAAAGAAAAATAAACACATGTTTAAAAACACCAGAGGGGGAGGAGCAGACATGCCTCTCTCCTTCCCTCCTGATCATATATTTAAACTCTTCTCCCTCCCCCTTTAACCACGTGAATTTGCAAGCCCCCCCCCATTTTTGGGAGGGGGCAGAGCCAGGTCTGAGATCCCCCCCAAAGCACCAAATTAGGACCAAAATCAGATTGCGTTTGTGTGCATTATTTTCAATAGCAGATGGTGCAGGCAGGCTTTCTGTGTGAGCAGGATCAAAAACAGGCATCCCCAAACTTCGGCCCTCCAGATGTTTTGGACTACAATTCCCATCATCCCTGACCACTGGTCCTGTTAGCTAGGGATCATGGGAGTTGTAGGCCAAAACATCTGGAGGGCCGCAGTTTGGGGATGCCTGGTCAAAAACAAAGGATTTGGTTAGAGGGCTAATCCCAAATGGGGAGCTACCAGAAGGCAGAATATGGTTTGGTTGGTGCAGGACATGAAGTGCCCCATGGTTTGCAGATCCTTTTATGAACCTTTCCCAGCTCCACAACATGCTTTCCTAAGGTGTGGTCAAGCAGAATAGTACACAGTGAGGTCCAGAGACAGGCAGCACAAGGACAGGCCTTTTGCGTGGACAGGCGGAGTCCCCCCCCCAAAAAAACCCAAGCGACCCCTGAGCGGAATAATGACTCAGACAACGTGTTATGGGATTAAAATTGGCCACAACTTTATTAAGATTCAAGTGTAGGAAGACCTTGGCCCTGAATGCATTGGGCGCTATCCTTCCCCAGTCCCCAGCCGGGGGATCTGGGGGACTTCAGGGTTATCCAGACTGTATGGGGGTTGGTTGGGCTGGCTCTGGAGAACATATGTTCAAGCAGAGAGAGCCCGCCCCTGTTTGCCGCTGCTGGAGGGGGAAAGCAATGGCAACCATTCGGTGTATGGTTAATGCTTGCCCCCAAGACCCCTTTAACCGGGGGAACCCTGATCTTGATGCCGTAAAGGGGGTGAGGTCACTGCCTCACACCCACCCATTAGGAATATAGCCAAAAGGAATCCGCCCAAGGCCTGAAACTGCCAAAGTTGTGACGTATTGCTACGGGAAAGGCAAAACCTGCCAATGCAGGAAAATTCAACAGCGACCCTGACGTAGCAGCGCCTGTGTACCTGTGGGAAAAGGGGTTAACCTGCAAAGAAAACTTCACTTAGGGTGTGGAGGGTGGGAGAAGCTCTGGAGCCAACTGCTGCTTGCGGGTAAGATTCAGATTCTATTGTGAGTGCTGGAAAGTCCCACCCCCTTACCTGGCCTGTCCCCTGGCAACACCTCCCCAGGTGGGATTGGACGATTGGCTGGGGTAGGCGGAGACCCCAGGTATCCAGCCTGGAGAGGTAGTGCCAGATCCGAACTACCAGGTAGCTGCTGTGTGGTCCAGGGGGCTGCGCGCAACCACGCAAAAATTGCCCCCCCCCCGTTTAATGTGGGGAGCGGTCATTCTGCAGTGGCTCCCCATTTGTGGAATGCTCTCTCCAATGAGGCTTACCTGGCACTTTCATTACATATATTTAGGACTCTTATCCGCAAGAGGATGGTCACCTATAAAATAGGACACTCAGCCCCTTAAAACTGCAACAGTGCACACATCGGTGTAGGCTACTCAGGTATCCCAGCTCTGCTGCTGGTGGTTGTTTCATAAATGTGCATGCAACCAGAATAAAAAGAAAGGAAAGAATAATAGAATCTTAGAGCTGGAAGGGAACCAAGGGGTCATCTAGTCCAACCCCCTGCAATGCAGGAATGTCACTGGTGGAAGAACTCCCCAACAGTCAATTAAATGATGCAAAATTTCATGGAACGTCGGCTTTCTGTGGAGAACCACATTTTTGGTCCTTGTGGATACCCCTAAGCTTTCGGCGATCAACTCACAGTGGAGCTGTTGCCTTTCAGCTCTTGCCTCATTCAGGCTCGTTTGCTGTAATTTCAGATCGGCCTGCTAGATTTTTCCTACGGAGCATGAAGAGTCTCCATTACACGCCTCCCCCTCCTTATCCAATTTGTATATAACACATGGTGCGATGCAGGCAGCATCACAATCATCATAGCCATGACTCAAACAACCCTACGCTTCGTTGTCAGTCTTCTCCCCCAGATGCTGACCTCACTGCCATCATATCTCCATAATTATTTCCTTTGCCCGAAGGCTTCCTCGATATTAGATTAGCCTTAAAAGGCTTGCGAAGGGTATAATGAACCGATCTGAAACACCTCGGCCTTGATTCCTCTCTCCCTGTACAAAGCAAGGAGGGGAGGAGGGCATGTAACCCAGTTTGAAATCTCACATATGCGGCCCCAACCACATGGGGCTCCTGCACATGCACTCATGTGGTGTAGATATAGATGCCGATGTTCTTTATGTGCCACCAAGCGTGCTGGCGAATGCTGTCTCATTTCGCTTGAACAACAGGGACTAACCAAGTTCTGGGCCAAGACTGCCAGGACAAGTTCAAGGTGCTATTGTTAGTATATAAATGTCAGGGACCGTGGTGAGGAGGGCTGCACAGAGGAGGAACTGTGGGAGCCACCCCCTCCCCCTGCTCCTGCTCCTGAATCTTCCCAGGAGCAGGAGGACAGTATAGATTTGGAACAGTGGTTTGCAGAGGGGCATAGTTCAGAAGGCAGAAGCTGGGAAATGCTGGATGGGGAAAGGCTAGCAGAAGAAACACTGGAGGGAAATTAACAGATTCACAGTCTCTGGACAGCATTCACCCCACTTCTTCAAGGACACGGAGAGCTCAGAAAGTGTTAGAACAGAAAACGCAGAGGGTACAAGCTCAGGTTACAAGATGGAGGTGTGACGTGGATTAATAGGGATGGGCGGGGAAGTAACCCTTAATTGGAAACACCACCATGTGTTATTTGTTCTCTCACTGTGATTATTAAAGATTCTAACCAGTAAGACACTTCTTTCATTTGATCTTCTGTTTACTGCCACAGGGGAGGAAGCTAATTCCCCGAAGCCTGACAACAAAGCCCTTACAGCTTGGGATCATTTACTCATGAGATGGCCTTACCCCAATATGCCCCCTTGACCTCTTTGATCTGTTCCAAGTGCTACACAATACTTTCCCCACATTTGTAAGAAATCCATCTTTCACTGTGGATGGGCCTATACTTTGGCTATCAACATCAGGCAGGGGCCTTATGTTGATCAGATTAGTCTGACATCACCTATTTTTCAGAACTTTTTTGGGTAGGACTCGAACCAATGGCTTCAAGTTTCAAGAAAGGAGATTGCAACTCAACATCAGGAAGAACTTTCTGGCAGTAAGAGGTGTTCAACAGCCTCCCCCTCGGGAGGTGGTGGTCTCTCCTTCCTTGGAGGTTTCTGAGCAGAGTTTTCATGCAGGGGGTTGGCCTAGATGAGCCTTGGGGCCCTTTCCAACTCTTCAATTCCACGATTCTATGAAGAACGTTGACATGTGTTTTAATCTCGCTTTTTTAAATGTTTTAAACACTTGTTTTAAAATCATTTCCCTTCCCCTATCATTTCCACACTTCTTTAAATATCATCCCAACCGCTGTCTAATTGCCATTTACACACAAACGCACACCTTGCCAGTTACATTTGCTTCACTTTGTCTGGTAGCGCCGATCTAAATTGCATTTGCCAAGCAGCCGGTAGCATTAACGTCACGAGAAACCAGCAACTTGGTTTTCTGTCCAAAGCCTGGGAGAGTGGGGGGGGGGGAATATATATACCAGCTTCTGCAGAATGTGCTTGACTCTGGTATCGCTACTGAGCCGTGACTGACATCTGTGGATTAAAGCCATGTCATGTTTGTTCTTTCACCTTCCTTGCTGTGCCAGGGATGTCACAGGTAATAAGCATGAGGCGCAAAGGGGGACACAGTGTCACTCTTGTAGGGCGGCCCAAAAGCCAATGGGGTCAAAATTAGCTGCTTCCATCAAAAAGTTCCATGAGTCATTCTGGCAGCTGTCGTCGGTGCCGCTCAGGAGAGCCCAGGAAGCTTTGTTTTTTTTGCTGGGATGGGCTATTTGTGCTGCTCTTTTAATTTATTCCCAGCAAATTTTCAGACTTGGACACACAGCCCTTGTCATATTTTGTGGGAAATTGGGTGACAAGGTAGTTGCCTCAGGCAGGCTCCCGAATCCATAACTCCCACGCTGGAAAACAAATCTGTCTGCCTATTAAAGCACAGCTAGGAGATATAGGAACATGCATTGATGCATTGCTTCAGCCGTGTTCAAACTTTCTATCCATCCATCAATCCATCTGCAGGAATGTGGACTACAAAAGCCATTTCCCAAGGGTTTCATAATTGGTGAAAGTTGCAAAGAGGTTTCTGATGGGTTTCTAAAGATCTTGGGAGGAGAGGGAGGTGGGGAAGGCGTGTTGGAACAGTTCAAAGTTTTGATTATTCTCTCTCCCCTCCCCCAGATTTGTCACATTAGTGATCCCAGTCCATCATGGCAAGAAGGATAATGGCACAACACTACATAGCCAGGTTTGGCTACATAATAATAATAATAATAATAATAATAATAATAATAATAATAATAATTTGTCCATGGACTTTTCTTGACAGGGGTACTGGAGTGGCTTGCCGGTTCCTGCTCCAGGTGGATCACGTTTAGTCAAAACTCTCCACTATGACCTGTCCGTCTTGGGTAGCTCTGCATGGCATAGCTCATAGCTTCACTGAGTTATTCAAGCCCCTTCGCCACGACAAGGCAGTGATCCATGCCTGGCGTGCTCTGGTCCATGGGGTCACGAAGAGTCGGACACGACTAAACAACAAATAATATTTTTTTATGTATACCCCGCCCATCTGGCTGGGTTTCCCCAGCCACTCTGGTCGGCTTCCAACAAAATATTAAAATATAATAGTCCTTCAGATATTAACAGCTTCCCCAAACAGGGCTGCCTTCAGATGTCTTCTAAAAGTCTGGTAGTTGTTTTTTTTCCCCTTTGACATCTGGTGGGAGGGCGTTCCACTGGGCAGGTGCCACTACCTGCCACATCTTGGCATCTCTGAGAGTAAATGAGATCAGTTGGGGAAAGCAATGCTTTTTGACAATTGCATAGGATGTCATCCCAATCAGATCTGGCTAATGATGACATCACTGAAACCAAAAGACGTCAGTGTAAATGGGCATTCAATTTTATTTTTTTATTTTTGCAAAAGGATAAACTTTTCTGTCAAAAACATTTGCAAAAGAAAATCAGCCACCCTGTGATGTGTTTGGGCTCAGTCCTAATAGAAGTATACAATTTGCACAGTTGATTCAAATTTGGGTTTCTCAGGTGCAAATTTGCTCTTTTCCCTCTTGTGTGTTTGCACTTTCTGTTCCATTTTGGTTTCCCTCAGTTTCTCATTTTTTCTAATCATCATTTGAGTTCTCCACATTTCCACATTTCCAGAGAAGCGGACATGGAGCAGCAATGGATTCAAACTACAAGAAAGAAGATTCCACCTGAACATTAGGAAGAACTTCCTGACAGTAAGAGCTGTTCAGCAGTGGAATTTGCTACCAAGGAGTATGGTGGAGTCTCCTTCTTTGGAGGTCTTTAAGCAGAGGCTTGACAGGCATATGTCAGGAATGCTTTGATGGTGTTTCCTGCTTGGCAGGGGGTTGGACTGGATGGCCCTTGTGGTCTCTTCCAACTCTATGATTCTATGATTCCACATCAATTAGTCAGCATATTAGTGTACATTTCTCCTGATAACAAATATTTTTGTTATGCAATCTTGCCCAATAAACACATTTTTGTGCAAAACAATTTCCCCAATATACATGTGTGTGTGTGTCACTATTTTCATTATATGCATTTTTATGCACTCTTCACCCTAGCATGTGCATTTTTGCGCACATTACCCAGCTAGAGAAATGCACCGCATAATTCAGAGAAGAGCAAAATGTCAAAGGACGGCTGTGTTTTTGGTTCACGTATTATTTTGGAGAGTGTGATTCAGGTAGATTCACCTTGAAATGCAATTTCTCCCCCATTCCTACTCTGTTCCGACTTCCTCTAATGAGTCGTCTTTGTCAAACCAGAGGACAGATCGTTCTGTAGCAGCAAAACAATGACGACCATCAGATGTCAGTGCAGTTAATTAATGCTATGATGAGTTTTAGAGGGATCAAAAAGATGAGGGGGGGGGCGGTTAAAACTGATGGCAAAACTGTGTGATTACAAAACTGCGGACGTCTCTTTCGGCTTCTCGCCGTGTATTCCATATTTAATGTCTGCAACGCTGCCGCCGTAATTGGCTTTTCCTTTGGATTGCCTAGCGGGGCAAACATATGGCAGCTGTTCCTCGTAAAAAACCCAGGTAACAATATGCTGATGCTCATGGAGCCAGTTCCAGGGAGTGCAGATTCACAAATAAGTGAGCAGATATTTATAGGCTCTCTTTTAAAGCACATTCCTTTCCATGTGAGGAGAGCTGGGGAGCGCAGGTAAAAAGTCTCGGCAGGGATTACATAAACCTGGCTGCCCTCGGCTTGCGAGGCCACCAGGTAAAGCTAAGACAGCAGACCATTTGCGCTCAGCATGCTCTTCGTTTGTCAGCATGAGGGTCATGGCAAGAGGGCGGGGACTCCAAATCTCATCTGCATCCATCAGGGAGTGGCAATGGAGGTGCCTCAGGCATCAACATCATGCAGGTACAAGTTGCTGGCCAGTTACTTAGTCTTGCTGTGGGTTCCAGGCAGGCATCGGCAGTAGGCACTGCTGGACCCACACTCCTGCAGGGGGGTGTTAATGTCCACCTCTGGAGCCACCCGACCCTGGTGCTCCTCGGTCTTACTGTCGGTGCCTGTTGACCTGCCTTCTCTGAGCATACAAAATGTGACCAGAGGGAGGAGGAACTTATCAAGGTTCATTGCACCGAGTCAGCCCATTGATCCATCTATTGTTGTTGTTGTTGTTGAATTATAGATACAGCTAGGTAGCCGTGTTGGTCTGAGTCGAAACAAAATATAAAAAAATTCCTTCAGTAGCACCTTAAAGACCAACTAAGTTTTTATTTTGGTATGAACTGAAGGATTTTTTTTATTTTGAATTATAGAGTTGGAAGACACCCCAAGGGTCATTCAGTCGAACCCCCTGCAATGAAGGAATCTCAGCTAAAGCATCCATGACAGGTGGCCACCCAACCTCTGCTTAAAAACCTCCAAAGAAGGAGAGTCCACCACCTTCCGCTGTTGAACAGCTCTTACTGCCAGAAAGCTTTTTTTGAATGTTTAGTTGGAATCTCCTTTCTTGCATCTTGAAGCCATTGGTTCGATTCCTTCCCTCCAGAACAGGAGAAAACAAGCATGCTCCCTCCTCCATGTGATAGCCCTTGAGATATTTGAAGAGGGCTTTTGTATCTCCTCTCAGTCTCCTCTTTTCCGGGCTAAACATAACCAGCTCCATCAACCGCTTCTCATAAGGCTTGGTTTCCAGACCCTTCATCATCTTGGTTGCCCTCCTCTGCACCTGTTCCAGCTTGTCAACATCCTTCTTAAATTGCAGTGCCCAGAATTGGACACAGTATTCCAAGTGTGGTCTGACTAAGGCAGAATAGAGTGGGGCTATTACTTCCCTTGATCTGGACACTGCTTCTAATGATGCAGCCTAGAATAGTGTTAGCTTTTTTTGCTGCTTCATCACACCATTGACTCACGTTAAGCTTGGGGTCCACTAAGACCCCTAGATCCTTTTCATATGTACTGCTAGCAAGCCAGGTGTTACCCATCCTATATTTGTGCATCTGGTTCTTCCTGCCTAAGTGTAGAACCTTACGTTGTTGTTGTTGTTGTTGTTGTTGTTGTTGTTGTTGTTGTTGTTGTTATACCACCTTTTTCCCTAATTGGGGCTCAAGGCAGCATACAGATAAAATAAGAACAGCTAAAAAGATAGGGGGCAACAATCATTAAAAAATGAATTAAAACTCACTCTATCCATCCATATATCTAAGAACTATTAAAAACATACAGATAATTACAAAAAGGCAGCACAGCACCAGCCCTTTCATTAAAAGTAGTCTACTCCCCAAAGCCTGTTGCAACAAGAAACGGCTTCACCTGCCAGCAGAAGGACAAAGAGGAGGGAGCCAGTCTGACTTCTCTAGGAAGGGAGTTCTAGAGTCTGGGAGCAGCTGCCACCAAGAAGGCCCTCTTCCGTGATGCTACCAAGTTTGCCCATGAAGGTCGTGGGACTGAGAGATGGGCCACCCCTGAAGGTCCCCAAACTGAGTGAAGGCAGTTAGTAGCTGAAAACATCTTCCACTGTTAATTCTAAATTTCGGGTTGCATTTGCAAACCTGGCTAAACCAGCATGCAATTTTGGATTATATTTTGTGACCATCTAGGGTTTGTTTTTTTCCTCTTGGGAGGAGGAGCAGGGGACCAATCCGACAACATAAAAATTTGGGAAGCAACCTTAAGAAGCAGAAGAGCACGTCAGTGTAACATTAAGACAGTAATGTTGACAGTAAGAGCTGTTTGGCAGTGGAATTTTCTACCAAGGAGTGTGGTGGAGTCTCCTTCTTTGGAGGTCTTTAAGCAGAGGCTTGACAGGCATATGTCAAGAATGCTTTGATGGTGTTTCCTGCTCGGCAGGAGGTTGGACTGGATGGCCCTTGTGGTCTCTTCCAACTCTACGATTCTATGATTCTATTATTCTATGACTACAAAGCTCCCTTGCAGGTGTCAAAGGTGTTGTCAGGCCCTTGTCAAAGCCCAGATACTAGAAGGAGGCTCCCTGCTGACTAGATGCTGAGCCCATCTCCCATTTCCCAGTGGGAGAAGTCCCTGCCGACAGCAGAAAGCGGTGAAAGCATGCAAGAATCATGCTCCATTGCCTCTTCCAGGCTCCTTTCCCTTGAGGCAGTGGCACCTAGCCCCAGAAGGTCCTCTGTTATTCCAGAATCCTCTGGGACACCTAATGTCTGTGGCCAATCCATCCTGGATCCAAGCCAGGATTTCAAAATGCCCGATAGGTAGTGGTGTGGCATGGGTTGCCAGTGCCTGGGGCCATGTTGGGGAGGAAGTTGGGGCAAACGGACACATCACCCAAGAAATAACTAGAGTCATTCCATTGTCTGAAGATGTCATTTCCTGGTTCGCATGGAGAAGCCATTTTCAATGGAGTCCAGCAACAAAATCAGGCAGCAGCTGTGCTAAGGCAGCACCGGGTGTTGAAATTTTGCATCCTTAACAATTTTGTGCCCGGGTCAACTGCCCTGTGCCCCTCCTACACGCTCTCCCAATAGGTGAATCCACCCCGGGGCTACATTGAAAAGTCAAGGGGGATTCTGAAAGGGAAAATAGGAGTCTTATTTTGGGGTGTAAACTAGGAAGGAACCAACATGTGAAACTGAATGGGCAGGAAATTACTTAAGGAACCCTGTCAGTGGAAGCCCTGAGTTTCTGGGGCTTTCCCCCCTCCTCCCCATTGCAAATCCTGCACCCCACACCAAATTGGTTGGCCGAGGTTGGAAGATGCCCAAGAACAGCAAGCCAGGGAAGGGAGGGTCATTGGTCTGGAGCGCTGATGCGTTTGCACAGGCAGAACGTTCATAATAGTGTGACCTTGAATTCATCGCAACATCTGTGAAGCTTCAGCTGCTTCCGGATTCTTATTCCGATGAGTTCCAGGCCCTCTGAACACAACAGAGCAAGCTTAGCGTCCCAGTGGGAGAGGCACCTGGAGGCTGCAGGAGGAGAGGAACTCTTTTGAGCTTTACCTTTACCTTGATCAGAGTCCCAATGGGGACAGAAAGTCACAGTCAGATGATATGATGCACTGCAGCTGGGGGCAAGCTCAGGAGGATGCCTTATGAGGAACGGCTTAGGGAGCTGGGTATGTTTAGCCTGGAGAAGAGAAGGTTAAGGGGTGATATGATAGCCATGTTCAAATATATGAAAGGATGCCATATAGCGGAGGGAGAAAGATTGTTTTCTGCTGCTCCAGAGAAGCGGACACAGAGCAACGGATTCAAGCTACAAGAAAGAAGATTCCACCTAAACATTAGGAAGAACTTCCTGACAGTAAGAGCTGTTTGGCAGTGGAATTTGCTACCAAGGAGTGTGGTGGAGACTCCTTCTTTGGAGGTCTTTAAGCAGAGGCTTGACAGGCATATGTCAAGAATGCTTTGGTGGTGTTTCCTGCTTGGCAGGGGGTTGGACTGGATGGCCCTTGTGGTCTCTTCCAACTCTATGATTCTATGAGGACTATATAAGGCCTGCATTTCAGCCTTGGTCTTGGCCACAGCAATGTGGTCTCCTGCCTAACAGTAGCCTGCGCCTGCTCTCCAGTTATCCTGCATCCTGACCTTCTCCATTGGACTTGCTCCTGATTGTGGACCCACCAGTGAGACCCTTTTTCCAGCCCCGGCATCCCAGCCCTGGACTCTTGCCTCCCATGTCCCAGATTGTGACACAATGCAGAGGGCCACATGCCCCCTGTGCCCAAGGTAGAGGGACCATGTGTCTTACATTCAGGGCCGGCCTACCCTTTAGACCAGGGGTCAGCAAACTTTTCCAGCAGGGAGCTGGTCCACTGTCCCTCAGACCTTGCGGGGGGGCTGGACTATTTTTTTTGGGGGGGGGGAATGAATGAATTCCTATGCCCCACAAATAACCCAGAGATGCATTTTAAATAAAAGCACACATTCTACTCATGTAAGAACACCAGGCAGGCCCCACAAATAACCCAGAGATGCATTTTAAATAAAAGGACACATTCTACTCATGTAAAAACATGCTGATTCCTGGACCGTCCGCGGGCCGGATTTAGAAGACAATTGGGCCGGATCCAGCCCCCGGGCCTTAGTTTGGCTACCCATGCTTTAGACAAAAGGTGGCCATTTCCTCAATCGGTGGTGGGATCCTAGCCCAGCTACACTTGAGAAAGGTTGGATAAAATTTAGCAAACAAATGATTAGCACACTTAGCTCAGTATTGCCAACACAGACTGACAGTAGTAGATCGCCAGGGTTCTCTCCCTGGGACTTTCTGCATGCAAAACAGATGCTCTGCTGCTGAGCTGTGGTCCTCTCCCCCTTTTGAAGCTTTGGATTTCTGCCTCCAAATTCCCACTTGGATGACTTCTATAAACAGAGCAAGCACCGGCATTGGAATATGCCTGTCTCTAAATATTTAGGGCTCATGGAAGACTCACTGGTCATCAGGCAGGCAGCAAAATTTACCTCCTACAGGCAGGCATGTGCCTGGTTGACAATTGTATGCAATAAATTATGTGTGGGCATAATTCAATGGAGCATAATGACTGGCGCTCAAATTTTACATGCTACACCTCTGCGAGACAATACACCACATTCCAGCTCATTTCCCCAACATAATAAGAGGAGGCAGGATCCATTTACCTGGGAGTAAGATCCAATGAATTCAATAGGGTTTACTTCTAAGAAGACGTGGTTCAGATTGCAGGCTTTTCCAAACTGTTTGTCTTTTCTGTGTTACCTGCTCTTCCTGCTGCTGCTATCACTAGCCAGCTTCTCCCTTCTTTTGCCCAAACCTTCCCTCCTTCCCTAGCTAGTTGTTCCCTTCCTCCCTTTTCCCCAGGCAGATAGCAAACCCCAACCTGGACCTGAATTTGTCTGGTTCCAGCTTAAAGATAAAGAAGAATTATAAGAGGAGGTGGGCTTTGAACTTGTCCATCAGCAGAGAGCAGGCACACAGTCACCTGGTCACAGACTCCTCCTCTATGGACAGATGTATTGGACTTCCATGTAATTCATATGTCACATCCACAGCCTACATTTGAAGGACTCTTATACCACTTTAAGAGTCATGGCTTTCCCCCAAAGAATGCTGGGCACTGTAATTTGCTGATGTTTATCTTTACAACTCCCAGCACCCTTAACAAACTCCAGTTCCTAGGGTTCTTTGCAGGGAAGCCATGGCTCTTAGAGTAGTATAAAAGTACTTTGAATGTATGGTGTTGACATGACCAATGCTACCTTGCTACTTGAACAACTTGGAACCCAAACGCTACAAACCTGGAAGTAAGTGTTCCGGTTTGCAAACTTTTTTCAGAAGCCGAACGTGCTCTGTTTTGAGTGTTACACTGACGATTTCAGTGCCACACCTTTTCTTTTTTGAGTGTTATGCTGAGGTCTGTCTGTTTTTGCTATTTATTTTGTGTTCTTGTTTTTGCAGCTCTTTTTCGTTTTGTTTTTTGTGACTGTGTGGAACCCCGTTCAGCTACTGATTGATTGATTGATTGATTGATTATGTGACTGCAGTACATTGTTTATTGCTTTCATTTTATGGATCAATGGTCTCATTAGGTAGTAAAATTCATGTTAAATTGCTCTTTTAGGGGTTGTTTTTAAAAGTCTGGAATGGGTTAATCCATTTTGCATCACTTTCTAAGGGAGAGCGCCTTGGTTTTGGAACGCTTTGCTTTTGGAACGGATATCCGGAACGGATTACGTTTTAGAACCAAGGTACCACTGTAGTCATTTCTAAGTTTGTGTTTTATACATATAAGTTAGCAGATCAGGGCCGTCCTTTCCATTTGGCTTAGTAGCGCGGTGCGACAGGGTGCCTCCTCATCAGGGGCGCTGGGCTGGGGCACCCAGCAGCCCCGCACGCTGCTCATGTTTGAGGCGGCGAGCGAGGCGCTGCTGCTGAAGCAGCCTAGCTCTGCCGCTGCCCCTCCGCCGCGTTGCAGGGGACGGTCGACTGTATTCTCCACCGTGTGCTGTTCCCACCACGCCCCCTCACAACAGCAGGCTTGCAAGGGGGTGCGGAAGCCGCGCCCGAAAGGGCTCCTTTCGGTGCGCTGTTCCCGCCACATCCCCTCGCAACAGCAGGCTTGCTGGCTGCTTTTCCAACGGTGCCTAGCAAGCCCGCCCAGGTGAGGAGCAGCGCCCGAAAGGGCTCCTTTCGGTGTGCTGTTCCCGCCACGTCCCCTCGCAACATCAGGCTTGCTAGCCGCCATTCCAACGGTGCCTAGCAAGCGGGGGGGGGCGCCGGAGGGATTTTGCACCACGGCGCTGGATACCCTTAAGACGGCCCTGTAGCAGATGATTTTATTTTTTCATGCAGATCTTGGGTCTTGTCATTTGGTGATACATTTCTACATTTGGGGTGAGGAAAAGCTGCTCCTGGCCTCATCCAGTGGCTTCATTTTGCAATGCAAAAGGGATCTCATGTTCTCTCTCTCTCTCTCTCTCTCTCTCTCTCTCTATATATATATATATATATATATATATATATATATATACTAGAACAAAGTTATCACAAGATAAGGAATGACTCTGGTGAATGTTGGCCACTCCAGTTTCAAACAGAACTCTCAGGCCAGTTTTAGAGACTGTTTAAGACAAGACAGGCTAAAATTGTTTAATTGGATAAAGAATGGCATGTATGCTCCAGCCAAAAGATAAGCACTTTTTTTAAAAGCCCCATCGACTTCGGTGGGAGAAATGAGCACCGTTTAAAATCTCCCCCAATGAAAATCAATGGGACTTAACAATGTTCAACTTAGGCTGGATCGTGCATTGAATAACTAAAGCAGAGGCCAGGAGTCATTACTCACCACATTCGCTAGGAAATTTATCATCGATTGCCATGAATTTGTAAGGCTTCCTTGACCCATTCATTATTTGTAACTAATCTCTCAGGAAGGATGGCTTGGGCTATGTGTGTTTTCCTCCGAGGGGAAAGCTAGAGTCTCTTCAGAATAAACGCTATTGTTCACCAATTGATAAGCAGGGCCCAGATGCTGGACCCTAACTTCATTACTCACCATCTCAAAAACTGAGCATTTGGAGAGTCCAGGGGTTCCAAGTTCTTACCCAAGGTTGTTTCCTTGGAACGAAGGTTTCCAGGAACAGCCATGCCTTTAGGACATATGGTTTAATTTACACATACAGTGGTACCTCTACTTACGAATAACTCTAATTACGAATGTTTCTACTTACGAACGGAGCTCCGTCCGCCATCTTGGATGCGGTTTAGATAGGATTTTTCCTACTTACGAATTTTTAGATAGGGTTGCTTCGACTTACGGATTTTTTCTCCCAATGCATTCCTATGGGATTCGACTTACAAATTTTTCCGACTTACGAATGTGTGTTCAGAACGCGTTCAATTCGTAAGTAGAGGTACCACTGTATATCCAACCTGGGCATAGGATGGAGGGGCTCACAGCATGAACACCTCAACAGATCTCGCTTCTCTATTCATCATGGCTTTGGATTCAGTGCAAAGCAAGCATGTCTCTGTTTCTCCAGCTCCCAGCCTGTTTTCCAGTTCAAGTCTCTCACACACATACACACACTCTGGATAACGTTCTCCTGTTGTTGTTTAGTCATTTAGTTATGTCCGACTCTTTGTGACCCCATGGACCAGAGCACGCCTGGTACTCCTGTCTTCCACTGCCTCCCACAGTTTGTTGTTGTTTAGTCGTTTAGTCGTGTCCGACTCTTCGTGACGCCATGGACCAGAGCACGCCAGGCACTCCTGTCTTGTACTGCCTCCCGCAGTTTGGTCAAACTCATGTTCGTAGCTTCGAGAACACTGTCCAACCATCTCGTCCTCTGTCGTCCCCTTCTCCTTGTGCCCTCCATCTTTCCCAACATCAGGGTCTTTCCCAAGGATTCTTCTCTTCTCATGAGGTGGCCAGAGTATTGGAGCCTCAGCTTCACGATCTGTCCTTCCAGTGAGCACTCAGGGCTGATTTCCTTAAGAATGGATAGGTTTGACCTTCTTGCAGTCCATGGGAATCTCAAGAGTCTCCTCCAGCACCATAATTCAAAAGCATCCATTCTTCGGCGATCAGCCTTCTTTATGGTCCAGCTCTCACTTCCATACATCACTACTGGGAAAACTATAGCTTTAACTATACGGACCTTTGTCGGCAAGGTGATGTCTCTGCTTTTTAAGATGCTGTCTAGGTTTGTCATTGCTTTTCTCCCAAGAAGCAGGCGTCTTTTAATTTCGTGACTGCTGTCACCATCTGCAGTGATCAAGTTTGGTCAAACTCAAATTCAAATGTTCTCCTACCCAGCAGCAAATCAGGACGAATGCTCAATAAATAGGTCGATAAAATGCCAAAGTGAGGCAGCCTAGTGCAGCTTATTTGTCAGCAAGCCTAGAGTCTAGAACAGTGGTAGGCAACCTAAGGCCCGGGGGGCGGATGCGGCCCAATCGCCTTCTCAATCCAGCCCACGGACTGTCCGGGAATCAGAGTAGAATGTGTCCTTTTATTTAAAATACATCTCTGGGTTATTTGTGGGGTATAGGAATTTGTTCATTATTATTTTTTCCAAAATATAGTCCAGCCCACCACATGGTCAGAGGGACGGTGGACCGGCCCACGGCTGAACAAGGTTGCTGACCCCTGGTCTAGAAGTACATTCCAAGCCTGGCAATCTTTAAGACATACTTTGCCTCAGCAGAAGGAACAATAACACTTTTTTTTTTTTTTTGCAAAGATAAATCCCCCTGTCTTCATGACATTGTCAGCTTCCTACTGTTTCCCTTTATTCCTCTGGTAAACAATGGATGTGAACTGCTGCTTCTCCATAGTTTCATTTCCAAATGGATAATCTTTGTTGGGGAGATTCCGTTTCAATAAATAGAATTTACTTTGTGTATCATAGCGAAGCATGCGTGACAGAACTGGGCAGATAAAGGAAGCCTCATGGTGTTGTGGCCCCTGTATCCAGCAGTGATCTGGACACAGAATCATAGAACTGTAGTGTTGGAAGGGACCCAATGGTTCATCTATCCCAACCCCACTGCAACACAGGAATCACAGCTAAGTCAGAGGCTGTGGGGACGGCAGATGGGGAGCTGGGTCTAGGTCAGGGCTCAGAGCTAACTGTGGAAGATTGAGAGAGCATTGCACCTAAGGCAGTTGGATAAGAACTCCCAGAGGAACCTCTCAGAGCACCAGGGCTTATAAGGCCGGATCCTGGACCCTCACAGACACCTCCCTCTGAGCCAGATGGCTCCTACCACACATCACCAGTCTGGCAGTACAGTAGTACCTCAGTTTAAGTACACAATTGGTTCCGGAAGTCGGTACTTAACCTGAAGTGAACTTAACCTGAAGTGAACTTTCCCATTGAAAGTATTGGAAAGTGGATTAATCCGTTCCAGATGGGTCCGCGGAGTACTCAACCTGAAGCGTACTGAACCCAAAGTATGAGTGTAATTGGTTCCGGAAGTCGGTACTTAACCTGAAGCGTACTTTCCCATTGAAAGTAATGGAAAGTGGATTAATCCGGCCCAGACAGGTCCGCAGAGTACTTAAACTGAAAGTACTCAAACCGAAGCATGCTTAAACCGAGGTATGACTGTACCAGGAGGGATGCTATGGAACAAAGGAGGAGTGTTCATTTTCAGGCCAGGGAGTTGTCTCTTTAAGGCTCTGCAAGTCTCTAAAGCAGGCACCCCCAAACTGCGGCCCTCCATATGTTTTGGCCTACAACTCCCATGATCCCTAGCTAACAGGACTAGTGGTCAGGGAAGATGGGAATTGTAGTCCAAAACATCTGGAGGGCCGAAGTTTGGGAGTGCCTGCTCTAAAGGAAACAGCCCAGAGCCAGAGGCATAGAAGGCCTAAGTTGGCTACCAGCTTTCATCAGAGCAAGTTGCCTCCTTGGAGCTGTCCATGGTCTCGCAATCCTCAACCTTGCCTGTGTCCAGCCTCACTGCTTTCCCTCTTGGAGTTCTGGCATTGGACCAGAACATGAAACACAGCATGTTTTCTCTCTTTCCACTTGCACTGATTAAGATATATTTCCACAGCAGGGCTGATGCAGGAAACCTAACCGGTCCCCCTTCTCTTTCCCGAAAGGCACGTCAAAGCAAGTTAAAGTAATGCTGGAATGCAAGCCGTCAGGGCCAATCTAATTACTCACTCACTCTTGCTCCCCTGGCCCTAAATGGCTGCTAATCTATAAAGAGAGCAAATATTCACATAATGTATGAGTATTTAAAATTTCAACAGTCATTATAAGTCCCCCCTCCCTATACAAAACCCTCACACTGAACTGATTACACACACACACACACACACACACACACACACACACACACACGAAGGATAAAAACTAGGATTGATGCCCTCACTTTTTTAAAAGTCACATTTGCTGAATTTAGCCCACAGTGGGCAAGCTATCCATTATTGAATTATTGGGAAAGAAGGGGAAGGAGACCTTCAAGAGCAGGAAAGGGACCCCTGCTGTTTAAAACTGGGCTCCCTGCCAACATTTGACCTGCAACTACATCCCTTTGGCTTATGGAGCAAATACTGGGCAGGGGGAGGGAGAAGCAGGGGGGAGAGATGACTATTGCTAAAAGCAATCAAGAAGTAATTGCTTGACGGTGCGTCCTGTGTGCCCTGGGATTCCAAAACTTTATTAAAGCTGAAGAGGACATACCAATTTGCGTGTGCAACTCCTGTAGGACTCTAATGGGTGTGTGTGTGTGTGTGTGTGTGTGTGTGTGTGTGTGTGTGTGTGTATATATATATATATATATATATATATATATATATATATATATTGCTTCTTCCACTGCTGTGTGAAAGGCTGAACAGAGTCTCTTTGCCCTGCAGGAACAAGGTGGGTGGCTATTGCACAAAGAAGGGCAAGCGCAGAAATTCAAGCTGGTCGCGGTCATCATCAATATGCAATAAATTGTGAAGAAGAAATTTCTTGAATTTTTTTTTCTTGCACAGGACACATAGTTGGATGTCAAAGGAAGTGGCTGACTGACAAGACAGGAGATGACAGGAGCAGAGCAAAAAGGGGAGCTTTTCCTAAAGAAGAAAAGCAGCCTCTTAAACAAAATAGATTGCAGAATGGTTTTCTTCTTTTTTGCCAATTAATTTTATTGATTTTTCCAAATTTCAACCCAATCTTTACAAATTAATACCAAATTAATACAATTTTGATTAAATGACTTCCCACTCGCCATTGCTAATGTGACCTTATCTTCTAATATTACTGTGTTAAGTATTTTACATTATCTCCAGTTACAATCCATTCTGGGCGCCTGCAGTACTAATACGGTGGTTGTTCAGTACAGATATCTGGTATCTCAAGGTTAACTCTGCCCTTCCTCCTCCCCAGATCAGCGCTTCCATCCCATAATACTCCAAGAAGTACATTGCTGCCCCAAAGCGACATTCCTCGCCTTTGTTCTCCACAAGTTCCAAGATCTCTCCATTTTCTTCTCCTTTGAATCTCATCATCAGTGATGAGATTTAAATTCTTTAAATCAGGGGTGCCCAAACTTTTTTCAAAGAGGGCCAGATTTGATGAAGTGAACATGCGTGAGGGCCAACCAAAGTTGTTGAGCTTTTTAAAGGATTTGACACCAATAAATAAACTGCTGAAGCAGCAGTGCGGGGAGAGAGAAGGTATTTCTCTCAGTACCATGCCTCAGACACTCTGGGACTGCCTTCCTTTCCTAGATTGCAGAATGATTTTCAGGTAAATTGGGTCATGTGCCTATCTATTCAGACGTAGGGCTGTGGTAGAATCTTTGTTTAGTTTGGATTTTAATGGGAAACTCTTTCATTCACACTTTCTGAAACAAAATGCAAACTGAAAAGTAGCTATCCTTCCACGTTGTCACTTTCCCAAATTGTGTGACGAAGTTCTCCAACCCAATATTGTCTACACCAGGCATCCCCAAACTGCGGCCCTCCAGATGTTTTGGCCTACAACTAACTCCCATGATCCCTAAGCTAACAGGACCAGTGGTCAGGGATGATGGGAATTGTAGGCCAAAACATCTGGAGGGCCGAAGTTTGGGGGTGCCTGGTCTACACAATAATGTGTGTGTTAGGGGAGACGTGTGGAGAGAAATGCATATACTAGTGAAAGTCACACTGGAAAAATATCACTAAATTGGGGGAAATTGCTTTTAAAAATGTGGATAGTAAAAAAAAATGCTTACAAAAATGCACTAAAATTATCATTCTAGAGCAGGCATCCCCAAACTTCGGCCCTCCAGATATTTTGGCCTACAATTCCCATCTTCCCCGACCACTGGTCCTGTTAGCTAGGGATCATGGGAGTTGTAGGCCAAAACATCTGGAGGGCCGCAGTTTGGGGGTGCTTGGTCTATCAGATCCCTTGTCTCTGTCCAGGGTCCTGACTGCACTCCGGCACAATGTTGGCCCACGCAGGTCTGGGCTTACCCCCCCCCCCAATCATCTTCTGGTGATGGTGATTGCTTACAGACGATGACATATAGGTCATATTTAAATTGGACTTTTGCAGGAGAGCCTTCTCAGCAATTTAAATCTGTTTTAGTATTTTAACTTTTGTAGGTTTTAAACAAGTATGTCTTTTAAATATGTGTGTGTGTGTGAATTTGGTTAGTGGGCATTGGATAGAGGGCTCTTCCCACACTGAGCTTGTTCAGACTGCCCATGACAACTTGGGGGCAGGGTGTGTGTGTGTGTCACACACTAGAGGTAAAGGTAAAAGGTAAAGGACCCCTGGATGGTTAATTCCAGTCAAAGGTGACTATGGGGTTGTGGTGCTCATCTCACTTTCAGGCCGAGGGAGCCGGCGTTTGTCCACAGACAGCTTTCCGGGTCATGTGGCCAGGATGATTAAACTGCTTCTGATGCAATGGGACACTGTGACGGAGGCCAGAGCACACGGGAACGCCGTTTACCTTCCCGCCGCAAGTGGTACCTATTTATCTACTTGCACTGGTGTGCTTTCAAACGGCTAGGTTGGCAGGGGCTGGGACAGAGCAACGGGAGCTCACTCCGTCATGGGGATTCAAACTGCCAACCTTCCAATCGGCAAGCCCAAGAGGCTCAGTTGTTTAGACCACAGCACCAACCACATCCTCTAACACACACTAGAATGATCACCTGTGGTGAAACACCCTTAATTATTAATTTATTTATTTTTAAAGGCTAGGGTGTCAGCAACCCCTTTTTCCTGCTATGCTGGTTTCCTACATGCCTGCCATGTGTGTAGTGGGGAGGGGTATAAATAATAAAGGTAAAGGGACCCCTGACCATTAGGTCCAGTCGTGACCAGCTCTGGGGTTGCGGCGCTCATCTCGCGTTATTGGCCGAGGGAGCCGGCGTACAGCTTCCAGGTCATGTGGCCAGCATGACAAAGCCGCTTCTGGCAAACCAGAGCAGCACACGGAAATGCCGTTTACCTTCCCGCTGTAGCGGTACCTATTTATCTACTTGCATTTTGACATGCTTTCGAACTGCTAGGTTGGCAGGAGCTGGACTGAGCAACAGGAGCTCACCCCTTTACGGGGATTCGAACCACTGACCTTTTTCTCAGCAAGCCCTAGGCTCTGTGGTTTAACCCACAGCGCCACCCGCGTCCCATAAAATAAATTATTTTATTATTAATAATAATAAATAAATAAATAAATAATAATAAATTATTATTATTATTATTAGTGGCATCCTCTGAATTGTGCTGAACATACCTGCAGGACCATCACCAAGCCAGATTTCACCCCCAACCTCATCACCACCTTGCCCTGCCCCGTCCTCATCCTGAAGGTTACGAAGAGGACACTACTGCCCCTGCTGGCTCCCATGAGTCACTGCGGCCACCAGTATGAGCCAGCTTCATGGGGTTCAATGAACGTGCAGGCTGCTCTCTTAATACTAAACAACCTGGCCATCATTAAGAGAATGCAAGACAGATCCAAGCAAATAACATCCAACTCTTGCCCTAGCTTGCATCATGCCGATGAGAAATGCTGGCCGGGGGGTGGGGAGGGAGGGAGCACCTTCAAAATAAAAAAAACCAAACAACTTCCTGGATCTCATGGCGATTTGGCAGAGAGTGGGCTGAGTGGCCCCGGGCTTCTATGAAAATCTTTGGATAGTGCATATAAATCTTTGGATAGTGCATATAAAAAAAACCACTCTCTGTGTGGCTACTGCAATTCTCTTATAACGGAGCGTGAGGCAAAGATAAATAGCTCCTCGGTGATCCATTATCTCCCCCTGTCCAACAAGAAGAGTGACATTAATGCAGTAGTGCAGAACCATAAAGAGGAGCGTAGTATTTTTTTGTGTGTGTGTGTATCAATAAGCAGGTACCGTAACATTTGCCAGCCATGGGAAAGACATTTTCGGATGATATGCAGTACTTGCTTTCCATTCCTGCTCTTGTCTGTATGTGTGTGTTCAATAAACATTGCACTTCATATTCTGTTCACTAGATCAGCGGCTGCCAACCTTTTAAAGCCAGTGGGCGCATTTGGAATTTCGACTGCTTTAGGGGGTGGCTTAACACAAAATGGTTTCCACATCTAAAAGAGCAGAAAGAGAGGCAGGGTCACAAAATGGTGTGGGCATGATAGGTAAAGGACCCCTGGACTGTTAAGTCCAGTCAAAGGCGACTATGGGATTGCGGTGCTCATCTTGCTTTCAGGCCGAGGGAGCTGGCGTTTGTCCACAGACAGCTTTCCGGGTCATATGGCCAGCATGACTAAACCGCTTCTGGTGCAACGGGACACCGTGATGGAAACCAGAGCGCATGGAAATGCCGTTTACCTTCCCGCCACAACGGTACCTATTTATCTACTTGCACTGGCGTGCTTTCTAACTGCTAAGTTGGCAGGAGGAACGGGCGCTCACCCTGTCATGGGGACTTGAACTGCCAACCTTCCGATCTGCAAGTCCAAGAGGCTCAGTGGTTTAGACCACAGTGCCACCCGCGTCGTCCCCATCCATCAGTAGTTGTGGAGAGATCAGCTTTTGCTGTACTTGCTCACAGAGATAAGCTCTTTTGCCTCTCTCTCCTGGTCAGAATGAGAGGGTGTCAGGGTGTCTCGTCCTGTTGTCCAATGAAATGTGAGCGTGTTGAAAGGGTGGCGTTCGACATATGAGAAGCTGATTGACTGCAAACACAAGGCTGAGCCTGAAGAGCAGACAGTCTCTTGTGCATTGTGGATTTTGAAGGGGATATTTACTGAGACTTTAGGAGGTGCTGCCAGACTTAGCCTGGCAGTCTAAGCACCCCACCACACTGCCCCCTGCTGCATCTAAGGTTCACATACAAGCCCCCGGGGGCAAATTCCTGAATACCACTTGCTGGGAATCACAGGAGCAGAGGGCACTCCTGTTGCTGGGTGCTGCTGGTGGGTTTCCTAGAGGCCAGTGTGAGTACAGGTGGCTGGTTTACATGGGCCAAGGGCCTGATCCTGCAGGGACACCTTATTTTCTTACATAGGGCTAATGTACAAAGGTAGAAATGTGCATTCATTGATTTACCCACTTCTGTCTCTGCCCTCCCTACCTCCACCATTGGTATGTGGGCTTCAGAAGGCCGTCCGGAAGGGACATGCGGTCCTTGTTTTTATATATTTTATATATGTATATGCTTTTAATTCTATCAATGTTTAATTTTTTAAAAATAAATTTATTTTTATTTTTTAAACAAACAAACAATTCAACAACATTTCAAGTTTAACAATCAATCACTCCACCTATGACTTCCCCTCCCTCCCTGGTTCCCCCACAATTCCAATTTATGCTGCATATTATAGTTGCTCTATACCTTCACATTATCACAAAAGAAAAGCAGAAAATTTCACCCCACTGCTGTTCCTACTCAAATCCTATCTGCACTGAGTTTTTAAGTATTCTGCAAGTAATTAATAATAATTTTAATAATTAGAATTGTATGCTTTTAGTGGTTCTTATTTTTTTTTTAGCTGTATGCTTCCTTGAGTCCTATGGGGGGGGAGTGGGGAATGATGATGATGATGATTATGATGATGATGTCTGGAAAAGGTTTCTGCCCCCTAGTATTAGGAAACATGGCTTTTGATTCTGTCCCACTCTCTCTGCATGAATCTCAGGTAACCTCTTTGGAAAGGACCCATTTTTCTGCTGTAGTGCGAGCTTAACTTATGTGAACTATCAAGAGGATAACTGTCAGGCATTTAAATTTGGCTATTAATCATGGAATTGCTCCAACCTTTGGGATTAGCCTCCCCAACCCGCTCCCTTCCAGCTGCTCTAGACAGACCGCTGCTTCCATAAGCCCCACCCCAGCATAACCTGTGGTCCAACAACATCTGGAGAGCTCCAGGTTGAGGAAGCCTGCAATAGCTCCTCATTTCTGCTGGTTTCCCCCATCGGTGCCCTTTCCGCCACCACCACCACCACCCTCGGCCTCACCCTGCACTCTGGAAACATAAAACCTCAATCCCATTTCAAGCAGACAGTAAAAACAGCCTGTGCTGGAGGGAGAGCTGGGACGTCACATATCCCCATAAATTCTAATCCCCGTAAAATACTCTTTTAATGCATCGTGAACAACGAATGGCTGCCATGATCCCCGACATATAAAACACAGAGAGGGAGAGCGAAGAAAATACTTTATTTTGTTTGGAAAGCCAGACTAATTGCGTGCAGAGGGAAGGCAAAAATCCCCTCTAATTCTGCATTATGAAAATCCAGCCTAGCAGCACTATAAACACACAACTGTTCATCTTCCACGAGGGACAGACAAGTCCTCTCTGCCCACTGAGCTTTTGGAGGCGGGAAACTTTTGCCCTTAACTCGGGGGCCTGCAGGCGACTGGAGAGTTAAGAGGCACCAGCTGAGGAAGGCTGTGCGATGTCCTGCCACAGACGCCACTGGGCATGCTCTGCGTTGCTTTTAATCATTATTGGCGTGTGACCCTGACTAGAACTGTACCATATGCACTAACCAGCTTCAGGGCTTAATCCACACACACACAGAGAGAGAGGGAGAGACGAATCAGCAGACAGCAGTTTGCGAAGGATGAAGAGCAAAAAATTAACACTGAACTGAATCATTGGAAGCCTACAAAATATTAGGTCTTTGCGATCAGCGAACACAACTTCAAATGATCTCAGAATTATCTGCCACCTTGCAAAACTATAGTCTCTTCTGCAAAACCCATATTTTGTAGCTGTGGGGCTGACAGCATCAGGGGGTGAAACCACTTCCACCCCACCCAAAAAACAACCCCCACACATGAAAGGCCAGCCAGAGTTGTCTCCAACTAACTTCTGTTCTGACTAATGGACAAGTCAGTCATGCCCATTGATCTCAATGAGACCACTCATTGTAGGGAATGGTTATCGAGGTGACTCATAGCTCAGACCTCCCTCTGTCTTCATTGGTCTATCTAGCTCAGTGTTTCCCAAACGTGGGTCTCCAGCTGTTTTCGGACCACAACACCCATCATCCTTGACAACTGGTCTCGCCAGCTGGGGATGATGGGAGTTGTAGTCCAAAACCAGCTGGAGACCCAAGTTTGGGAAACACTCATCTAGCTCAATATTGTCCAGTAGCACCTTAGAGACCAACTAAGTTTGTTCTGGGTATAAGCTTTCGTGTGCATGCACACGTCTTCAGATACCATGCACACAAAAGCTTATACCCAGAACAAACTTAGTTGGTCTCTAAGGTGCTACTGGACAATTTATTTATTTCGACTGCGTCAGACCAACACAGCTACCTACCTAAATCTAGCTCAATATTGTCTGCCCTGACTAGCAGAAGCTCACCTGGGCTTCAGGTGGGTGTTCTCTCCCAGGAGCTCTACCCTTAAGATGCCAGGGATTGAACCTGGAAGGAACCTTCTGTTTAAATTGCTCTTCTCGATTTGCTTCAAGAAGTCCCCTGCAGCTGACAGGCAAGTGGGAATGGAAGTGCCAAGAATTGTAACAAAAAACCCATCAAATGCCCACATCTATGTGGTGAACACCTGCAGGAGTTGAAGCTGGAATGAGGTTACAGTAGCATTTTTACTGGCACACCTGCGGTTACAGTACAATCTGTTCTTGTCCTCTTACTGAAATCAAGAAATTCAATTTTTGTTGCTGCTGTTTTATGGGGTTTCTTTGATAGCTCACTGTATGGCTTTTATTGGAGCCCATTGTTCGTTCTTTCTTTCTTTCTTTCTTTCTTTCTTTCTTTCTTTCTTTTTTACCTGATTTTATGTCCTGCTTTATACTTCTGGAATGTTGAGAGTTGCTTATGAGTGAAGCGACTTATAGATTGAAAATGATCATCATCATCAGTTTGTTAACTTTCTATCCCGTCCTTTATCCCAATCTAAAAACAATGGATGAGAAGTGGCATGGCCTGGGAAGGCTCCCCTGCCCCAGATGGAGAGGCTTGTAGGTTCTCATGAGGCTCTTGTGCTTGAGGTAGTGAGTGTGGGGTATTTATTGCAGCCAAACCAACAATTCATGTTTTGCCAGATAGGCGCATGAATGGACTGAGGCTCACAGAGTTTTCCTGTAAGCTTGCTAGAGGGAACTTTGTGAGATCACTTCCCTATGGTGCCCTGACAGGAAGAGAGCATAGCTATATATATGTTCCTCCCTGCCTGGATACACACTCTCATTTTCACCATGCCTGCAATGTGAAAACATCTGTAGCTCTAAGCTCAAGCTCAGACTCCATTTTTAAGCTAAACCTTAGTAACTCAATTAGCATTTTAAGCCTGCCTGCACCGAGCTGCTTTGTCTGTTATTCTCCGAAATGGAGTGAGCAAATATTATTTTTACCTTTTGCAAGACTTGGTGTGATTATTATTTTAAGGGGGAGAAAATCCAGTTTGCCTTAAAGCATCCTGGATTTCTAACACTAAAAGACCAAAACTAGCCTATCTAAGCTTCCCTTTTAAGAAGAAGGAAGAGTTTGGATTTGATATCCCGTTTTATCACTACCCTAAGGAGTCTCAAAGCAGCTAACATTCTCCTTTCCCTTCCTCCCCCACAACAAACACTCCGGTTCCTCAGATTACAAGTCCACTTCTCTTAACCACTACACCACACTGGCTCTCTCTTTTAAGCTGCAAAGGGGTGGCACTCCGCCGAGCTCACAACCATGAGGAAGGATAATATCTAATAAATATATCATCTCCTGGGATCTAATCAAAACCCAACAGCAAATAGGCCCTTCATTTTGTTTCTACAACAGAACATAGGAACATCAGAAGCTGCTTTGAACCAAGTCAGATCACTGGTCCCTCTAGCTCAATACTTTCCACTCTGACTGGCAGCAACTCTCCATGATTTCATGCATAGGATCTTCCAATTCCTAACTGGAGATGTCAAGGACTGAAACCTAGGCCCTTCTGCACTCAAAGCAGATGCTCTACCACTAATCTACGACCCTTCCCCGTGGAAAAGGAGGTTGGGTGGAGGGGCAAGGCTCATGCAGTGTGTGAATTACGATAGTTCCTCCCCAGAGTTCTCACTCTGCGACATGCTGTCCCGGTCCTATTCTGGTCATTTCTTACAAATCTGTCACTGCTTTGCTATTAAAAGAACAAAGCCCACAAGTGTGATCAGGGACTGTGTGCACGCAAACTGCTGCGCCCAAAGCTCTCTTGTCAGCTTCTTTTTTTGTTACGGTGAAAACGCAAACAAGATCAAGTTGGACTGAAAGCAAAGCCGCATGCAGGAGGTGCGAGGAAAACCATCAGCAAAAGCAGAGAGCATTTGTTTAAAAGGAGATAGAGTTATACCATAGAATCATAGAATCCTAGAGTTGGAAGAGACCACAAGGGCCATCCAGTCCAACCCCCTGCCAAGCAGGAAACACCATCAACGTATTCTTGACATATGCCTGTCAAGCCTCCGCTTAAAGACCTCCAAAGAAGGAGACTCCACCACACTCCTTGGTAGCAAATTCCACCGCCAAACAGCTCTTACTGTCAGGAAGTTCTTCCTAATGTTTAGGTGGAATCTTCTTTCTTGTAGCTTGAATCCATTACTTCGTGTCTGCTTCTCTGGAGCAAATAAACCATCTATGGCTGAATAAACCATCTATGGTCTTTTGAATGGTTGTGAGAGCGGAGTTACTGGTTTTGGGGTGTTTTTTGTTATTATATTATGCATTTGGGGTTTTTTTTTGTATGTTTATGTTGCAAAGTGCCCTGTGATCTTTGGATGGGGGTATGCAAATGTAAAACAACAACAACAACAATAAGGCATTTTGCATGAGGAAAAACGGCTGCCCAGGCATTAGGTGTCCAGCAATTCAATTCCCAGCAATGTGCAGTCCATGAATACAAAATCTGCAAAAGGCGTTTGTGCCAGTCTGACTGAAGAGCCCATCCACTGGCTCGCTCCCAGCTAAACAATTAATTGCCCATTTGAATTAGCAAAATGCTAGGATTGCAAATTAAGCATCTGCAGCAATTTTGCCTAATATCCCTGCTCCCCCCCCCAATTGGATATGTTTATCCCCGTAATCTAACACATAGGGAGCTCCGTAGTCTAGCTGGATTAATTAAAAGAAAGCCTGGCTCACGATGAGATGATGAGACAGGTATAATAGGAATTACCAGCTACTATAAGTTTCAGGTGCTTATCTGCATAAAATGCAAATCGGCAGCAACATCACCTCAAGGTCTCCCTCATCTGTATGCTCCCATCGATTTAAAAACCGCAGTTTGTACAACCCAGGGTTCTTTTCTGTATTCTGGTACAGTCACAGCTAAATAGGGTTCCCATTCCCTCTTTGTTTCTCCCCTCTCCTTCCTCCTCCTCCGTCTCATCTCCGCACAAATCCACTTCATTACAGGAACCTCGCACGCTTGTGCAAAGGCAAGTTCTACACGTGAAGATGCCAGAAACATTTTAATAACGGAAAACCTGCCCCCAAGACAATTGCAGATACAAATCAAGGCCAGCCACACTAGATAATGATGCTCTTCGGATGGCGAGGTCACAGCGTTTTCAGAGCTGCCCCTAAAACAAAGCCCAGGCTGCGCATCAATTTTACTGTGCGGGGAGCGCTTGTAACAGCTACCAAATGGAAACACAATCCCTGCCACGTATAATGATAGGGAAATAATCTGGGGAAAACAGATGAATTTGTTAGGTGTCAGCAAGCGGTAAAATAAAGATACAGCATGGTTAATTCCAGACTAGTAGCATAGGCAGTAAGATGCTATTTTCAGGGAGGGGCTATAGATCAGTGGGAGCACCAATGATTTGCAAGCAAAAGGCCCCGGGTCCAGTCTTTAGCATCTTCCTGTCTGAAACTCTGAAGAGGCGGAGGCTGATCAGGGTTGCCATATTTTGAAGACATATTTGCCAACTTCTACTTTTAACTATGGATCGCTATGACGAGACTCATTTTACATACCCATGAAAAAGAGGATGCGTCCTGGAAAAAGAGGACAAATGGCAACCCATATGGCAACAATGCCATACCCTCCAACATTTCTCCAATAAAAAATAATAGGGATGTCCTATTCAATCATCATCATAATTTTATTATTTATACCCCACCCATCTGACTGGGTTGTCCCAGCCACTCTGGGCGGATTCCAACATGTATGAAAACATAATAAAATATTAAACATTAAAAAACTTCCATATACAGGGTTGCCTTGCAGATATCTTCTAAAGGTTGTATAGTTACTTATCTTCTTGGCTGGGGATGGTTTTGTTTTGTTTTGTTTTGTTTTGTTGTTGCTTTTTTGCAAAACTCCATACCTTCCAGCATTTCTCTGGTGAAAATAGGGACATCCTAAGGAAAAGTGGGACATCCTGGGATCAGATCAGAAACTGGGAAGGCTTCTGTAAATCTGGGACTGTCCCTGGAAAATAGGGACACTTGGAGGGTCTACAATACTAAGCAATCATTTCTACTATTCATATCTACAGTGAGGGAATATTTCCATAATAATAATAATAATAATTATTATTATTATTATTATTTATACCTCACCCATCTGGCTGGGTTTCCCCAGCCACTCTGGGCGGCTTCCAACCAAATATTAAAAACAGTACAGCATCAAACATTAAAAACTTCCCTAAACAGGGCCGCCTTCAGTTGTCTTCTAAAAGTAAAATAGTTGCTTATTGCCTTGACATCTGCTGGGAGGGCATTCCACAGGGTGGGTGCCACTACTGAGAAGGCCCTCTGTCTGGTTCCCTGTAACCTCACTTCTCGCAATGAGGGAACCGCCAGAAGGCCCTCGGTGCTGGATCTCAGTGTCCGGGCAGAATGATGGGGGTGGAGACGCTCCTTCAGGTATACAGGACCGAGGCGCCGTTTAGGGCTTTAAAGGTCAGTACCAACACTTTGAATTGTGCTCAGAAACGTATTGGGAGCCAGTGTAGATCTCTCAGGACCAGTGTTATGTGGTCCCGGCAGCCACTCCCAGTCACTAGTCTAGCTGCCGCATTCTGGATTAATTGCAGTTTCCGGGTCACCTTCAAAGGTAGTCCTACATAGATTGCATTGCAGTAGTCCAAGCGGGAGATAACCAGAGCATGCACCACTCTGGCGAGACAGTCTGCGGGGAGGTAGGGTCTCAGCCTGCGTACCAGATGGAGCTGGTAGACAGCCGCCCTGGACACAGAATTGAGAAATCTTAATGCGCCCTGGACACAGAATTAAGAAATCTTAATGCACATGTGAGCATTAGTAAAGCAAGAGACAAATGATCAGAAATGCAATGACACTAAGATTGCTTTTTTGCATGTTTTAGCATGCACATCAGTAATTTAGTGGAAGGAGGGACACAAAGGAACTGAAAGTTTATGACAAAACTGCATGAAGTTGCCCCATACAACATTTGAAAGGCAAAGTGGAATAATGGGGCATTTGTAGTGCATCTCACGGTTCCACTGTGAAGTTAATTCCAGAAATTAATTCCAGATAATTCAGAACTCCAAGATCTGGGAAGAAGCATGGAAAGGAAGGATGTTGGAAGCTTCCCCACAACTAATTCCTGCAAATTCCTCATGCCCGGCCTCCTGGCTTTTGTCAGGCTTTGCAAGGGCAGGAGGATTATTCAGCCATACACATTTCTGTGTCAATGTTGTACTTACTTAAGGGAGAGATGCGATAGCCTGACTCAGAGCCAGGCACAATGCAAGACAGGACTTATCTGTCACAGTACAGGCTTCCTCCTGACATTGCATTTCAACCATGGCTTAGAAATCTACTTCTGTTCCAGTCCCGGGCCTCCCCTGGACAGGTGCCAGTCCTGGGGGCTTGTGCCAAATTGCAGAGTGGTTTCAGGTTCTCTGAAGTAGTCAAATGCCTGCAAAGACAGCAAAGTGTCTGACTCCTGCGTACGTGAGAAGGAGACGGAGAGAAAGTGCTGTGCAACATCTTCTGGTTCCAAGTCAAGAATGGTACCTTGCTATAGGATTAGGGAAATGGGGCAAACATCCACTGCACTCTTGTTTGAGAGACCAGAAGAGCTTTGCGCTCAGTCTGCTTCCACAGGGGGCTTTAATCCACACTGGCTCCATTCCTGTCCACAGGGCTTAATAGAGATGATGGGGGAAGCGGATGGAGAGACTTGGGGAGTCAGGGGGGGCCATGGAGGTCATTGATTCCAACCATGCAAGCAACCTACAACTAAAGTATCCTCAATGGCTTCTACTTACAGACTTCCAGTGAGAGAGAGCCCCTTTCCATTAGGACCTAAGAGCAGATCACACCCAAGGCCCATCTAGGCCATCAGATAAGCATCCTAGTGGAACCAATCCCATATTTGGTATTGGACCACACATTGACCCAATAATAATAATAATAATAATAATAATAATAATAATAATAATAATTTATTATTTATACCCCGCCCATCTGGCCAGGTTCCCCCAGCCACTCTGGCCGGGTTCCCCCAGCCACTCTGGGCGGCTTCCAACAAAACGCTAAAATACAGAAATCCATCAAACATTAAAAGCTTCCCTAAACAGGGCTGCCTTGAGATGCCTTCTAAAGGTCTGGTAATTGTTGTTCTCTTTGACCTCTAGTGGGAGGGCATTCCACAGGGTGGGTGCCACTACCGAGAAGACCCCATGCACTGACCACAATGCAATGTCCCTATTACAGAACCTGCTGTTCTAAAATAGCTTGGCCTTCCCCTTTGATGTTTTCCCCTTACTTTCTCCTGTTAGTAGCATATTAACTGAATCAGCTGTTTCTCCATCCAGACCTCTTTCCTACTGATATCCTCAGTTTTTACTACTACTACTACTACTATTAATTCAACTTATACACCTGGTAAAAAATGAACATTTTTGCCTGGCGCCTAAAGGTGTATAATGAAGGCGCCAGGTGAACTTCCCTAGGGAGAGCATTCCATAGACAGGGAGCCACTGCAGAGAACTTTTGACTTCTATTGATAATTTTAGTGTGTATTTTACATTTTGTGTAAACTGATTTGTGATTTCTAAAAAATTTTTTTTAAAAAAAAAGATAAATTGGAGTGTAGGAGGGTTCCCACGAGGCAAAAGACAGTTGTGAGGGACAGGGGGTACAGACAACCCCCTCCCATCCTGAGAACCAGTTCTTCCCCGAGTACCAGCGGCAGCGGAGAGGGGGAAGACTCCAGCGGGGAAGCAGGAAGTAGAGGACATGGCTCTGGCAGGGTCGCAGAGCCACTGCCCCGCTTGGGAGAGGAAGGAAGGGAGAGGGAAAGGGGGAGGAGGGAAAACACGGCAAGAAGACCTCTCCCTCCAGTTCCGGAATTGCGCCGAAAGAAACGGGGGAGGAGATTTGCGATTCCCAGACTGCTTTGTTGGAAAAGAACGCGGGAATTGCCATTCCAGGGTTCTGACTCCAACTGAGAACATGTACATTGTACAGCTCCAGCACTGTAAATAGTTTGCACACAATAAAAGCATGAAAAGGCAACTTTCTGGAGAGTCGTTACTCTAGAGTAGCCGCAACGGACCTCCTGTGACAACAGTGATAACAGCAAGAACCTTTACTGAACCAGCAGAACAGGACAACAGGGGCAAAGCAGCTGCTTATATACATTTCTGAAGGCCTGGGCCACTCCCACTCCCAACGTGATTGGCTGCCTAAACTTCCAAGCGGCGAATCATGACTTTAAGGGCCAATGGCAGAGGCCCAAATCCTGAAATGTCTGTGGTTGAATATCAGGCAGGTTGAACCAGGCAGAGGGCCTTCTCGGTAGTGGCGCCCGCCCTGTGGAACGCCCTCCCACCAGATGTCAAAAAGAAAAATAACTACCAGACTTTTAGAGGGCATCTGAAGGCAGCCCTGTTTAGGGAAGCTTTTAATCTTTAAGAAATTAGTGTATTCTAATATTTCTGTTGGAAGCCGCCCAGAGTGGCTGGGGAAACCCAGCCAGATGGGTGGGGTATAAATAATAAAATATTATTATAATTATTATTATTATTATTTATCAAATGAGAACACAGGGGCTCAGAATCCTTAGTCTAGACTCAAGCTCAGGCAAGCATAGACCACATAAATAAAGAGCAAGGAGGGGACCAGATGCTGAACAAGGCCCCCCGGGCCCCTCTCTCTGGCCCTCTGGGCTCTCCTGAGGTCACCACCCCCTTCCACAGGCCACACCCTTCTCTGAAGAATGTGTCCTTGGGCTCTGATACCTGGCCTTCTTGAGAGATGTGTGTCCTGTTCATGTAGTGGTTTTAGAAATGTTCTGCAGGGGTGGGGGACAAAAAAATGTGGGGTAAAGGAGGGTCAGTTGAGGAATGTCCCTATTTTGGTCAGAGGAATGTTGGAGGGTATGATGGCCTTCATACTGGAAAAAGTACCCATCATCTATTTTAGGGCTAACCAGCAGAGCCTGAGCCCAATCTCCTCTTTTCCCACCCTACAAACACTCACTTTTCACCTGTCTTTCTGCCCGGGATCTGCATTGCTGTAACCTGTTTGCATTTTGTATCCCGGAGCTCTGTTACAGTGGTACCTCGGGTTAAGAACTTAATTCGTTCTGGAGGTCCGTTCTTAACCTGAGGTACCACTTTAGCTAATGGGGCCTCCCGCTGTCGCCACGCCGCCGCCACACGATTTCTGTTCTCATCCTGGAGCAAAGTTCTTAACCCGAGGTACTATTTCTGGGTTAGCAGAGTCTGTATCCTGAAGTGTCTGCAACCCGAGGTACCACTGTAATCTGGTTGGGGGCAGGGGAGAGATGGAAAGGGTGGGGGCAACAGGCAGACAATAAAATTCACTTTCAATAGCATAGTTGAAGAATCATTGGAGTTTCCAGAAAGTCACCCACATCCCACCAAATCCTAAGTGGATGCTTGTGTGTGTGTGTGTGCGTGCGTGCGCACGCGTGTGTGTATGTGTGTGTGCGCGCTACTTTATCTGGAAAGGGAGAAGCCCCATGAAAAGAAGACAGAACTTAAAGGCCCTTCTAAAGCTCTTAGAAATGAAGCTGGGTGGGAGGTGGGGAGAGAAATAAACCCTTCTGGGGTTTATATATTCAGAGTCGGAGAGGGCCTGATTAAAAATGCAATGCTTCTAGCCCGAGGTGTCCTCAATAACACAGAAATGTTTTCCTTGCATTTATTTAGGGATTGCCGCAGTGCTGCAAACGCCTGTGAAAATATGAGAATCCTCGTGGCAGGGGCTTTGAAGAAGCCTTCAAAAATGTAAGGTGTGAATCATCCTCAGGCAGCTGGATTTGGGGAGTGTGTAGGAGACACACAATATGGCTGCCAACTTTTTTTTCTGGCCAGTGCCTTCTCCAATGATACCTTTAAAGCACCTCAGTCTGCAGGCAGTAGACCCAGGGACCATGTTTATTTCCACGTGACGAAAAAGCTTCACAGGTTTATTTTCTGCAGACAGAGCCCAGGAGCAAACCTGGCGTATTTCTCTTGGAACAGTTGGCAGCAATTTAGTGCCAGGCCCAAAGCCTGTCTGTTTGTAGCGTTTTTAAAAAACAAAAAACAAAAACAAACCATGTTCCCAATAGTCTCTATTTTCCAGGGACAGTCCCAGATTTACAGAAGCTTTCCTAGTTTCTGATTTGATCCCAGAATGTCCTGCTTTTCCATAGGACAGCCTATTTTCATGGGAGAAATGTTGGAGGGTATGGAGTTATGCGACCCCCAAGCCAAGGGGATAAGTAACTATACAACCATAGTTGCCAAGTCTCCCGTATTCCTCGGGAAACCCCTGTTTTTCTAGTTGTTCTCAGCTGAAAAAACGGAATTTTTTTTGTTTTTCCCCGGTTTATTCTGGCGCGGCGGCCAGTTTGGAACTGGGTGGAGCATGCTCAGAAGCGACTTTTGATGAAGCTCTGCCCAGTTCAAAAATGGCTGCAGTGCGACTTCTGGCACGGCGGCCATTTTGGAACTGGGCAAAGCAGCACCAAAAGTTGTTTCTGAGCATGCTCCGCCCAGTTCCAAAATGGCGGCAGCGCTACTTCCGGTCTGCTACTTCCGGTCCGGTCCCTTATTTCTCCCACGGGAACTTGGTAGGTATGTATACAACCTTTGGAAGACATCTGAAGGCAGCCCTGTATAGGGAAGATTTTATTAATGTTTAATGTTTTATTCTGTTTTTATATATGCTGTAAACTGCCCAGAGTGGCTGGGGCAACCCAGTCAGATGGGTGGGGTATAAATATTATTATTATTATTATTATTATTATTATTATTATTATTATTTAGGACATACCTATTTTCATCAGAGAAATGTTGGAGGGTATTCAGTAAAGAATGTAACCTCATAGAATTGTAGAATCACAGAATTGTTGGAAGAGACATCTAGCCCAACCTCCTGAGATGCAGGAATCACAACTAAAGAATCTCTGGCCAGGGAAGGGGGATCCACCCCCTTCCCAGGTATTCCATTTCATTTTCAAACAGCTCTTACCATTCAAAAGTTCTGGTTTAGGTCCTACCCTCTGGAGCAGCAGAAAACAGCCTTGCTCCATCTTCCACGTGACACCAACCCCATTCACAGGAGGCCAAAAATAACTTTTCCGGAAGATCAAACAGGGCATGCAATGGAGGGGTGATATGATAGCCATGTTCAAATATATAAAAGGATGTCATATAGAGGAGGGTGAAAGGTTGTTTTCTGCTGCTCCAGAGAAGCGGACACGGAGCCATGGATTCAAACTACAAGAAAGAAGATTCCACCTTAAACATTAGGAAGAACTTCATGACAGTAAGAGCTGTTCGACAGTTGGGGTTGGACTGGATGGCCCTTGTGGTCTCTTCCAAGTCTATGATTCTATGATTCTATGTTCACAAGGAGTTGTGATGGGGGCAGTGGCAGAAGTTTTGAACACAAGAAGAGCCCTGCAGGTTTAGGGTCAATGGTCTGTCTAGTCCAGGGGTCTGCAACCTGCGGCTCCGGAGCCGCATGTGGCTCTTTTACACCTTTGCTGCGGCTCCGGAGCGGATACGAGGGGAGGAGGCGTCCGAGCCATGCGGCACCTGAGCCATGCAGCAGCGCCCGCCATGCCCGCCAGACACTCGCGCGGCGCCCACCGCCGCCGGAGCACACAGCTGCGGCGGCGCGCTGTGTGCCTGTGCCCCGCATGGCGCCTGCCGGAGTCCACAACTCTGCTGTGCGCGTGCGCTGTGCAAAAAGGACGCAAGGTGATGTTAGCAGCCTGGGGAGCGTGGTCGGCCCCATCCCTGCATCAGCCCCTCCCCACCGCATTTCTGCAGCCAATAGGCTCACGGGGGCGGGGGCGGAGTCATTTATTTTTTAAAACGGGCGCGCTTCTTCCTGCCCAGCAGCAGAAAGACTTGAGGGCTCGGAGCGCGTGTTTGCTGCTGCTGCTCCTGCCGGCCTGGTCAGGAGATTGAGGTAGATGTATTAATGGGTTGATTCAATATGAGGAAATTTTATAAGTTCACTTGATGGGAGCAACACACATGAAACCATACAATGTCCTAATAAGGGAGTCAGAGTTTTGCCCATTCCCAGTAATCAAGGCAGCCCAAACTCATAAGGCAGTGGTTGCTGGTATCCATTCCCAGTAATCAAGGCAGCCCAAACTCAAAGTTATTTTTATAATGATGAGGATGACATTGGGCCCTCATTATTAATTATTATTTACATCAGGCACTGATTATGATTTATGGTACACTGGGGCCCTGATTAATTTTCTATGGCATTTTGGGGCATTGATTATTGGGCATAGCAAATTTTGCTATGGGGCCCTCTGATTTCTAATTACGTCCCTGTTTTGTGGCTCCCAGTTTATTTTTTTTCTTCGGAAACTGGTCCAAGTGGCTCTTTTTGTCTTAAAGGTTGCAGACCCCTGGTCTAGTCCAACATCACAGTAGCCAACCTCTGGGAAGCCTGAAAGGACTGTCATTGATACTTTAGCTGAGATCCCTGCCTTGCAAAGGGTTGGACTAGTTGACCCTTGGGGTCTCTTCCAACTCTACAATTCAATGATTCTAGGACCTGGGTGCAACAGTGATCTCCTCCCTTGTGATTGCCAGCAATTGGTATTCAGGGGTTTGAAGGCAGCCTCTGCATCAGCTCATCTCCTGCAAGAGTGGCTTTTGTTTTTCCTGTCAGGGAGGGAATAAGGAACCACTGGCCAGATGTTTTTTCCCCTTGCTCTATTTTTGGGGGTGGGGTGGGGGCTGATTTCCATTTTCCTTCCAACTGCTGGAGATGCAACTGGAAGGTGCAGGAGTGGCGGCAGAGAGAGGAAGGAAGAACCATCTCCTCCCACTTTACAAATGGTCCCTCTTGCCGTAATTGTTTTGGGACATAAGGTTCTCCTTTGTGCAGAATCATCTGCACGCCGCGTGCCCGTTTGGCATCGCTTACCCTATTACAACAGATGCGTCCAGCCAGGCCTATTCATCACCGTGTTGCAAATGGAAGTTCAATGGCCCACTTGCAAGCACAACAAGGAATTTAATCCCCTGCACAATTAACATCTCCAGAGAGGAAAGCAAAAGACATGTTTGCTTTGCAAGCAGAACAATCAACTCTACCCTCAGAGCAGCAGCAAAGCCAATAGCCAAAGATGGGGACAGAGGAAGCTGCCTTCTTCCTGCTGAGTCAGTATCCAGATCAGTTTTGCTCTACACACCATTGTTTCCCAAACTTGGCCTGTTTTGGGACTACATTTCCCATCATCCCTAACCACTGGTCCTGTTAGCTAGGGATGATGGGAGTTGTAGTCCAAAAGAGCTGGAGACCCAAGTTTGGGAAAGACTGGTCTACACTGACTGGCAGTGGCTTTCCGGGATTTCAGAAAGGATCCTCTCCCAGCATTACCTGGAGATGTTGTTGTGATTATACCTGGGACCTTCTGCATGCCAAGCAGATGCTCTTCCACTGAGCAACATTCATTTGCAGCGCTGAATTCCAAAATAAGCAGCAAAAGTTTGAAGAGCTGGACCCTCTAACTGTAGAGGCCATCTGATAGCCATCTGAACATTTCTGAGGTCAGCTGAAAAGGTTTTGCCCAAACTAGCACAATATCCCCAGATTGCCCACACACCTCTTGGTTCTTCTTTCTTTCTTCCTTTTTAATTTTATTTAACTTTTATTTTTGTAGTCAGCTATTTTGAAACAATAGGCTCAAAGTGTCCCACTGGGTTTTGTTTTGTTTTTTTTAAAAGAAAGAGACAATGCAGCAAGTTCCAATTTGCAACAGGGTGAAGTGGTTATGAAAAAATAACACCCTCAAGCAGGCCAGTGTAGCTTGTAACCCATTTGAGTGAATGCAGTTCTGCAGCCACGTATTGGCAGACCTTCATGGAGTGGGGGGTTTGCCCAGTATTACTTAGATGGTATGTAAAGTCCTGCTTTACCAGAGACCCATCTAATTCAGCATCCTGCTTCTTCCCCCAGTTGGCCAGCCAGATGACAGATGGGAAGCCCACAAGCAGAGCCTTCAGCAATGGGTGTTCTTCAGCAATGGGTGTTCAACTGGCATGCTACCCCTGTTTCTGGAGCTAGACCATAGCCATCATGACTAGGCAACCACTGAGATCCTCCTCGTCTCTTCCCCATTAGAGATCCCCCCCCTTAAACTGGAGATGGTAGAGCGTAAACATGGAACCTCCTGTATCCAAGTCACGTGCTCTATAGCAGACAGAGCTGACTTATACCAAGTCACACCATCAGTCCAGCCAGCCCAATATTGTCTACTCAGGCTGACAGCAGCTCTCCAAGGTCTCAAGATCCTTTTGTTAACAACCACAACCTTTTCATGGGGTTGGGGGTGGAGAAGTCCTATTGATATCTGTCACAGGGGGTGTGTTGCGACTACTCTAAAGTAATGACTCTCCCAAGCGTTGCCTTTTCATTCTTTTATTGTGTGCAAGCTATTTACAGTCCTAGCTCTGTACAGGATACATCCAGTTAGTCTGACGCAGAACCCTGGAATGCCGGTTCCCGCGTTTTCTTCCAACATAAGAGTCTGGGAATCCCGAATCTCCTCCCTCGCTTCCTCCGACGCAATTCCGGAACCGGAGGGAAAGGTCTTCTTTCCATGTTTTCCTTCCTCCCCTTTTCCCTCTCTCTCTCTTCCTCTCCCAAGCGGAGCAGTGGCTCTGCGACCCTGCCAGAGCCCTGTCCCCTACTTCCTGCTTCCCCGCTGGACTCTTCTCCCTCTCCGCTGCAGCTAGTACTGGGGGACGAGCTGCTTCTCAGGATGGGAGGGGGGCTGTCTGTACTCCCTGTCCCTCACAGATATCATAGCTGCCAAGACTTCCAGTGCCGCTCTGCCCATGCTTGGGCACTGGAAATCGGGTAGAGTGGCACCGGAAGTCGCTTCTACATGCGTAGAAGCAACTTCCAGTGCCGTGCCGCTGCTAATCCCGCATTTTTCAGTGGGAGACTTGGCAGCTATGATTGATATGCACTCCCCGTGCACACACAGGGTCAAATAGGACAAGGGGTACGAGACGGAGCATGCCACATGGCTTATGGCCTGATTTGGGCTTGATGTGTCACAAGACGTTCTGCCCAGATGCAAAGCATGAGAACACCAGAGCATAAGAAAAGCCTGCTGGATCAGGCCAGGGCCCCATCTGATTAACCATCCCTTTGTCTGTCCTGAATCATCTAACATTCACCTTCATTGGATGTCCCTGAGTTAAGAGAGGGGGAGAAAATAAATGTGTCTCGACAGCATGCATAATTCCAGACCCCTCTTCCACGTCCACGCTTGCTCAACTTTTCCCCAAACTATGCAATAATAATAATAATAATAATAATAATAATAATAATAATAATAATTTATTATTTATACCCCCCCCCCCAAAATCTGGCTCCCTAAACAGGGCTGCCTTCAGATGTCTTCTAAAAATCTGGTAGCTGTTTTTCTCTTTGACATCTGATGGGAGGGCGTTCCACAGGGCGGGCGCCACTACCAAGAAGGCCCTCTGTCTGGTTCCCTGCAACTTGGCTTCTCGCAACAAGGGAACCGCCCTCAGTACTGGACCTCAGTGTCCAGGCAGAACGATGGGGGTAGAGACGCTCCTTCAGGTATACTGGACCGAGGCCATTTAGGTATACTGGACCAAGGCATGGCGACACATCAAGCAGTTAAAATTGTGATCAGCTCCTTCCTGAATCCTATCAGAATGTCTTACATCCACCCGCACAACCTTGCGACAGCATTTCACAGCCACTCAAAACTATACTATGGTTTGAAAAGTCTCGTCCAGTGGAATCGCTGCTGCTTTGAGAGCACACAGAAGAAGAAATTAGTCTCCTTTGTCCTGTCAGCTTTAAGGATGCTCAAAGAGGAGCTGCAGATCTGCAGGACAAAATGAAAGCAGGGAGGGGAAGAACTCCTACAATCTATTGTGTCTAGAAACCGTCTCACTTCCCTCCAGCTCCCATGGTGACAACATGGGATTCCATTCTTAGCCAGTAAAAATAGATGTTGCCCTCGCAAACCCAGCCCAAGCAGCAAAGCCTTTGCCCATTTTTTGAGAACTCACTGGAACACCTCCGAAACCAACGTCATTTCCAAGCCATCAAAATAATTTCAACTGGACCTTCAATGAGCCGAGCCATGGTGCGCCATTTTAAACCAGTAAAGGCATTTTAAGAGCAAATGAAATAAAATAATTGGCTAGGTCAATAGTTCCCAAAGTAGGTGGTAGCGACCCCCAGTGCGGGGGATTTCCTAGTGGGGCACTAAGAGGCAAGGGGACAGAGATGGAATGGGTGCTAGAGGGGCAAATGAGTAAATGACTTTTAAAACCTGTTATCACTGGATCCAGCTCAAGAGCTTTGTTGAATTAATTAAGATAAGCAGTCTTAATTGGGTTTTGAATAAATCTGCAATTAATCATTACTGTTCTGAATTTCGTTGTGTTATTATCCTTTTTAGTGGGTCATGGAAACCACTATTCTGACTAATGCTTTTCATAGAGTAGCAGGCACTGGGGGGGGGGGTGTTTATGGGACCAAGGGGAAAGTGGCTCTAAAAGGTTTGGGAGCCACAAGGCTAGAGATGCACTGATGCTGATACACGGCTGTGGTTGTATAAACAGTGTCAGGAGTATGGGCAGGAGTCAGGATCTGGGGCCTGTAGTGCTTTGTAGGACTGGAGCCTGCCTCAGCTTGTGCTCAGGTGAGGCCGCAGCTTGTGCTGGAGAAGCAAGGAGTGGCCACTCAGGTGAGGCCACTTGATACCTCACTGCACCTGGTGGCAGGAGCTGGGAGGGATAAAAGCTCAGCATGTCCCTTCAGCTCTTTGCCACAGCAACGCTATCCCTGCCTGGTTGCATCTGGCCTCTTGCTCCTTGCTCCTTGGACCCTTGCCTTGCCGACGCCTTGCTTCTTGGACCCTTGCCTTGCCGACGCCTTGCTCCTTGGACCCATGCCTTGCCGACGCCTTGCTCCTCGACCCTTGGACCCATGCCTTGCTGACGCCTTGCTCCTTGACTCCCAGACCTTCGCCTCTGCCCTGCTCCTTGACCCTGCGACTGCCTGCTGCTGGACCCTCAGCCCTGCACCTGTTCCTGCTTCTACACCACCATCTTGCCTCTGGTCCTGACGCCTTCAACCGCCCGCTGACCGGACCGTGACAAACAGGACTTTGAGCTATTCTCCTGTTCTGTTCTGTTCTCTTCTCTTCTCTCCACAAGACCACAACCCTCAGAGCATTCTAAGCCTGCTGTCATACCAGAGGACAAGGCCTAACGCCGCTCTTGGTCCCTCCTCTTAGATCTAAGACCTTCAGCTCAGACAACCTCTCCCATAGGAATCTGCCTTATACAAAGCCAGGCCGTTGGTGTCTTTGTATTGTCTACATTGACTTGCAGCAGCTCAGGCAGGGGGTATTCCCAGTGCTATGAAACTAATTAAGCTACAGGGCCCCAGAAGCAACTTTAGTCCACATTGCTTTAAAATGTAGACCCAATTTGAGTGGCACAACTTGCCATATTTTTTGCTCCATAAGACGCACACCCCCCCTAAAAATGTCTGTGCGTCTTATGGAGCAAATGCATGGTCCCTGGAGCCGAATTGCCCAGGGGCTAAAGGCAGATCGTGCTTTTTTTTTAAGAAAGAACTAAAGGCTAAGAAGAAGGTAAGAGAGTGTTGAAAGGACCCGCTCAGCAGCTGATTGCAAGAGATTGGGGAGGGAGATAAGGGAGCTACCTTCCTTCCCGGCCCCTTGCCTAGGCCTCAATTGTTGTCTGCAGAGGGAGACATGTGACTGGCTGATTAGATTATCTGTCTGGAAACTGTAGAAATGGGTCCCTTTCCTTTCCTAGAGAAGCTGCAGAACTGTGAGTTGAACCCCATAAAAACAGGGTTTTTTACCCTTTGCAAGGAAACTCAACAACTTTGAGCTGATCCTAAAAAATGGAGCTTTCCCCCTTTGCAAAAAAGATGCACAAGTGTGAGCTGACCCCCCCCCCAAAACGGGGCTTTCCCCATTTGCAAAAAAGCTGCACAACTTTGAGCTGATCCTTAAAAAAAGGAGCTTTCCCCCTTTGCAAAAGAAGCTTCCTCAAATATTTAATGGGGGGAGGGCAAAGGCACCTAGGCCTCTAGCAGTTGGCTGCTATGCCTAGGACAATTCAAGAAAGCAAAATATTTTTTTCCTTGTTTTCCTCCTCTAAAAACTAGGTGCGTCCTATGGTCAGGTGCGTCCTATGGAGCGAAAAAATACAGTGCCGTAAATTGATCAAAAAAAATTGTTGCATGTATTTCAACAGTCCTACAGTAGTGGTGTGTCACAGTACAGCAAGATTAAACAAAAGCTGAGATTTAGTAGCTTTTTTAAGTGGTGATCTACCATTGAAGAAGACAACAGTGGTTACCCAGACCTCATTGCTGGTTGTGAAGAGGGCCCCATAACAATTCAAGCTTCAGAGCCCCAAAAATGTAGGTCTTCCACTGCCTACAAGCCCACATTTGGCCCCTGAGCCTGACACTCGCTCCACCCCTGCAGTGGGCGACAGATTAGACCTCCAGGACAGCTTCCCTACCCCCAAAAATGAGTCAAGTGTCTACAGACCAAACTCCTGACCACACTCGGTGCTAATGCAAGGAGCCCAGCTTTCGTGATTCACTTGCGACGATGCATAAAGACTGCAGTCCCAGGCAAAAAGAGAACCCATAAGGAAAACCAATTATGAGAAATGCAAAAGGGGGGGAAGTGACCATCTTACTTACAGCCCACCATCATCATGGCCACTGAAAAGATCTTCTCTCCATCGGTGGTTGGAGCTATGTTCCCGAATCCTATTGTGGTAAGGCTTGTCATGGTAAAGTAGAGGGAAGTGATATAAAGCGAGTCTTTACTGGGTCCTCCTTCCCACTGCCCTGATCCCGTAGAGTTGTACCGATACGGCGTTCCAATGCTCTCCGCCAATTGGCAGAGCCAGCTGTCCTTCTTGAGGGTATTGGTGATTTCATCGATGACCTCGTAGTCCCCGATGCTGTACCATATACAAGCGAGCCAGTGGGCTACTAGTCCAAAGACACAGACTAGCAGCACCAAAACCGCAGCGCCATATTCCAGGTAATGGTCCAGCTTCCTGGCCACACGGCCCAGACGCAGGAGACGCACCACTTTTAATGAACTGAAGAGGCTGCTGATACCCTGGGGAGGAAGGAGGGAAAGCTTTACTCGCTTGCAAAGTGATAAACATCACGTGTTCTTGTTTGTGCTGAACACTGAGTCATCTGGGAGTAGGGGTGGGGGAGAGAATCGATTCAGTTCATATTTACAGGCAAATCTTTTCTAATAATAATAATAATGATAATAATAATGATAATGATAATAATAATAATAATAATAATAATAATAATAATAATAATAATAAATGTTATTTATACCCCGCCCTCCCCAGCCAAGGCCGGGCTCAGGGCAGCTAACACCGGATATAAAAGAGCTGACTGAATTACAACATAAGAACAAAATTAAATAAACATTAAAATTTAAATTTAAATTTTAACCCACACTTTCTAAAACAACACAAGAACAGAAACATAGCCTTCCTCTGAAATCCACGCATCATTGAATTTTGCAATGCAGTTCTCAAATCAAAGTGTTTACAAAATACGTATATTAGAGGAAATTGTGCACAAAAATGAATGTGTTCGTGAAATCAACATACAGTAATTACTTATACAATTAGCTCCATATTATCCAATTATCCTTTCTTGGGAGTTTTTAAGCAGAGGTTGGATGGCCATCTGTCATGGATGCTTTAGCTGAGATTCCAGAATTGAAGGGTGTGTGTGTGTGTGTGTGTGTGGATTGGATGGTACTTGGGGACACTTCCAACTCTACAGTTCTATGATTCTATTATTCTCTTATCATTCTTGTTTCTCCCTTAGATACCAGGGTGGGCTACAACAATTAAAACACAACATTAGACATTCATCACATTAGAGGGAACTGCTTGCAAAAATGTGTGTTTATGGGGAGATATTCACACTAAAATTCTAAAGAAAAAATGCATATTGCTGCAGAAATGTGAATTGGGAAACTGAGAGAACCAATGTTGGCAGGTCCTCCCATCCTCAGTCTACTCTGATAGGACCATGAAGATTTCGTTTCGTCTTCACTGGAGATGCCAGGGATTGAACTTGGGACCTCCCACATACAAAACAGATGCCTTGCTGCTGAGCTATCTTGGAAGCACATGATAGGGGAACAATAAGCAGAGCTTGTTAGAAAAGGCTTTGCTTATACTGTTGGCCAGTTGGTTTCAGAAAGCTCTGAATCTGCACAGCTTCCTTCCTTCCTTCCTTCCTTCCTTCCTTTGCCTTGGGAACATGTGTGCTTCCCAACTGGTCCCCAGGGAATTAAGATCCCCCCATCGTGGATTGTTTGGTTAGTTCTGTGTGAATGCTAATCAAGGCCCAGGACATTGACTAAAAAATAAACAGAAACTATTCTGCTGCCAAGAACAAAGGCTGGATTTTGTACTTTCTGCTAAAGAAGACCTGTAATATTCCTCTAATATTTATGTAGAATATTTTGAGCCACCGGGAATGCATAGCTTAACCCAGGCATGCATAAACTCAGCAACATAAAGATTTACTTGGGCTTCCACCCACTTGACAGCCACGGAGCTTAAGTTAGTGGTGATTAACAAGTGACAAGTTGATTTCATTTGTTTCTATAAGACCATGGTTCTGAAAGAGTTTGCCTCTTGAGCTCTGGTATACTTCTAAATACGTACCAGTTGCTGGAAATCACAGCGGGGAAGACTGATCTTGTGCTTGAGTCTGGTTTGCCGGTTTCCCACAGGCACCTGGTTAACCACTGTAAGAACAGGAGGCTGGACTAGATGGGCCTGATCCTTACCTTCCAAGTTCCGGACTGCAGAATCCGGGACCAGCAGCCATTTGACACCGGAAGGTGCGTCGATGTAACTTCCGGTGTCGCTTTGCCCTTCTATGGGCACCAAAAATGGCCGCCGCCGGCTTCGAAAGTTGCTTGTACGCATGTCAGGAAGTGTGCCGACGCAACTTCCGGTGTCGCTCCGCCCATCTATGGGCACCAAAATGGCCGCCGCCAACACCGGAAGTTGCATCTATGCACTTCCAGACATGCGTAGATGTGACTTTTGAAGCTGGCGGTGGCCATTTTTGGTGCCCATAGAAGGGCAAATCGGAAAGAAAAAAAATGGCCGCCGGCAGGAGAAAATAATGGAGAAAAACGGGAGACAAAGTGATACGGGGGACCACCGGGAAATGGTAAGTAAAAAAGGGGGGTTTCCCGGGGAAAACGGGGTACTTGGCAGCTATGGCCTGATCCAGCATGGATCTTCCTATGTTCCTATGTTCTTCTGAGATTCTGAAAAACTGAAGATGGTCAGATCACATAATCTTGCCTTCCTACATGGTTCTCAACTGAACATATGTCTAGCCACTGAAGACTAATTAGCTATCATGGTGACCGCCGGACGGCACCGCAACCACATGCAATTGCTTTACAGAAGTGTTTTGTCCCCCACCCACCCACCCCCCATTGATGCTGTTGTTCTCTCAACTTTAAGTGACCATATGCCTTATGTTGGAAGTTGTACGTGAAAGGAGAGGCAGCCATGGGCTCGTAATTAATTACAGTCTAAATTATAAATAACTAGCTCTTGCATTCAGAATCATTACTGACTCGCTGCAGGAGCGCCCCAGCAAAAGAATTCCACGGCAAAAAAAGGAGATTCAACACAGCTGAAGATGTTTCATTTAGCAAGAAGCAACGAGGCAAGTGTTCCTTCTTCCCATGCCAAGTTTAAATTGCCCTTTTCTACACATCATTATCGAATCAGTCTAGTCAAAATCTTGGATAATTATATTACAAACCTGTAAAACACTGGAGTTTATTTCAGTACAGGAGTAAAACAGAAACTCCTTTATTTGTCTGCAATGTTTCTTCTTCTTAAAAAAAGAAGGCCCCACACATTTTGCTGTTTTTCATCCCAGTACATTAAGCTAGAGATCAGCAGCTAAGAGGCCACCTGGGAAACTTGCCATGAGCAGCAGAAGACTCAGAGGAGGACGACTTTCAGACTGCTTCATTTGGGGCCATCCCAGCTAAAGTACACAGCCCTGCCACCACCCTCCAACTCAGAGGATGAGTCTCCTACAGAAACTCTGGCTCCCCCAAAGGCTACGAAATAATGGGAGGGACCTTTAACCCAGCCAGCCAGATGCTCTAGACAGGCAAAGCCTACCCCCACTTCAGCCCTGATTGGCCTACATAAGGCTTCTTAAGAACCTAATGAGAGCTTGCTGAATCAGGCCAGCTCATCCAGCATCCTGTTCTCACAGATGCCTGTGGAGGAAGCCCACAAGCAGGAGCCCAACAGCATTCTTCCCACTTGCAACTCCCAGCAGCTAGTAGTCAGAGGCATACTGAGACTGTGAGAGTAGAACAAAGCCACCATACCTGGTAGCCATTGGTGGCCTTATCCTCCATGAATTTGCCTAATTTTCTTTGGCAGTAGGATAGCTCAGTTGGTTAGAGCAGTGTTTCTCAACCAGTGTGCCTCCAGATGTTTTGGGACTACAACTCCCATCATCCCTAGCTAGCAAGACCAGTGGTCAGGAATGATGGGAGTTGTAGTCCCAAAACATCTGGAGGCACACTGGTTGAGAAACACTGGGTTAGAGCATGGTGCTGATAACATCAAGGTTACAGGTTTAATCCCCGTATGGGACAGTTACATATTCCTGCATGGCAGGGAGTTGGAACTAGATGGTTCTTGGGGTCCCTTCCAGCTCTACAATTCTATGATCCCTATGTAGATCTGTGGTTTTTTTTAGTGCAGGGGTAGGCAACCTAAGGCCGGATGCGGCCCAAACGCCTTCTCAATCTGGCCAGTGGACAGTCTGGGAATCAGCATGTTTTTACATTAATAGAATGTGTCCTTTTATTTAAAATGCATCTCTGTGGGGGCCTGCCTGGTGTTTTAACGTGAGTTGAATGTGTGCTTTTGTTTAAAACACATCTCTGGGTTATTTGTGGGGCATAGGAATTCGTTCACACACACACCCAAAGTAGTCCAGCTCACCACATGGTCTGAGGGACGGTGGACCAGCCCACAGCTGAAAAAGGTTGCTGACCCCTGTTTTAGTGCCAATGACTTCCAGGGTTCTGAGAGAGGGAACTCTAGCATGTCTCCGCTCACTTGCATTTTCTCTAAAGTAAAAAGCCACAGATGTTGTTAGCTTTCCCCTTGATCATTTTGGTTATCCTTTTCTGAACCTTTTCCAACTCTGCAATATCCCTTTTGAGGTGAGGCAACCAGAACTGTACGCAGTACACACAGTATTCCCAGTGCAGCCACACCATAGCTTTGTATAATTGCATTATGATATTGACAATTTTATTTTCAGTACCTCTCCTAATGACCCCTAGCATGGAATGTGCCTTTTTCACAGCTGCTACACAGTGGGTCAACATCTTTGCTGAGCTGCCTATTATGACCCCAATGTTTCATTCCTGGTCAGTCACTGCAAGTTCAGACCCTATTGACTCTGGATCCCTGCAGGGACAACTTCTCTTAGCGGGGGGGGGGGGGGGGGGCCTTGGAGCTCTCCAAGGTCCTGAACGTTCTCTGCTTAGTGACTGGACACTGCCTGTTTCCCATGCAAACCCTCAAGTGCCCACAGAATGGGACACAAAGAGGCAAGTCCAGCCCCAAGAGAAAAACCAGCCATTTACCCTACCTGCCAAATCAAAAGAAAGAAATGTGTGTGAAAAGAGAAGTCACTTTGGGACAGATGGGCTTTGGAGCTTGAGGATTCCCTGGCCCACCTCTGTCCACAATTAACACTTGAAGTGGTTGCATGACTGCTGAGAGCCGTAAATCATAAGCGGGTGGAAATTCTGCAAGCAAATGAACCCGCAGAGAGAGACATTTCAAGTTGAGCGACTTATAAAGAGCTTAGCCCCTAAAGCCCCATGAGCTCTTTAATCCTTCTTTTCTGGTGTTAATGTTAGCAGCATACATATTCAAGGATCCCCCCCCTTCATTCAGAGAGATTTCATTTCAAGGTAAATGATTAAGTGCACTTACGCTTATAAATGCACCGCTGCTACAAAGCTCTAGTGGCCTTCCTTTGGAAAGCCAAATTTGGGGCCAGCCTAAGGAATGAGCAATGTGATCTCAGAGCCAGAATTTACATAGAGCTGGGAGACCTTGGGTATTACTGCTGTGAGGCAGCAATTTAAGTAGATGGAGTGCTGCACCATGAACACTACTCTCCATTGTCCTGTGGTTCATTTGGGCTGCTCTAGCGTTCAACTGATACTTTAGTACCAGGGAATCTCCAGTACATGCAGAGCCTCCGTGCATGCTCTCAAACTTTGGTCGCAGCTCCAGAAGAACAGAAGCATCTGGTTAGCATGGGAAGCAGAGAAACTGAATGTCCGCTTCCATAAATTCAGCAGGCAGTCGGGGGTCCCTTCTAGGAGAAGGAACACTTTGCCGTTGCAACCCATGCATCGATCATATCCAGCCTTGATGATTGTTTAATGCCATACGGTTGGTTGAAAATATGGCAGCAAGCTTTTTCTCACTGCAACGAGCACATCACACCAGTGGCAGAAGTAGTATCCAGAAAAAGTATCCAGCTTCTTTTCCCTCCAACCATTTCCCACCAATGTCTGAGAAGACCAGAAGACTTTGAGTACATGATTTTGAGCTCCCCTTTCTTCTTCTGAGTCTTCCTTTCCCTTACAAACTCCTCCTTCCAGCCACCTTCCAGCCTTTGCTCCTCTCTTTGCCCCAACCCTCCTTCCCTGGGCTTCTTGAATGCCCAGGACTTTTGACCTCTTTGCCCCCTTTCCTTGCCTTTCCTTCCATTGACTTCACTCTCCCCTTTTCCCCCCTAGGCCTTTCTTCCTGCCCTACTCTCTCTGAGGCCCTGAGCTGCTCAGCCAACGGAAACAATAGGTCCTCTGCCCACTGTTCCCTAACTTCACAGCAGCTCAGCCAGCAGCGCAGAATCCCTTTGCGCACTGGAATGTGGATTATTCCCTGTCTCCCCCTCTTCTTCCCCTGCTGCATCTTGATTACCATTCTGGAGATGCTCCAAGCATTATGCCGTTTTCTTCCTCTACCAATTCCCTGCTGTGTACAGCAGCAAATGTTACAAATCAGCTTTGCTGCCGTCAGCTTTCTTCTAAGCCGGCGTCCAAAAGGATTACTTCGTTTCCCTTGTTCCCTGAGCAAAACTCCCTTCTCTTTTCTGCCGCCACACCACTCCTCGCGGCCCAATACCCAAGGGGGGACAAGGGATCGGCAATGCTCCCCTGTAACATTTCAGAGGCCGAATGAGCCTTCAGTTGTTAGCATGCCTCTCTCACATAGGATTTGAAATTAAATATTGTGCAACCAACATCTGTTTCCCCCATTAACATATACCGGGCATTTGAGGGAGGGAAGTGTCTGAGAAGGGTAATTCAAATTAAAATATCCTATAGCTGAAATGCTCGGTTTTAAATCTTACATAAACTGAGACACTCTAAACAAATGCTTCAGGCCCATTTCACCCCAGGCTACCTCTGCAAACTTTTTTGCGGTCTCTCTCTCTGGAGGATTGCCTAAGAGCAACATGTACAAAGTAAATTTTCCTTCCCCTCTGGCTCGCCATAGAATATTCATCCCATCCCATCTTTTTAAGTATTCTCCACCCCACGCCAGCTTAGCACTGGCAGATCGTAGACTTCTGAACACCCAATGGCATTAAGAGTTGCACGAAATCAGAAGACACACATCACTGAGACCTGTGCCTCTCTCACTAGATAACTCCACCTTATATTTAGGAATTAAGGAAGCCACAGATTCGATCTCAGAATGAGAGGCCTCCTGTGTCATAGTGATGAAGGCAAATGGGGTGTTGGTCCCGCTTACAGGAAAAGTTGCATCTGCTGAAATTTGAGGAAGTGATGTAGCTCAGTGGTAGAACATCTGCTTTGTATGCAGAAGGTTTCTGATCTGATCCCTGACATCTCATAGAATCATAGAATCATAGAGTTGGAAGAGACCACAAGGGCCATCCAGTCCAACCCCCTGCAAAGCAGGAAAGACCATCAAAGCATTCTTGACATATGGCTGTCAAGCCTTTGCTTAAAGACCTCCAAAGAAGGAGACTCCACCACACTTCTTGGCAGCAAATTCCACTGTCGAACAGCTCTTACTGTCAGGAAGTTCTCGTAGTAAGACTTGGGGGAACTGCCTGAAGACCTGGAAAACTACTGCCTCTGTGTCGAAAATATTTAGCTAGGAGGACCAATGGTCAGACAGGGTCTGAGGCTGCTACCTACGATGTACCACATCCTTATGTACCACAATAAAAGGAGCTTCTAGAGACATTGCTGGAGTCCAACTCCTATCAGCCAGCATGGTCTATGGTCAGGAATGGTGGGAGCTGGAGTCCACCACAAGTTCTCCATATACAGGTGAAACTCGGGAAAATTAGAATATCGTCGAAAAGTGCATTTATTTCAGTAATGCAACTTATTTTTTTATTTTAATTTTTACAAATGCTTTCTTTTGAAAACTCCACAGTAATAAAACAAATAGTTACAATAATACAAAAATAAACATCGCTATTACATTCCATTAATTACATTCCATTTATAATTGACCCGCCTAACGACAAATAATTACAATTACAACAAATGAAGGCTTGACATAGCTTGCTTTGCATGTCATGCATCTATCTCATATAGTGGTTTCGCCTTTTAAGCTGCATTACAGAAATAAATGCACTTTTTGACGATATTCTAATTTTCCGAGTTTCACCTGTATATATTTATTCCACTCTTCTCTAGCAAACAGGAATCAGTGCTCATGAATTTTCCATCCAAGGGCTTAAGCAGAAGTAACACTTTCTCAGGAAGCTGTAGGAAATGGGAGTACTTCAGAGCTAATTGTGTTGGTTTTCCATTTGTCATGGTTTTCACAGGGAACATTAATAAACTGAGGTCTCCTGAGCTGCTGCTGAGGAAATGAAGCGAGCTACATGCACATCCGTCAAATCAGCAACAGAAGCCAGTTTCCCTGAGAACTGGTCTCCTGTATCCTAACCAGGCTTCCTAAGTTGCTGTTCACCTGGTGGCAAGCAGAAACTTCCTTCAGACAACAGCCAAGGAAGCCAGGGCTTGCCCAATACATTTTTTCTGCCTGCAGTAAATCAACAAAGGTACGTAATGTCCAAGGCCGATCAAGTTATTTTGGCACCTGAGGCAGATAATCCCACAAGTCACTCCACCGTTCCCCGGCAGTAAAAATGCAGTGATGATAAATAACTAGCCCTTTCACAAGACCCCCCAATCGGGTGCCAAAAGCACCAGCCTCACTCTGTCTAACAATAGAGCCAGCCTTGGATTCATTTATTTGGATTATTTATATATCGCCTTTTGCACAAGCGACAGGGTGGTTTGCAAAATAAAAATAAAAAGGCAAATCAGATAAAAGGAATACATACAATCAAGGAATAGCACAATCCTTAAATAACATTTGCATAACGAATCTCCAAATACCAGTACCAGCAACCGAAACAAATCCATTTGTTAAATCAGATAATTCCTCCTACTAATGCCCAGCAGAAAGGGTGAGCCTTAACCAGCTGCCTAATACTATGTCCCATCATCCCTAGCTAACAGCACCAGTGGTCAGGGATGATGGGAGCTGTAGTTCCAAAACATCTGGAGGGCCGAGTTTGCCTATGCCTGCTGTAAAGAGACAGGGCCAGACACACCTCAGTAGGGAGGGAGTGCCACATGCGAGGGGCCACCACTGAAAAGGCCCTTCTCTGGGCTTCCAAATCTTGTATCTGCTTGGACAACCAAGTAGATCTCATCTTAATGCATGGACAGGTAGTATGGGATAAAGTGTATTTTGAGATAGTTGGATGCTTTATAGAAAGATGTGATATTCAACCTCTTCTGGGTGGGGTTGCTCTCCCCCTAAAGGATCAAGTATGTAGTCTGGGGTCCTTTTAACCCACCTTGGTTTATGGAGGTACACACTGCCTCTATGACAGGGAGGACCTTTGACTAGACTAGGTCTTCTTTTCTGATACATTTCAACATTCAACTTTTTCTCTCCAACCGCCACCCTCATCCCGGTCAAGCATATGTGTAACAGCTAGTAACCATGAGCCATCAAGGCTCTTTAAAGAAACCTCTTCTAGTCACCAAAAGCTGCTGAGCAATTATTATTTTCAGCTTCTTCCAGAACTTTGTGGCCCAAGATGCTTTGCTACCTCAAGGGCAGCACCCACCCACCCCCCTTATGTTTGAGGTGACACTTTTAAACATCACGGCAACTTTTAGTCACCAATTTCTTCCTTCTCCTAGCCCTCTGAATTCTGCCACCTGAAGTAGCCTGCTCCACGTCATTGCATGGTAGGGCTATTCCAGAAACATCATCTGTCCACTACTGGTCATTAGGAATAAATGCTCCTCTCTGCATTTGGCACAACGCATCATTTCTGTGAAAATATTCATCCACACAGTTCTGCTGTCTTCCTCACATTTCTTCTTTCTTACACATAATCATCTCTAATTTACCATGTCAATGTAGCTCTCCATCGCGGATTTGGTTTTTTCCTCTCCTCCTTGTACTGTTTGCAGTACTTGACGGATCGTCCAAATTCCTCTAAGCTCTCTATTATCTTTTTGTCTCAGCATCTTCTGGCAGGTAAACCTGCATCTCCTTGCTGGCATCAAAATCACTGCAGAACTTCCCTTCTGAATCTACGTACTGTACTCAAATCCCATTTCCTCCATACGACGGAGCCACAATTCTCCATTTCTCTATAGCTAGGTAACATTGTGCACCAGATAGTGAGGAGTCTTCAAAAGTGTGTTGACCTAAATTTCCTTACAAAGATATGATAGCTCCATTTGCCACTGCGGCACTTAGCCCAAAGGGTTGCCATCCCCTAAAGGTAAAGGTAAAGGGACCCTTGACAGTTAAGTCCAGTCACGAACGACTCTAGGGTTGCTACGCTCATCTCGCTTTACAGACCGAGGGAGCCGCCATTTGTCCGCTCCGCAGACAGTTTTTCTGGGTCATGTGACCAGCATGACTAATCTGCTTCTGGCACAACGGAACACCGACACCAGAGTAGTGCATGGAAATGCCGTTTACCTTCCCGCCAGAGCGGTACCTATTTATCTACTTTCACGTTTTTGGCATGCTTTCGAACTGCTGAGTTGGCAGGAGCTGGGACCGAGCAACGGGAGCTCACCCCGTCATGGGGATTCAAACTGCCAACCTTTTGATCGGCAAGCCCAAGGCTCAGTGGTTTAGACCACAGCCATTCCCTACCCAGTGTGGTGTAGTGGTTAAGAGCAGTAGACTCGTAATCTGGGGAACCGGGTTTGCGTCTCCGCTCCTCCACATGCAGCTGCTGGGTGACCTTGGGCTAGTCACACTTCTCTGAAGTCTCTCAGCCCCACCCACCTCACAGGGTGTCTGTTGTGGGGAAGGAAGGGAAAGGAGACTGTTAGCTGCTTTGAGAATCCTTCGGGTAGTGATAAAGCGGGATATCAAATCCAAACTCTTCTTCTTCTTCTTCTACCCTCCCCCCAAATGCCATTCTCTGCTGGTGGTGCCACGATGACAGGGTCTTAGTGATGGCAGTTCCTCATCTGTGGAATACACTTCCTGGTGCGGGTGTGTCTGTCTCCCTCATTATTAACATTTGGGTGGAATGTGGGGGGGGGGGGGAGAATACTGTTCACTCATGGCTGAAAAATACTGCTCCTGGCAACATTGAAATTATTTCGCTATTATGGCCTTTGATCTTTCTATTTAGAAAAGGTATTGACTGCTTGGTCAAAAGGCCCTCCAAACTGTCTACAAATAAAAATATGGCTAAGACATGGCTAAAATCCACAGATCAATGAAGAAGAAGAAGAGTTTGGATTCGATATCCTGCTTTATCACTACCCGAAGGAGTCTGAAAGCGGCTAACGTTCTCCTTTCCCTTCCTCCCCCACAACAAACCCTCTGTGAGGTGAGTGGGGCTGAGAGACTACAGAGAAGTGTGACTAGCCCAAGGTCACCCAGCAGCTGCATGTGGAGGAGCGGAGACGCAAACCCGGTTCCCCAGATTACGAGTCTACCGCTCTTAACCACTATACCACGCTGGCTCTCAATGAAAAACAAATATGCATTCTTCTTCTTCATAGAATCCCTTCCAAACTAGTCAGTTCCAGTTGTTGTTGTTGTTGTTGTTGTTGTTGTTGTTGTTGTTGTTGTCACCATCACCAATGATCAGCATTAAAAACAAATATAAAATTGTTTGTGTGTTTGTGTGTTCAGTTGTGTTTTAGAAACTCTGCAAATTATATTGCTTTGCGGTTTAATTGTTTGCTGTACTAGGCTCCTCTGAGAGGAAGGGCAGGACAGAAACTTAATAGACCAATGTAAAAAAACAAAACAAAACTGTTGTGTGTCCGTTGTGGGGTCAATATGTGAGGCAAGAGCCCCTGCTTTCTAGCCGTGCTTCCCAATCACAAGACTACACCAGCTCACCAGAGGGTTGCGCATTGGCTGAGTCATAGCCTGCCGCTATTTTCCGTTGGGATTCACACGAATTACCAGGAAATTCAGGTGGCAAAATTGCAGTTGATTGCGCAAAAACCCCTCCCCCTAAATAATCAGCTTTTTTCTTTGATAAGGAAACTGATGAGGAAACACATGGGATAACTCATACTTTGATGCAACGTCATCTAACCTCCCCACAAATCAGAGTGAAGGTTTGTTAAATAGTCAACATTCTCTAATCTCCCTGCAAACCAATCAGGATGAAGGCTCGATAAGCGGGTCTCCAGGAAGCACCTATGATAAAGCTCTATAATTCTAGGATGCAAACTCTGAATTCACCTCCAGGGACTGTGTTTCCACACTCTGGGTCCCCCCCCCATTCCTGCTTTTCATTCTTTCTTTCTTTCCCCAAATTATGTTTATTTGTAGCTTGTGTGCGTATGTTTGCATGCCTTTTGTAGACTAGAACAGAAGAGTTAGTTAAGCAATGCAGCCCTAGCGGTAACACAAAGGCAGCTGCCAATGGAAACATCACAGGCTGCCAAAAGATGAATATGTATTTAGAATTATCCCCACAACAACAGATTGTGTTGCTTTGTAGAACACGGCTGTGGATTCTGGGCATTGTTGCAGTACAAATATTATGCAAGGTGTGGAGGAGGTGGATAGAGAGAAGTCTCTCTCCCCGTTTCTCATAATACTAAAACCTAACCCCATCCAACGAAGCCGAACATTTGCCGATTCAGTGCAGACAAAAGGAGGCTCTTTCCCACGCAGCATATTAGTCAAACTGTGGGATTTGCCCCACAAAAGGCAGCAATGGCCACCAACTTAGATGGCTTGAAAAGAGAACGAGACAAATTCATGCAGGAGATAGGCTATCAATGGCTACTAGTCGCAATGGATGACTCTCCAAAGTGTCCCTATTTTCCAGGGACAGTTAGGGGGTTTACAAAAGCCATCCTGGTTTCTGATGCAATCTCAGAATGTCCCTCTTTTCCTTAAGACGTTTTTTAATGTTTAATGTTTTGTTACGTTTTCATTTATCTTGGAAGCCACGCAGAGTGGCTGGGGCAACCTAGTCAGATGGATGGGGTATAAAAATAAACATGGAATAAAGGGACCCCTGACCATTAGGTCCAGTCGTGACCGACTCTGGGGTTGCGGCGCTCATCTCGCGTTATTGGCTGAGGGAGCCGGCGTACAGCTTCCAGGTCATGTGGCCAGCATGACAAAGCCGCTTCTGGCTAACCAGAGCGGCACACGGAAACACCATTTACCTTCCCGCTGTACCTATTTATCTACTTGCACTTTGATGTGCTTTCGAACTGCTAGGTTGACAGGAGCTGGGACCGAGCAACGGGAGCTCACCCCGTCACGGGGATTCGAACCGCCGACCTTCTGATCAGCAAGCCCTAGGCTTGGTGGTTTAACCCACAGCGCCACCTGTATCCAAATAGGATGTCCCTATTTTCTCCAGAGGAACGTTGGAGGGTATGGAATGGCTATGTTCAACTTCCACTGCCAGATGCAGTAAGTGCCTTTGAATGCCAGTTGCTGGAAACTGCAGGAAGAGCATTGTGTCGTTGAGCTCAGGTCCTGTTTGTCAGCTTCCCGTGGGCACCTGCTTGGCCACTGTGAGAACAAGATAAGAACATAAGAAGAGTCTGCTGGATCAGGCCAATGGACCACCTAGTCCAGCATCCTGTTCTCACAGTAGACAACCCAATGCCACCGACCATCTATGCAAGGTGGTCATAGACGGGAGAGATGGGCCATTGGCATAATCTTCTGGGGCGTAGGATGCTGAAGTAGATGCTGAACTGTTCTGACAAACAGACACTTTATGTGCAATGCGGGGGTGGGGTGGATATCCAACATTGTGTCAATGGGTGAAGGGCTGGATGGGAAATGCCTTGTTAATTGCAGGTATTCCCCCTATGACTATGAAATCCCCGCCACTGGTATGATCCATGCAGGTTCTCGCCCTCAACGCAACACTGCATTCCCCGCTTCAGGCACACCCAACTCCCAAGGGACTGCTATCTACTCCCAGTATATTTAAAAAGCAATGATCTACCCATCGTCATTGCCAAGAGAATGCCCTGAGTTGTTGAGCTTATTTTGGGGGGGAACACATCCAGAATCGCTTATACAGTGGTACCTCTGGTTAAGAACTTAATTCGTTCCGGGGGTCCATTCTTAACCTGAAACTGTTCTTAACCTGAAGCACCACTTTAGCTAATAGGGCCTCCTGCTGCCGCCGCCGCGCCACCGGAACACGATTTCTGTTCTCATCCTGAAGCAAAGTTCTTAAACTGAGTGTCAGGGGTTCTTGGGACTACGCTCCGCATGCTTGTCTTTCAGCAGTTTTTATTTAGTGCAGGCTATTTACAGTGAGATGGGTATGTGCAACATGTCTGCTCAGTCCGACGCAGAATCCGGCACTGGACCGCCCCTGGACCTCCTCCAACATAAGAGTCTCGGGACAGCAAATCTCTTTCCCCTCCTTCTCCTGCGTAATTCCGGAACCGGAGGAAAAAAGGGTCTACGCTCCATGTTTTCCTTCTCCCCCCTTTCCCCCCCTCTTCCTCCCTCCTGTGTCGCAGGGGCTCTCCAATGCTGCCAGAGCCCTGGCCCTCTCTCCCCATTTCCTGACTGGACTCCTGAGCTTCCTCACTGCTATCGCTGCTTGGGGAGGAGCTGCTTTTGATGAGGAGAGGAGGATCCCTATATTCTCTTCCCCTTACACTGAGGTACTATTTCTGGGTTAGCTGAGTTTGTAACCTGAAGCGTTTGTAACCTGAGGTACCACTGTATTAATAGCGTGATCAACCAAAAACACCCCCGCCATCGAACAGTAGCTTGCAATCGACCTGTTGGACATGCCTGCCCTACGTCAAAGATAGAGGAGCCTTTTTTTTCAGTTCAGGGGCCAGACTCCTCTATGGTCAAATTTCAGGGCACTGCATGCCTGTGGTGGGTGGGACCTGAGGGGGAAGTGGGTGGAGCAACAGGGTACAGCCACACACCTTACCCTATCCTGCAGCCAGGCATGGTCACAGCTCAAGGACACACTCCAGGCAGAAAAAAAGCATCCAGGGAGGGCAAAGAGGGAGGTCACCAAGCGGTGTGGCTTGGGAAAGAGACCCAGACGCCAGATAAAAAGGCCTGGATCTGTCCCCCTAGGCTGAAGATTCCCAGCTCCAGCCCTAAGTAGAATCATAGAATCGTAGAGTTGGAAGGGATCCCAAGGGTCATCTAGTCCAACCCCCTGCGATGCAGGAATCTCAGCTAAAGCATCCATGACAGATGGCCATCCAACGTCTGCATAAAAACCTCCCAGGAAGGAGAATCCATCACCTCCCGAGGGAGACATCATGGATCTGTTTCTTGGTCGCATCTCTTGGTCACCCTTCAAAAATTATTCTTGCTGCTGTTTGAAAGACCCAAGTTTTCTTGGCATGGACAAAATCTGGTGCCGATAAGCAATGCAAAATTTTTAGCTCAGCCTTGAGGGTGGGCATTAAAAATGAAACATTACTTGACTGGATGAATTAATGCCTTATGTTGAGGAGATGATGCATCTTCATTTAGAAAAAAAAAGACTTCTTAATTTGGCAAATTATTTACTCTTTGTCCTGCTCGTGTGTCAAGCTTGACATCTGTAGTGTTATAAAGAATGCTTAAATAATATGCTTATTAAAAGCTTTTGTCTCTGGGCCTGACTGCTGTTGTTTTCGTGTTGATTGGCTTTTACCGGTAGCTGTTGTCAGTTTTTCATTTTGATTCCAGATTTAGATATAAGAGTGAGGCAAGCTTCATCAGACTTTATTCTGAATATCTGTTCCCTCCAACCAGTGGGTAAAACTACCTTATTTTGCCACTTTTGACTTGTTTAACCTGGTGTTCCGTCTAAAATTAATATCCTGCTTTGCTAATATGAGAATTAACAGGGTTTCTGCTATTCTCTCTCCCCAAGAACCTGAACAAAATAAAAAAAATTCCTTCCAGCAGCACCTTAGAGACCAACTAAGTTTTTCATAGGTATGAGCTTTCGTGTGCATGCACACTTCTTCAGATACACTGAAGCAGAAGTCCCCAGACGCTTATATATAGTCAGATGGTGGGGGGAAGGTATTACTCAGAAGGGTGGAGGGAGTGGGTGACTGCAAATGGTCTACACTACAGGAAAAAGAACCTGCTTTGTTTCATTCTGTTGACAGATCCTGAGAACTGCTGGATTTTACATTTTCAGAAAGGGGGAATCAGCCACTGGCCCAGTCTTCAAATAACGCTAAACCGTGGCTTAGCAGAAACAAGCAAACACAAGGGTTCATTGAGAAGACCAGCCACTGGGCTCTTCCTTTAATCCTGCCGTTGCCATGTTACGTGGGACTAAGCGATGGTTTGGCTTAGTGTTACATCTGAAACCAAGTTCATGGTTTGTCTTCCCCATGAAAACAGAAAACCAAGAGCAAACCTTGGTTACAGTTCATAGCTTGTCTGGAGTGAGACCACCCGCAAACCTGGGAATAGATATAGTAATGCTAAACCAAGCCATGGCTTAGCCTCGGATAGCACAGCAGGATTGGAGGAATAGAGCAGCAGCAGCTGTCTTTGCTCTGGGAACCCAGTTGTTCTTTGCTAAGCCATTGTTTAGCTTTGCATTACAGTGGTACCTCTACTTACGAATTTAATGCGTTCCGAACGCACATTTGTAAGCAGAAAAAAAATGTAAGTTGAATCCCATAGGAATGCACTGGGAGAAAAAATTCGTAAGTCGAAGCAACCCTATCTAAAAATTCGTAAGTAGAAAAAATCCTATCTAAACCACATCCAAGATGGCGGACAGAGCTCCATTCGTAAGTAGAAACATTCGTAAGTAGAGTTATTCGTAAGTAGAGGTACCACTGTACATGCAAACTGGGTCATTGTATCTTTCTTCAGGCCAGCATCCCAAGGTGTAACCTAAAATCTAGTTAGCACCTAGGCAGTGGATGGCGGTCCATTTGGGCATATGGGGTGCTGCCCCGCCAATCTCAGGCTGCTGCCTTCCACCAGCCTCCACCTGCCTGCCTTCCCACTTACAACCAGTCCAGAGGGTGGCACCACCAGTCAGCTTCCTCCTCCTTAGTTTCAGTGTTTCCCTTGTAGAACTGAGCAGAGAGGGGACAAAAGCTTGGCTCTGGCTATACCTACTGTTGACCTCCCAGCCTTCTGCACCATCAGTTCCAATGGGCCCCATAAACTGGTGAACCTAAGAGAGTTTCACCTAATAACTCTGCTACCTTTCCCCCTCACTCCATCTTAAGACCAACACCATTGCAGACCAGAAGCTTGCTCCCTATTTTGTGGCATTTACATCGACTTACTATGGATTTTGTGAGCTTCATATGTCCCCACTGATTTCAGTGCAAGAGAATTAGCTAACATTTGGTCATGACCCACATTTGGAACATTATAAACCCCCGAACCTCAAGCAGTCCCTGGCAAAACCAGATTGAGATTGCTTACCTCATCCACATTCTCAAAGGCATTGATGATGTCATAAGGTAAACATGACAAAAGGTCTATCACGAACCAGGTTTTCAGGTAGTTCATCCTGATGAGTTTGGGATCTGAGATGACCTCTCCACCAGGTCCAACAAAGGTTGTGTGAAAATTCAGGACTATGTCCACCAGGAAAATAACGTCCACCACGCTATCCAGAACCAACCATGCAATGTTGTTCTGCTTGGTTTTGAAGGACACGTTGTAAGGAACCATGATGGCCGTGTAGAAGGTGAGGATTAAGATGACCCAGTCCCAAGTGGTCTTGAAAGCGCAGTAGTGTAAAATGATATGTGGTGGAGTCTTTGGGGCTTCTTGCTTGTATTGTGGAAGGATATCGGAACCCAGCTGTAGAACCTTAAAATAAAAGATACGCAGGTGTTACCACATTGGTTATTGCTCATTATATCACGAACTGCCACAAACCCAATTCAAGGAAATACGGCAGCTCAGTGGTAGAGTATGCTGAAAGTTCTAGGTTCAATCCCTGGCATCTCCAGGTAGCATTGGGAATGTCCCTTGCCTCAAATCCTAGAAAGCCACTTCTTTCACCATCCTAGAACAATCAAAGCTTTGTCTCTATCTCTCTTTCTTGGTGTTGCTTCCATCTCAACGAGGTCTTTTCCTCCTGGGAAAGGAAAGTGTTCCTCCAGCTTATACCTGAAACTTTGGCTGGTGGTTCTTTCTGTCTGCAATGTTACACACACACACACACACACACACACACACACACACACACACACACACACTGTTTCAGATCAGGAGAGGAGAGCATTTGTTTGACACTTACTTCAGCTAACCGTGAGTGTTTATGGACCACCTCGGCTTTGTTCATAGGCGTTAGCTGCTGCAGAACACTCCGACTGTTCGTCAAGGCTCGTGTCAATCGAGCAAACTTTGTCCAGCCTGCAAAGAGGAAGGGAACATGGTGAGGTTCACTGGTTGGCAATGGCCATTGGTCATCTTCTCATTCAGAACATAGTGGTCACAGCAATGTCCCAATGTCAGCAATGGTATCCAACTGCTATTCCTACAGTCCATGGTAGAACGTTAAGGTCTGCAATGTTTAGCCAATCTATAGGTAGGATTAAATTGGTTTTAAAAATTGTCTGATGAACTGAAAAGCTTTTCTTCCTGATCATCTTTCCCCCATCCACACACTGGGTTTAAGGGATAATTCATCAGTGCCTGCAGAATAGACCATAGAATGAATCCAACTAAATGTTGGGGGTTCTTTCAGTGAGCTATTATGCAGGAAGAGACCATGAGCGATGAATTCCATCAGTCTCCTTGGGCAATAAAAAGCCAACTGGACATGGGTCGAAGAAGAAGAAGAAGAAGAAGAAGAAGAAGAAGAAGAAGAAGAAGAAGAAGAAGAAGAAGAGTTTGGATTTGATATCCCGCTTTATCACTACCCGAAGGAGTCTCAAAGCGGCTAACAATCTCCTTTCCCCTCCTCCCCCACAACAGACACCCTGTGAGGTGGGTGGGGCTGAGAGACTTCAAAGAAGTGTGACCCAAGGTCACCCAGCAGCTGCATGTGGAGGAGCGGGGAAGCGAACCCGGTTCACCAGATTACGAGTCTACCACTCTTAACCACTACACCACACTGGTTTTGAATTTTAAGGAAAATTCTTTTCCTTAAGAGTTTTAAATCCTACTGTGCAGTTGCAGGGGTTCAACCAACATAAAGGAGAACAAACAGAAGACAATCGTATTGAGAGCTGGAAAGAAGAAGGGGCAAAGGGTACCCTAGCTCAGCAACTATATAAGATCAGCATCTGAGACACCCCTCCAAGGCATGCCGTGAATGGTCCAGCCTTGCTAGGACTAGATTTGATGCTTGTAGAGTCTAGGATGGAAGGTTAACAGAGAGTAACTACCCTGCTATTATAGCAGGAGTGGGGAACCTCAGGTCCAGGGCCAAATTGCAGCCCAAACCCCAGGCCTCTCTAACAAGCCTTCAGACTCCATCCAAGCCAAGTGGTGGCACCAGAAACAAAAAAATCTGGGCAGGAGCAGAATGGGCAAAGTATATTTGTAGGTGGGTGACATATTAATGGCAAGAGTTCAGAAATGGGGGGGGGCAAGTGGGCAGGCAAGCTCTTTGTTTGTGGGGGGTGCTTGGCCCTCCTTCTCTGGCACTACCTATGGTGTGGCTAGAATCATAGACTTGTAGACTCCAGAGTTGGAAGGGACCCCAAGGGTCATCTAGTCCAACCCCCTGCAATGCAGGAATCTCAACTAGATCATCCATGACAGGTGGCCACCCAACCTCTGCTGAAAAACCTCCCAGGAAGGAGAGTCCACCACCTCCTAAGGGAGACTGTTCCACTGTCAAACTGCACTCACTGTCAGAAAGTTCTTCCTGATGTTTAGTCGGAATCTCCTTCCTTGTGTAAGGCCATTGGTTTGAGTCCTACCGTCCAGAGCAGGAAAAAACAAAGCTTCTTCCCTTTTCCATGTTAGCCTACTGAACAAAATGGTATCTGTTGCTCCACCCAGTTTTGCTTCTGGCCCCGCCCACCCCAGTATGGAAGGGTGGTACATGAGCGAACAGGTCCTTTGGGGTGTAAAATGTCCCCCCAACCATGGATTACAGGAAGAGGGTGGTTGTTCCCTTGCTGCAGGGCAATATTTGTATGCTGTTTATGACTGCTACATTTATCTGAATTATCTCAGCTTAGTCAGCTATTTCGAATTTCTGATGGCAGATGGTCAGTCAGTCAATACTTATTCCCAGAAGTTTAGGTCATTAATCTGCATAGTGATCAGATTAAAGCTTTTAATATTTTATTTCCTCCTCTTTGTACTCAAAACGATAGAACATGCTTTTGCCTGACCCTTTCCTCTTTGGTCATTCAGCAGAGCTAGTGCTTACTGAATACAGAATAACCTATTTTAAAAAAGGAGAATTAAGAACCTTGGGCTGCTTAAGGTGACAGGAAAACGGAAGGAATGGATTCCCTTCATTTGTTTGGTTCACTTGATTAAGAGAACTCGTACCAAGCATTTCAGCCAGTTAAGCTCCCAGGGTGGGTTGCATACAATCAATGAAAACACTATGGTCCCTGCTTGCAGATTTAACAATCTAAAACATAACACAAAATGGATAATGGGGCAGGGAGGATAGATGGGTTTGGGGACTAGGACAGGGAAGGAAGAGAGAGAAAAGAAAATACAGGTGCTAATTCTGAAAGTTCAAGAGGAACTCTTTTTCTGCATGCAAAATACCCCACTTCCACCATGGAAATGCAACACTGGGTGCTGCAGGTAAGTGTTATTACTGTTACTGATATATTTTCATAGAATCACAGAATCATGGAATTGAAGAGCTGGAAGGATCCCCAAGGATCATTAATCCCTGACAGACGACCATCCAATCTCTGTTTAAAAACCTCCAAGGAAGGACAGCCCAACTTCTGAGATAACCCATTTCATTGCTGAACAGTTCTTGCTGTCAGAAAGTTCATCCTAATTTATTTGGAATCTCCTTTCTTTTAACTTGAATCTATTAGTTTGGGTCCTACCCTCTGGAATAGCAGGATACAAGCTTGTTCCGTCATATCTCCTCTCAGCCTCCTCTTTTCTGGGCTAAACATACCCAGTTCCTTCAACCATTCCTCTGAATGATTTCCAGACCCTTGATCATCTTGGTTGCCTTCCTCTGCACACATTCCAGCTTGTAAATATCCTTCTTAAATTGTGGTTGAAGATAGCTATCATATCTACCTCCCAGAAGTAAAGTATATCCCTCAGGGTTAGAAGCCACTGATGGGCTTGCTCCCCATGAATTTGTCTAATCCTATTTTTAAAAGCTGGTGGCCATCACTGCTGCTTGTGGGATCAAACTCCATCCCTCACATCAGACTTCAGCAACTGCTAAGCCCTAAGGCTCTTCTCTGGCAGTGGTGGAGCACCACTGATGCGGTTAACTTCTTCAAGCAGAAAAGGAATATTTCCTCAACATTCATTTAGCGTTTTGGCTGCTCAGACACATTAATCAGGGCCTTCTGCACAGAGATGTTTGGGACAAGGCCTTGATGTGGTACCACTCTGAGGCTTCTGAAGCAACTGCAGAAGCATGGAATCATTCTAGCCTTCGGGAGGGAAGAACTTTTTTTCTCCCACGGACTGGAGCCTGTACTGTTCATTCGTCCCCCTCCAAATCAATGAGCCTTCCGAAAACGACTTCTTGTGCAGTGGCTTGGCAGGACACAGGGCGAAAGACTGTGCTTCCAGCCTTCTTGTTCATTTAAGCTAATGAAAACAAAATGCCCTCACTTGCCAAAAATCAATAGAGCAGTTTTGTAATTGTGTCGTCCTGACTCCCAGTCCGAAACATAAAGTATGCCTTTCCATTGGTTTCTCCTCTGATTATCCTGATTATGGAGTGTTCCAGGGCCAGGAAGCCTGAGGAGACCTGATCCAGAACAATGAAAATCAATCTGGGCATCTGTCTTTGAGAGCTGAAGGGTCATTCAGCCATCAGCTACCTCCAAAAAAACAGCAACCTTCTTTGCCACCATTGTAAGAGTCCTGAAGGAAGTCCATTCATTATATCACATAACATTAATGTTCCGTTAAAATTGTTAGCTCTAGATTTTTTCCTGGGCTCATTTCAAGGTGCTGGTTCTGCCCTTTAAAGCTCTAAATCAGGGCTCAGAAGCTCAGGACCAGGGGCTGACTGAGGCCCCCCAGGCCTCTGTCCATAGCTGCCAAGTTATCCCTTTTTTAAAGGGATTTTCCCTTATGCTGAATAGGCTTCCTCGCGAGAAAAGGGAAAACTTGGCAGCTATGCCTCTGTCTTTGGCTGTTGGAATCCTGCCCAGCCCCAACCCTCACTGGCCTGCTGCTCACTCTTCTTGTGTAGCCTTATCAGCTAGTAAGGGTCCCTTTTAAGTTGCACCCAGGCAAGGACAAAAGATAGTCAAAACGACATCGGGGGTTGAGTTTCAGATTGGAGTTTTAATCTCTATATACAGAGAGACTCCTGATGACAAGAGTAAAAAGACACTTTTTACATGAGGCTTTTATCCACTCCTTTGTGCTCTCCCCCTCCCTCCTCTTTAAGTGTGTGCACGCAAATTTCAAGTCCATATTAGGGAAATCCGTATCCTGTTCTTCTTGTAAACACAAGCACATGCTGACTCAACAGTAAGACTATGCGTCAAGCATGGCAGCTTCCAGCGTCAGGCTGATGAGCCTTTCTCTGTGTTCCAGACAAGGTTAGCTCATAGCCTTGAGCTGGGCATCCTGTTCCTTTTGCTTTGCACTTTGACACACTTTGGTGCAGAGACACAGAGGCACCGAAAAGCATTCTAAGCAGGGCTACAGCCATACAGTCAGAATTCATACAATGCAAGCAATGCAAACTATAGGATCCGATTCAGCTCAATTATACAATTTGCAAATCACTCTCTTCACTTGAATGTCTTTGCTTGGCTAGAAAGTGTCCATAAACTCTGGTCAGAGTTTGCTTGAATCTGGTATATTATTTTGGAAAGTCTTGTCTGTACTCTATTGGTTCAGATGCCCCTCAAGAGATCCATCACCCAGTTTGGCATGATGGTTCCTGAGGTGGAGGAGCCGATAGTTTTGTCTACATGGTGCCATTTTGAATACCGATTGTCACGGTCACTCTGACCTGCACATCACCCCCGGACGTTTTACGGTCTATTGATGATGTGCCAACGACAAAATAAAATATCAGCTGTTACTTAAAATCACTTCAGACCAGGATAAGGTTAAAGTAAAACGAAGTTGCTTTATTGTGCGTTCATAAGCTTAATGGTTGCAGTACAAATCTTAGATTGTTCCAAAATTACAGATGTTCCTATACCGGCCTATTACCTCTAATTACAAATTACCGGCCTATTACCGCTAAAGTCAACTAAATAAATATTTGTAAATAAGCTCACAACTCAGTATCCCATCTGACTAAAATCCTCCATCTATTCTCCACCTCAATATTTTAAACCAGCTCTCTCTGCAAATAACCAACCAACTACTTCACAAGCTCCCACTAACTGACCAACCTCAACTAACCAACTTCCACCACCAACTTCAACTCAACTCCTCACTGACTCCAGGGGTGGGGTTTATATACTCTGCCAGAGCCCTCCCCCCTGGGTTCTAGCAATTCTATTAGGATTAACCCTTAATAACCTGGCTAGCTTTAGGCTGATTGCCACACCGATGGTGAACCAAATCATTCCAAACTGCACCAATGTGGATGCCTCTGAAGTTATCATTACCTAGAGATCTGATTGTGGACCTTGAACATGACATGTCACATAGCTCTGATGAAGAAGGGCAGGATGCAAATGAACAAACAAATAAACAAAGCAGCTGGATGTATTATTATTATTATTATTATTATTATTATTATTATTATTATTTATACCCCGCCCATCTGGCTGGGGTCCCCCGCCACTCTGGGCGGCTTCCAACAAATACCAAAATACATTAAAATATCACAGATGAAAAACTTCCCTAAACAGGGCTGCCTTTAGGTGTTTTCTAAATGTCAGGTAGTTGTTTATCTCCTTTACCTCCGATGGAAGGGCGTTCCACAGGGCGGGTGCCACTACCGAGAAGGCCCTTTCCCTGGTTCCCTGTAGCTTTGCTTCTCGCAGTGAGGGAACCGCCAGAAGACCCTCGGCGCTGGATCTCAGTGGCTGGGCTGAACAATGGGGGTGGAGACACTCCTTCAGGTATATAGGACCGAGGCCGTTTAGGGCAGGCATCCCCAAACTTCGGCCCTCCAGATGTTTTGGACTACAATTCCCATCATCCCTGACCACTGGTCCTGTTAGCTGGGGATCATGGGATTATTATTATTAAATGTCAAATCCCGCAAGGCCCTAGTCTCTTGTGAGAGAGCGTTCCACCAAGCTGGGGCCATGGCCGAAAAGGCCCTGACTCTGGTTGACGCCAGTCTAATCTCCCTGGGGCCTGGGATCTTCAGGGTGTTATTATTTGCAGACCTTAAGGTCCTCTATGGGGCATGCCAGGAGAGGCGGTCCCATAGGTACGAGGGTTCTAGGCAGTATAGGGCTTTAAAGGTTAAAACCAGCACCTTAAACCTGATCCTGTACTCCACCGGGAGCCAGTGCAGCTGGTATAGCACTGGATGAATATGCTCCCATGGCGAGGACCCTGTGAAGAGTCTCGGCGCTGCATTCTGAAGTTTCTGGGTCAGTTTCAAGGCCAACCCCACGTAGAGTGAGTTACAATAATCAAGCCTGGAGGTGACCGTCGCCTGGATCACAGTGGCGAGGTCAGAGCGAGAGAGATAAGGGATTATTATTATTATTATTATTATTATTATTATTATTATTATTATTATGTCCCATGGATGGAGAGTATTTAACAGTTGAGAGACTGGGTTTGTTTTTGTTTTTTTGCAGGGGGTAGTTCAGCGCGCACGTTGTGTGCAAGTATCAGGTTTCATCCCTGGTATTACCAGTCTAAAAGTCTGGCATCATAACTTTTCCTTTGGACCCTGAGAACCGCTGCCGGTCCAACGAGTAGCAAAGGTGGGACCTGCCAGATATCTTGTTTATATATATTTTTATTAATTTTATAAAGGGTACAAAAAGAAAAAAGGAGGGTATACAAAAAAGGGATACAAAAATCAACACACAAAAATGACGACAAAAGAAAAAAAATAAAAGTTTCTATGACAATATCATATGTAATTCTTATTCTATCTACTTCCTCCTTCCAAATCAATAACCTTTATTAGGCATGACAAATTCAGAAGCTTCAGAACAAAATTATGAGTAAAACATTCACATTATAAACTTCATGAAATAAAATACATATTAATTGATTTAGTATTTTAGAGCAATATATCAATTTTCAATTAGCAACCCCTGGTCCTCTCCACAGTGGCCCAATCTCTCTGCGTGAACCGAGCACAAAAACTCAGCCACCACTAAAGTAACTCCATCATTATTATCTGACAATAACCCCTGAATAGTTGGCATTGCTGCGATCGATGCATCCACCTGCAAAGCATCCAGCTTCCTCCTTCCTCCCCCTCCACGTTTCTATTAATATCTAATATAGCGCTCTCTTCTTCTTAACCCATTTCTTCATCTAAAGTACTTATTATAGCATATTATTTGATCCGTTTTACACACTTACTCCCAATATTTAAAAATCTCATTTGGATCTGAAATTCTTAATAATTCTAGTTCACTTAAACATAGTCCCTTCTTACTATATCTAGTTGCTTCTACAGCCTCTTTGTACTTCCGCTTCCCTCATTATCCATTTTTAATCTTATATTTCTTCTCCAAATAAATCTTAAATTTCTTCCAATCTTCTTCCACTGTCTCCTCTCCCCGATCCTGCCAGATATCTCATAGCAGACCATTGGCCCATCTACCTGGGTTCTCAAGGGCTGTCTTCTCCAGTAGGGTGGCCTAAAGACTACAAGTCCCATCATCCCTGACCTTGCTAGCTGGGGCTGATGGGAGTTGGACTCTAACAGCTAGGGAACACCACATTGCCTACCCCTGGACTGGAGCTTGCTAGGCTAGATGGACAAGAAATAGTCTGATCCGGACCAGGGCACCTTCTTATATTGCTATTTCCTGGACCACTGCCAAGCATCTCAACGCCAGGGAGGTGTTCCTGTTTTGTCCTTTGCCAAAAGCAGACTGGTGCGAATTACGGCACTGTTCTCAAGGCTGTCTCAGGAACTGGGTTCCATCTGGCTTCGTTATTATTAGCAGGTTTCCTCTGCCGAAAAAGGCCACCGTGACTAGCTTTTTCCTTAATAAAACATTAGCGTAGCTCTATTGGGTTGCAATTAACCTCGGATTGTCTCATCTCTGAAAGCGAAGGAAATAATGAAGGCATTTAAATCAACGTGTCAGAGTGGCATTCGAGATCCTAATCGGTAACAAAAATGCTTAGGTTAACAGCAATGCTCAGGGTAGAAGGACTGCGGGGGGGGCAATGATGGCAATTCTCAGGCTGACCGTTGCCCACACAAGTGGAAGTGGCACCATGAGACAATGGGAGGGTCACTGAGCTCGTCTTGCAGTCCACCATACTGAAGACAGCCCTGTATCAGGAAGTTTTCAATGTCTGAAGTTTTATTATGTTTTTCTATTTAGCTGGAAGGTGCCCAGAGTGGCTAGGGAAACCCAGACAGATGGGTGGGGCATTATTATTATTATTATTATTATTATTATTATTATTATTATTATTATTATTACAGTCGTACCTGTTCCGAAATCTGTTCCGGAAGTCCGTTCGACTTCCAAAATGTTCGGAAACCAAAGCATGGCTTCTGATTGGCTGCAGGAAGCTGCGCTGGACGTTCGGCTTCTGAAAATCATTCGAAAACTGGAACACTCACTTCCAGGTTTCAATCGTTCAGGAGCCAATTTGTTTGGGAGCCAAGGCATTTGAGATGCAAGGTACAGCTGTATTATTATTATTATTATTATTATTATTATTATTATGTAGCTGACTTAAAAATCTGTGCTGAAGAGAGATCTGTGGGCACTTCTGATCAGCAGCACATGCACAGCCCTCTGTCAAGATAGCGCTTTGAAAGGGGCGAAAAAGGGTCACCTGACATCATTGTGGCATCAGGTGATTGACAAGCAGGAGATTGTCAAACGTGGCCCACAAAGGTTATTGGAGGAGATAACAATCTGGCCCCCAAGCCAGGTCTAGTCTCCCACCCTTCCTTTAATGGCAAAGGAGCCAGTTGCGAGATGCCAGCCGCTGATGGCATCCTCATCCCAGACAAGAGGAGGCAAAGACTTGTTTAAGCTGACGCCTTGCCTTGAGCCAAACTCTACTCATGGAAGAAGATGAGAGTTTTCAAATGATGGAGGACCTGTCAGCCAGCAGAGTGTAAATGTACTTAGTTCTCTACTTGGCCCCATCATCTATGTAGGAAGAGAGACAGGAAACATTTGCAGCCTCGCTTTACAGGCACTGAAATTCTATAGGATGCCAGCTCATTAAAAACACAAAACAGGCATTTCAGAACCCTCTCTCCGTTCAATTTTTTAGATGTGCCATGATTCTGCTGCTAAATGTTTTAAAGATTAGCTTTAATAATAAATGCAAATTGTTGCCTTGTTTTGCATGCAAAGACATTCTGCCTTTGAAATGGGAGTGTTGCCTTGTGCTGAATCTAAGAATGTGGGAGAATTCTAATGGAAATGGGAAAAGTGATATAAATTGTCATTGCTTGTTTATTTGTCCCATATCCGGAACAGAAATCAATCCAGGGAATAACCGTCAGTATGCTGTTTTCAGTTCACAAACGATACATAAATGACGGCATTTCCCCCACTTAAATTGTGTTTTCCTTTCCACTGGAACAACCGGCCTCTGCAATGAAATGAATGGCATGGGGATAGTTACACCAAATTCACAACTTACATAAATCATGTAAATAATTATGTACATTAAATAAAATTGTGCAGACGGTGGAGGAGGGCAAGGTAGTATGTGGCGAAACCTAGGCTTCAGTGGAATGGAAACAGCACTGGCTGTTGGAGAGGTTGGAATGGAAATGGCTGGTTTCTTACGCGCCTAGCTGAACCAGGGCATCGATCCAGGATCCAACATACTAATAGCAAATTCCTTATGCTGCATGTGGATCCTTACAGAGCCAGAATGGCACCAGCCACACACAATAACAGGGGTAGGAAATTGTAGTCCTCTAGCTGCTATTGGAATATGACCTGTGCTTTTCTTCTAGAAAAAAAGAAAAAAGCGCCAGTACTGCGCATAGCTGCCAAGTCTCCCGTTTTCCCTGGGAAACCCCCATTTTTCCAGCTGTCCCCAGCCGAAAAAACGGATTTTTTTTGTTTTTTCCCGGTTTATTCTGGCGTGGCGGCCATTTTGGAATTGGGCGGAGCATGCTCAGAAGCGACTTTTGATGCTGCTCTGCCCAGTTCCAAAATGGCTGCAGTGCGACTTCTGGTGCGGCGGCCATTTTGGAACTGGGCACAGCAGCATCAAAAGTCACTTCTGAGCATGCTCCGCCCAGTTCCAAAATGGCCGCCGCGCTACTTCCGGTATGCTAATTTCGGTCCGGTCCCTTATTTTTCAGAGAGGAACTTGGCAGGTAAGGTTCTGCGTACTCTTGACTACTCCCAGAAAAAGCACTGAGTATGGTGCTGTGGTATAAACCACAGAGCCTAGGGCTTGCCAATCAGAAGGTCGGTGGTTCGAATCCCCGTGACGGGGTGAGCTCCCATTGCTCTGTCCCAGCTCCTGCCAACCTAGCAGTTCGAAAGCACATCAAAGTGCAAGTAGATAAATAGGCTACAGAGGGAAGGTAAAAGATGTTTCCATGTGCTGCTCTGGTTTGCCAGAAGCGGCTTAGTCATGCTGGCCACATGACCCAGAAGCTGTACACTGGCTCCCTCGGCCAGTAAAGCGAGATGAGCGCCGCAACCCCAAAGTCATCCACGACTGGACCTAACTGGACCCTTTAACCCTTATAACTTCCATCACCTCTAGCCATGGCTGGTGGGTGCTGGGGTCTGCAAGAGGGGTGTATCGGCAGGGCTCAGGAAACCCCCCAATGTTTGCAGAATTCCAAAAAAGTGGGGTATGATGACCTGCAATTATTAGAGAAGTCCAGAAACAGCTTATGAGAAGAGAGCATGCCCTATGAGTGTGGAATGTTGACATGGTTGTCAAAGGGGGCAGGAGGGAGAGAGAGTGGAATTAATAGTATTCCAGAAAAGGACAAGGTTGGGTGATTGGCTAGGTCCCCAAATGGGAGTAATCCCTACTCTGCACCATTTTTTTTGGAAGGTCCCACCTGAATTACCAACTTACAAGGGTTGCCAGCAAAAAGCTAAAATGATTTCTTAAAGACTCGTTGCTGGAGGGAGGGGAAGGGTGAGAGGGTAGAGGAATGCCGTCCCCTCTTCACTGTACATTTCAAACACATTTAAAATACATGGCTTCCCCCTCAAGGAATCCTGGGAACTGTAGTTTGTCCATTGCAGAGCTACAATTCCCAGCGGCAATGGCACTTCCCAGAATTCTTTGGGGGAAGTCATATGCTTTAAATAAGCATGGTAAGTAGGTGGGGCCATGAATTGTGTGTGTCTCAATGTGTGTGTTTATGTGACAGACCCAGAGACGGAGAGAGGGAGGCAGAGTACGTGTCAGGCCCCCCCCCCATGAATTTGTCTAATCTTCCTTTAAATCCACCTCAGCCGGTGGCCATCATTGCTTTCTGCAGCAGAGAGTTCCACAGTTTAGCCACACGCTTTGTGAAGAAGTAGCTTCTTTAATCTGTCCTGAATCTTCCAAAATTCAGCTTCACGAGTTCCAGTTTTATGAGAGAGGGAGAAAAACTTTTCTCTATCCACTCTCCCCATGCATGATTTTATAAACTTCTATCATGCCACCTCTAATCTTTTCTCTAAACTAAAAAGCCCCCAATGCTGAAACTTTTCTTTATAGGGGTGTCACTATCTCGTTGCTCGTTTCAGTTGCCTTTTCTGAAAAGGGTTCCCTACCTTTGCTATATATGGATAAGTCTGGTAAATATGGGGAAAAAATGTTGAAGCTGCTCACATAATCAATGGCACTTTGACAAGGCCAATATTGTGTCTTTATGCTGTTGGTTCATAAAAGATATTGGCACAGAATTCAGGGCTATAGAACAATACAGTGCATCTATTCCTTTTAAAAAAAAACATGTCTGGGGAAAGAAGACGGCAGGACCAGAGTTATTTTAAGATACTATCTTTATTAAGGCAATTTGAAGAGTTTGGGATCAATAGCCTCCAGTTATTGCTATAGCAAAATCCCCTTATACAACCAGTTTTCTATCGTGACGTTTTTTCAGAGTGGTAACAAAGCATTTTTTTTTTATGTTGGAAGAAATACCGGTGGGATAACTCATATTCTTACACACAGCACCCTTTCAATGATGCTTTCGGTTTTATGGGAAGGATCAGAACAGCTCTCTTAGATAATAAATGCTCTTTATAAGTAGAGCTGCCATGTTTAATTGATTCATCATTTGTTTTTAAAAAATACATTGCAGGCCTATGCATGTCAGTCCCGCTGAGTTCAATGCTCCTTACTCCCAGGTAGGATGGACATATCTGTCAATTTTGGTTTCTCTCAGGCTGCATTCATGGAAGCATAGACTTGAAGGGTTGGAAGGGACCCCTAAGGGCCATCTAGTCCAACCCCCTGCAATGCAAGAATCTCAACTAAATAATCCCTGACAGATGGCCTGCCAACCAGTGTTTAAAAACCTCCAGTGAGGGAGAATCCAAGACAGTCTATTCCACTGTCGATCAGCTCTTACTGTCAGAAAGTTTTTTTCTGACATTTCTTGGAATTCAGGGTTGAAAAAGTCAAAACCAGGACACCCCAAAAGCTTCTTTAGACAAACCCCAAAATTGTTGAGCTTCACTTGTCTAAGATCCATGACAAACTGCTGCCCCGGACTTCCTTCCACCCGGACTTCACTTCCACCTTTGAAATCCCAGGAATGTCTGGGAAAGTCCAGACATATGGCGGCCTATGTAAATTGAATCAATTGGTTTGGGGCCTACCCTCTGCATCTACCCTCTGCATCAGAGATCTACAACCTCTCCTAGACAATGACAGTTCTCTTTCTCACGAGAGGTGGTGGACTCTCCTTCCTTGGAGGATTTTAAACAGAGGCTGGATGGCCATCTGCCATTGATGCTTTAGCTGAGATTCCTGCATTGCAAGGGGTTGGACTAGATGGCCCTTGGTGTCCCTTCTAACTCTACAATTCTTTGATTCTATGACATTGGTGCAGGGAGTCTCCTGAATGATGGCATCAATATTTTAGTTCTGTTTATTTTATTTTCACCAAAACTTACCCTTTCCATGAATAATGAAAGCTCCTTCATATTTATATACTCTTCCACTATTGTGAGATTGTGACATTCTCCTTATGTATTATACACAAATCTCACAGACCCAGGGTGTGTGGGTGGCGGAAATCGTTCCATCTTTTTTTTTTCTATATGAAATATGGCTTTCCAGCTAAGAATTGTACTTCTTTTCAGTGATGTTTCACTCTAGTGCCGTCCTATCTTCCCCCTTCCCTCCGATTCTTACATTTCCCAGTACCATTGTAATTTATGTATCTTTGTGGTTCGTAATTCCAAAATAGACTCAGCTGGAAAGCCTCTATGTGTGTGGCAACGAGACAGAAGATGAATTATGCATACGCCAGAGTGCAACATCTGACAAAATAAAGCTGCATGTCTCAGATATAAGTTTAACATGGGCCAGTTTATCTAACAAAAGCTGTCACATGCTAGACCAGAGCATTAGTCCACCTTGTCCATTAGCATCTCCACAACAGGGGAAGAAAATATTTCTTCGATCTTAGAATAGAACTGAGTTTCCCGATTCCCTAAATCCTCTTGATAATGTTTAACCTTTTGAAATCTGTCTTGGAAATGGGCTGGACAAGGAAGGCGAAAGCAATGCATCTGTCTTCTCTTTGCAAGCCGAAGAATTTCTAGATACATTTCTAACAGCACTTTTAGGAACGGAGAGACAGCAAACATCACTAAGAATGTCAGGGAATTCTAATGGAAATGCTAAAGGAAGTAGAAATCGCTAGATTTCACATGCTCATCATGTGGTCAGAAACGGGAAAGAACCAGGCAAATACGACCGACATTAATTAACGTTGCTGTTTTTAAGTACACAATGTTAAATTGAAGTTACATTCTGCAACTTAGATTGAATAAAGGACAGTGATGGGAAAATTGGGGTTTGGCTTTTGCTGCTGTTATGTACTGAGCTGAATCCTAGAACAATAGGATTCAGAATCAGCGGGAGCTACCCAATCCAACTCCAGGTGGAAGTGAATCCGCAACCTGATTGGTCTGCTGGAGCAGCCAGTCAGGCGGCTGGCAGAAGTGAATCTGCTACCTGATTGGCCTGTAGGAGCAGCCAATCAGGCTGCAGGCAGAAGTCAATCCATAATATAATTGGCCCACAGGTGTAGCCCTGAAGTAGCCAATCACGCAAGGCCCATTGTGTAAATAATGTATATAAGCAGATGGTTTGGGGAAAAGAGCCATTCGTCTTCTCTTCTCCTCCTTGATGACTATGAGCTGAATAAAGAGCATGAAATTCACTCTTGACTCCGAGTATATTTCAGCTGCCCAACTCCCCATGGGACTCTGAGTCCCCCAAGTCCATGATTAGTCAGAGAAGAACTGTGTCCGGTTCTGGAGGAGACTCTTGAGAGTCCCATGGACTGCAAGAAGATCAAACCTATCCATTCTGAAGGAAATCAGGCCTGAGTGCTCACTGGAAGGACAGATCGTGAAGCTGAGGCTCCAATACTTTGGCCACCTCATGAGAAGAGAAGACTCCCTGGAAAAGACCCTGATGTTGGGAAAGATTGAGGGCACTAGGAGAAGGGGACGACAGAGGACGAGATGGTTGGATAGTGTTCTCGAAGCTACGAACATGAGGTTGACCAAACTGCGGGAGGCAGTGGAAGACAGCAGTGCCTGGCGTGCTCTGGTCCATGGGATCACGAAGAGTCGGACACGACTAAACGACTAAACAACAACAACACACTTCTTGCACTGCCCTCTGACACCCACGCCTTTCATGGAAGCAGTTGGGGGTTCCCTTGCAGACAACCCTACCCATCACGTGGCCATTGGGGGTGGGGCTAGCACTGTGATGTGCTTTCCTGGGTGTGGCAAGAAGCACAGCCCCATTATGGCTCGAACTCATGAGTCCCTTATGCACGAGTAATACAAGAAGTGGGCTAGAGTCAACACACTCTTCTCTCCCACCCCCCACCCCCGATCTCTTTGACACTTTTGCAAACATATTCCTTTCTAAATTACCTTTGGTGGATTCATCTTCGATGGGTTGCTTGAATAAAGTGATATCTTTAAAAGTGCAAAGGAATAAAACCACTTTGTCATGCTCGTTTCTTATCGGTGCAATTTGCATGTAGAACCAAACAGGTGTTCCTGTAATTAAAAAATATATAAAATAAGAGGATATAAAATAAACACGCATGGAGCACAATCATAACATAGAGGCAGGCTCGCAATCATGATTACCGCTTATCCTAGGTGGCACTTAAACTAATCAAATTCTCATTGAATGGAGTGGGAGAATTAAACACCGAAATGCAAACCTAACATTGCTTAACCTTATAACAGACTCATTCTGTGTGTGGATTCAAGGAGCATCCGTGGCCCAATGTAGTTTTATTTTTTTATTTATTAAGGGATAGCTGAGATTGCTGCATTGCAGGGGGTTAGACTAGATGACCCTTGGTGTACCTTCCAACTCTGCATTTCTAGGATTCGGGGTCAGGAGAAAAGGCTGTGGGTTTTACACAGCAGCGTTAGCTAGCATGGTGATAGTGTTAGTGGGTGCCTAAGTATCTTGACTTCAGAGACCAGAAGAACAATGTATAGTACATTGCAGTGTTTAGCTTTGTCTTGTGTCTGTATAAAAGGATGTCGTATAGAGGAGGGTGAACTTCCTGACAGTAAGAGCTGTTCGACTGTGGAATTTGCTGCCAAGAAGTGTGGTGGAGTCTCCTTCTTTGGATGTCTTTAAGCGGAGGCTTGACAGCCATTGTAAAGAATGCTTTGATGGTGTTTCCTGCTTGGCAGGGGGTTGGACTGGATGGCCCTTGTGGTCTCTTCCAACTCTATGATTCTATGATTCTATGAAATTCCCCGGTGCCAAAAAAAGGTTATTTATGTACGCTACTACCTAGCCCGTGTTTTGTTAGCCCAAAAATGGAAAATGAGTGAGGTCCCAACCAAAAAGAATGGGAACTTAAACTGATGGAATATGTGCAGCTTGCAGACTTAACATATAGAATGAGAACAAGAAGAACATACATTTAAACAAGATTGGGAAACGTTTATTGAATATATGGGAAATAATTGTGTACAGCTGAAAATGCTGGCAGCATTAAGTTAAATTCAACAGCGTAAATAAGTTTTGATGGAATACTGAATGGTATAGTTTTTGTAAAATATGCAGGGATTTATGATATGTAAAATGAACCATGGAAAGAGAAGAAGGGAAGTCACTGATATCTTAAGGATGTAAAACAAGTATTTTAAATTGTAAAACAGAAAATTTTATAACAAATTATATACAAAAAAAGAGACTTGTTTGGGCTCCATATAATCTGCTGAAGCGTCACACAAGCAGAGGTGTGGTCAGCTACCAACTGACTTCTATGAGTCACCAACAGGAAGGGGTGGAGCAAAGCCAGTGAGGGTGTGGCCTGGAAGGCAGGGGCATGGCCTGTGAAGGGTGTCCCCAGGGCCAGACAGAGGGGTTAGAGGGCCGCATGTGCCTGTTCCTATCAGATCTTGGGGTTTCATGTTCAGAAACTGCAGAGCCACCCTGTTCCTTTCGAGAAATCCAGCCTGCAGGAAGACCCTGTGGCTCATCTCTGTTTGTTTTTTAAGGTCAGGATCTTGCTATGCAACCAGCTGGAAAGAAAGGAATGACAGGGCTTGAGACTGTGACCAGCACAGCTGTCCCCCCCGGGGGGATTTGGCTTAACATGTACAGGAGCACTCAGGTGGGCAGCACAGACAAAAGGGCAGGCAGGCGGAAACGCAACGCAGAAGAGGTCATCACGGGGGCCAGAGGAAGGCACCTCAAGGATTTCCCCAGGTGCCTGGAGTGACAATCTAAATGGTAAAGGGACACAGCTGCCATACTCTCCAACATTTATCTGATGAAAATAGGGACGTCCTATTCCATTATGGTCTGAAGCTCAACATCAAAAAAACCAAGATCGTGGCCACTGGTCCCATCACCTCCTGGCAAATAGAAGGGGAAGAAATGGAGGCAATGAGAGATTTTACTTTCTTGGGCTCCTTGATCACTGCAGATGGTGACAGCAGCCACGAAATTAAAAGACGCCTGCTTCTTGGGAGAAAAGCAATGACAAACCTAGACAGCATCTTAAAAAGCAGAGACATCACCTTGCCGACAAAGGTCCGTATGGTTAAAGCTATGGTTTTCCCAGTCATGATGTATGGAAGTGAGAGCTGGACCATAAAGAAGGCTGATCACGGAAGAACTGATGCTTTTGAATTATGGTGCTGGAGGAGACTCTTGAGAGTCCCATGGACTGCAAGAAGATCAAGCCTATCCATTCTGAAGGAAATCAGCCCTGAGTGCTCACTGGAAGGACAGATCTTGAAGCTGAGGCTCCAACACTTTGGCCACCTCATGAGAAGAGAAGACTCCCTGGGAAAGACCCTGATCTTGGGAAAGATGGAGGGCACAAGGAGAAGGGGACGACAGAGGATGAGATGGCTGGACAGTGTTCCTGAAGCCACCAACATGAGTCTGACCAAACTGCGGGAGGCAGTGGAAGACAAGAGTGCCTGGCGTGCTCTGGTCCATGGGATCACGAAGAGTCGGACACGACTAAACATCAACAAAGTTTGTTATTAGTATGAGCTTTCGTGTAGATACACTGAAACAGAAGTCTCCAGACCCTTATATATAGTGAGAGGGTGGGGAGGGATATTATTCAGAAGGGTGGTGGGAATGGGTGATTGGCTGATAGGTGTGGTAAACCTGTTGACGACTGTTAACAACTGCAATTGGTCTTACAGGAAAAAGCAAGGGGTAAGATGGCTAAAAATAGCTTTATCATATATAATGAGATAAGAATCCAGTGTCTCTATTCAGACCAGGTCTCTCCATGGTTTTAAGTTTGGTAATAAGTTGCAATTCAGCAACATCTCTTTCCAGTCTATTTCTGAAATTCTTTTGTAATAAGACAGCTACTTTGAGATCTTGTATAGAATGTCCTGGGAGACTGAAGTGTTCTCCTATTGGTTTCTGCGTCTTGTGATTCCCGATGTCAGATTTATGTCCATTTATCCTTTGACTAGGACCTGGGAGACTGGAGTTCAAATCCCCACCCAGTCATGGATCTTGGGCCAGTCTCTGCCTCTCAGCCTAACCTACCTCACAGGGCTGTTGTGGGGATTAAATAAGGAGGGGAAAGAACCATTCATATAACTTTGAACTCCTTGGAGAAAAAGGTGGGATACATTTTTTAAAAAACAAATAAATGATTTCACATTTATACGTACTGTTTTTCTTGTACAAGAGAACTTCAAAGCAGTTCGATTCGTAGTTGTCAAACGTCTGTCTGACTTTGTCAATGGTTTTCTTGTCTGTGAGCTCACCGTACATAAAACTGGAGAAAGGAAAGGTGGAGAGAGAGAGAGAGAGAGAGAGAGAGAGAGAGAGAGAGAGAGAGAGAGAGAGAGAGAGAGAGAGAGAGAGAGAATACACATTTTCATGGGTTTCACAAACAAACAAGCATAACAGCACCCTTACAGGCATATTTATGGTCCAGACTGCAGTGTAATTGCAACCTACTATGTATGCTTAACTATGATATACACCTTGTTTTGCTCAACGTTTATGGCTGCAAAATTGTTATGAAGCCCTCTAAAGCAAATAATTGTGGCGGGGTCTGTTGCCGGGGGAAAGGATTTATATGGCTGCCTTATAGCGTTCAATTTAAGTGACGCTCTGGGTACACTTTCCAGAGTGTGATGCTTTCAAAAAAAGAGAGAGAGAAAGCTGACAATACATAAAAGATTTATTTTCTGAAATAATGTGCACAGTTTTCAACTTGGGAAAACGGAGAGTGTCTTGCTGAGCACCAGGAAAGCTGAAACCCTCTTCCAAATGCCACATTTTAGGGGAAAGAGCTCAAGAATGATTTCTGACTCTTGTTATTATCCCATTATCTTGGGATGGCTCTCATTTGGCTGCTTCCATGGGGTTTTTTTTAGAACAGGTTTGGGGAACCTTTGGTCCTGCAGATGTTGATGAACTACAACTCCCATCAGCTCCTCCCCCCCACACACTGGACTGACAGCAAGGGGGGTAAATTCTGCAGGGTGCTGTTCAGCGATTGCAGATCCTACAGGGTGCTCTTCTGCAAACACCTTCTCTGCAAAGGGAGCAGTTTGCAAAGCAGAAGTGGCACACTCTCTCTCGGTCAGGAGTGGAGAGGAAGGAGACACAACATCTCCCTCCCCCACCACCCTAGGAAATTGAAATAATAATAATTAAACATTTGCCCCACCCGCAAACTAATTTGGAATCAGATCCAATGTGGGGCAGGTGGAGTCTGAGCTGGGTCAGGGTTGTTGAAATAATAATAATAATAATAATAATAATAATAATAATAATAATAATAATAATAATACATCACCCATCTGGCTGGGTTTCCCCAGCCACTCTGGGCAGCTTCCAACAGAATATTAAAATACAATACAGTGGTACCTCGGTTTAAGTACACAATTGGTTCTGGAAGTCTGTACTCAAGCTGAAGCGTACTTAACCTAAAGCGAACTTTCCCATTGAAAGTAATGGAAAGTGGATTAATCTGCGGGTCCACGGAGTACTTAAACTGAAAATACTCAAACCGAAGCGTACTTAAACCGAGGTATGACTGTAGTCTATTAAACATTAAAAGCTTCCCTAAACAGGGCTCCCTTCAGATGTCTTCTAAAAGTCTGGTAGATGTTTTTCTCTTTGACATCTGATGGGAGGGCGTTCCACAGGGCGGGTGCCACTACCGAGAAGGCCCTCTGCCTGGTTCCCTATAACTTGGCGTCTCACAGCGAGGGAACCGCCAGAAGGCCCTCGGCGCTGGACCTCAGTGTCCGGGCAGAACGATGGGGGTGGAGACGCTCCTTCGGGTATACTGGACCGAGGCCGTTTAGGGCTTTAAAGGTGAGCACCAACACTTTGAATTGTACTCGGAAACATACTGGGAGCCAATGTAGGTCTTTCAAGACCGGTGTTATGTGGTCTCGGCAGCCGCTCCCCGTCACCAGTCTAGCTGCTGCATTCTGGATTAGTAGTTGTTTCAGAGTCACCTTCAAAGGTAGCCCCACATAAAGCTCATTGCAGTAGTCCAAGCGAGAGATAACTAGAGCATGCACCACTCTGGCGAGAGAATCCATCTGTCTCGAGAGACAACAGAGTGCGCCTCCTGGGGTAATGTTAAACCACCTGAGAATCACAGCACCTGCTGTGGCTGCAGAGAATGATAACTCGCAACTGCTGACTTCGACACTTTTGTTGCATTGATAACACAACCCTGAGCAGTGTGTAAAGAGGTCCTGGGATGGGACTGCCCAGATGAGAAGACCCTCCCTTCCCAACCTGCAGCTCCAGATCGGGGCGATGGGAGAGATGATGTGGACTGTACACAGCCACATTTTTCCGCCCTCGGAATGCCCTGGGTTGATAGCAAGATTTCGAAACCACGCAGATCAAATATTTAATAGAGAGTGGAATATTTACAGAGAATGCTTTAAAGGACATTGTGATAATCTAAATTGTTTGGCAGGCCTGGACTAATTTCTGCATGAAAATAAGAGAACTTTACAAAATTAACACAACCGAATAACCTAGGGGAGCTAAAGTGAAGTGCGCAGTCGTAATGTAAATTAGGAATCACAATGCGGGGATTGGGAGTCATGTTGGAATTCATGACATGTGAATTCCATCTTTTCTTTTTGTAGGAATGAGTGTTGATCTTGAGTTGCCTTTAGTTGATGGTTGTGTATTGTATTGTATTGCATTGCATTGCATTGCATTTTAAAAAAAACAACAACAAGTAAAGCAGTAAAAAAAAACCAGAATGCACTGGAAGAACATCACATCTGGAGCATTCTGGGAGAGAAAATAGCATCTGGCAAATTCCACTCTCCACCAGGAAAGGATAACCCCACTCAGCTCAAAATGGGATGAATGTGGAACTGATAGAGACAAATGAGAACACTGAAAAGTGGGAAGGCTCAGTTTATTTCCATTAAGAGTCAGTTCCACGTGACTTAATTCGTAAGCCTATCCCACCCCATTTCTACATTAATATGTTTGCTTTTTATATAAATATTTGTATTTAAACATCGCAAAATAGTTAGCCACAAAATATACCGTATTTTTCCGTGTAGAAGACTAGGTTTTTAAAGCAAAAAATTAGGTTTAAAATTGGAGCTCATCTTAGTGCTGAGGGGTGTTTTCTTAATTTGGAGTCCCCCCCCCCAAAAAAATAGGGGGCGTCTTATACATGATGCATCTTATACACGGGAAAATACAGTAAGACATATTTACATCTGTGCTTAACCTCTATTTGCAATTTGCTTTTATGTTCAAGATAATATTTTGGTAGTTTTCTGTTAATTGTTGATTTAAATGTAGATCTCAATGGCATTTTTTGTCTTTGATTTTAATTTTTAATGTTTTCTTTTCATATTTTCTAATGTTCTGTTAGGTTGTAAACAACCAAGCTTTTATTTTTTAAAAAAAGAAGAAGTGAAGTGGTATAGAAATTATAATAATGATAATGATAGTTAATTAAATTGATGATGATGATGATTTCTCTTAATGGACAAATTTTTATCCTAAGATATGTATTTTTAATTCATTTTGGTACTTTTTAAAAAAAGATGACTCTGCATTGCAAAATTCAGAGAAGTGCAAATAAAAATAAAAATCTGAAGAGTAGTTATATTCCGCTCTCTGTTGTAGGCTGGGAGGTATGAATTAGGCTCGTGTGGTTAAAAAAATGTGGTCTGGACAGCTTTTTCCTCCATTTTTACTGAAAAGCAGCCTAGCCATTCCCACCCGGTTTTCCCCCTCGGCGAATTTGTTTCAGAATGAATGGAAATTGAATGAGGCTCACAGGGGGTTCCTTTTCCATTTGTTGCAAAATGAATGCGCACCTAATGGGGTGGCAAAGAGGAGGAGGTGGCAGCTTTCGGGCATCCGCCTTTTATGACACAACAAACAGGAAACTCAAAAGCACAGTGGGATCTAAACCCCCCCCCCCCGACCCAAGAAAATCAATTCAATTCGACTTACCTGCAAGTACTACTTTTCTGCATGACGTCGGCTCGGTGGTAACCAGAGAGTTTACAAAATCCGTCATTACTATAAACTACAGGCCAGTCCACAATTTGTGCATTGCCCAGTAAGAAACTTGATTCTAAAATGAAAGAAAGAAAAGGGGGGGGGAGGGAGAGGAGTAAGTACTCCCCCAAACTATCCAAGCTACTGTTTACAGGTAGGTAGCCGTGTTGGTCTGGATCGAAGTAAAATAAAAAAATTCATTCAGTAGCACCTTAAAGACCAACTAAGTTTTTATTTTGGTATGAGCTTTCGTGTGCATGCACACTTCTTCAGATACACTAGAAACAGAAGTGTCAGACCCTATATATATATATATATATATATATATATATATATATATATATATATATATATACAGAGGGTGGTGGGGGTGGGTGGGAATGGGAAATGGGCTGATGGGAGTGGTAAACCTGGAGATGGCTGTTAATGGCTGCTGATGGCTGCAATTAGTCCTGGGCTGAGGTGCTAAAGAGAGCTTGATCAAGAGAGCTTACTATGCATGATCAAGCTCTCTTTAGCACCTCAGCCCAGGACTAATTGCAGCCATCAGCAGCCATTAACAGCCATCTCCAGGTTTACCACTCCCATCAGCCCACCACCCATTCCCACCCACCCCCACCACCCTCTGTATATATATAGGGTCTGACACTTCTGTTTCTAGTGTATCTGAAGAAGTGTGCATGCACACGAAAGCTCATACCAAAATAAAAACTTAGTTGGTCTTTAAGGTGCTACTGAAGGAATTTTTTTATCAAGCTACTGTTGTTAGTACTCAACAAGTAGGATCATCAAAACATAGCAGGGTACCTAAGGACAATTGATCAATCAATTCAATTTTATTTACATCCCACCCTTCCTCCTGAAGGAGCCCAGAGCAGGCTCATCAATAATAAAACATTCTAATTTTTAAATTTAAATCATTCTAGAAACAGTGGTCTCAGGGTTTCCAGGGTCTTTCAGTCATCAAACATCTGGGAAAGGAGGGAGATTTTTATATTTCTCCTCAAGTTGCTCCAGAAGAATGTTGTGGTCAATGGTCTCAAAAGCCAGGGAGAACCAACAAGCCCACACTCTCCCAACTCTCTGTTTTAACTAGAATAATTCTATTTTCCCAATTAATTTTTATTAAGGATTTTCTTGGTTTACAAAGGTAGTACAATGTCTCATATTTTTCCCATGTATCGTTTTTACACATTAATCTTGATAGTTGAGACATTAGGAAGAAAGGGGGGAGAGGTGGGTGGGCTGGGGAGGTGGGTCCCATGAATCCCCTAGAAGCAATCAAAAAACAACGGGAGGATGACATAGGATATGAAATAAATCCCACCCAATGGACCAGCATGTGGTCTAAACCCCCCTTCAAATCCATATCAATGAAAAGAAGAGAACTCTCCCTGAAACTAACCTACAGATGGTACCTAACACCAAGAAAACTAGCACTAACACGCCCAGGAACCTCATCAAAATGCTGGAGAGGGTGCACCTCCACAGGCACATACCTCCACATGTGGTGGGAGTGCCCCAAAATCCAATCATTCTGGACAATAACCATACGAGAAATCTGTAAGATAACTAAGCAAGTACCGAATGTACAGGTGAAACTCGGAAAATCAGAATATCGTCAAAAAGTGCATTTATTTCAGTAATACAGATTAAAAGGTGAAACCAATATATGAGATAGATGCATGACATGCAAAGCAAGATATGTCAAGCCTTTATTTGTTGTAATTGTAATTATTTGTCGTTAGGCGGGCCAATTATAAATGGAATGTAATTAATGAAATGTAATAGTGATGTTTATTTTTGTATGATTGTAACTATTTGCTTTATTACTGTGGAATTTCCAAAAGAAAGCATTTGTGAAAATTAAAAGAAAAATAATGAATAATAAGTTGCATTCCTGAAATAAATGCACTTTTTGACGATACTCTAATTTTCCGAGTTTCACCTATATATATATCCTGAACAGAGAAAAGTAGTTCATTAGGGGATAGGCAGACCAGAGCACATCTCCTTTGACATCTAGTTTTCTATGTACAGTCACAAGAGAGAAAATCAGAGGGAACAGAGGAATGAAAAGGTCAGGTTTGTGGCTCGTTCTTCCCTTTGAACATGACTAAGGCTCTCTGGATTTCCTCCCATAGCCTGTCTTTCATCAGTGACTAAGCGGAAAGCCCTAGTCAAGCCAATCTCTATTGTGAGCAGACTCGTATTACTATGAGGGTGACGGTGATGATTAAAAGTATCACCCACCCTAAGGTCCCAGAGCTGGCTCTGACATTGAAACATAACAATGAAAGGCAATACGAAAAACATAGCAATGAAAGGCAAAACTAAAAACATAGCAAGGAATAAGGAAGAAGAAAATCTAAAATGTGAGACTAAATCAATGTCAAGTGTTGTAAGGATCTTAAGGAAATTTATGTTAAAACATTGTAAATATTCTAACTTGGCATATTTATAAATAAGAAATAAAAATTGTATATGGAAAATGAAAATCACAACGCCAAAAAGAAAGTGAAAACTATAAGAAACAGAAGAAGAAGGAAGGGAAGTCCTTGTTGTTGAGTTCTTTTTTTTTACTTCCTTTCTCAAGTTTGTTTTAGGATTGTGATAAACTTTGTACATTATTTTTTCTCTCCATTTTTTCCCCTTCAAAACCATGAAAATTTATTTGATATGATATATATTATAAGAAAATAACTGGAAATGACAACAATATGAATTGGACCTCGTAATAATGTTTATTTTACAAAATCAATAAAGATTATGTTGCAAAAGAAAGAAAGAAAGAAAGGCAATACTAAAAACATAGCAAGGAAAACGTTTCTTTGCTAGCTTGCGAAAGTCTCTTTTGCATTCAGGAGCCTCTATCTGCCTCAACCATGTCCGGAGAAGCAGCACTTAGCTGGCTCCAGATTGTGGATTTTGGCTCCAATGCAGTTCCTTCCACACACACCCTCCAGAGAAGAACTCAAGGCCGGCTTCTTCAGCTGCCATTTCTGTGCAGCATCCAGGCTGTCAAAATATTGTCAGCCGTTCACTGCCAGCAACTGAGAACTGGAAACTGACTGAAATTCCTGCCTGTCAAAATAACTTTTCCTGAGATCCTCTTGGAAGCTCTCAGCTTGAAAGTGAAATAGAAACAGCACAACCACTTCTGCGCCATCTATTAAATCTGCCTGTTTCAAGTGGAAACACTGCTTTTTGTGGGGTAGGTTTCAGTATGTTTTATGGAATTACCACATGCCCAACATTGGCTAGCCATGAAGTAAACATTAGGAAGAACTTCCTGACAGTAAGAGCTGTTCGGCAGTGGAATTTGCTGCCAAGAAGTGTGGTGGAGTCTCCTTCTTTGGAGGTCTTGAAGCAGAGGCTTGACAGGCATATGTCAAGAATGCTTTGATGGTGTTTCCTGCTTGGCAGGGGGTTGGACTGGATGGCCCTTGTGGTCTCTTCCAACTCTATGATTCTATGATTCTAGAGAGAAGGTCAATGAGTTGTTCTTCAAGTGTGCAATTGCCTCCAAAAATCTACGATTCGCTGGCAATATTGCCCAACGATTCTACTTCACGAGCTTTTTTCTCAATCCTGCCGGCTGCTGGATGCAATGTCAGACAGGGTGACCCCTGGTGCCTGGCACTGGCATTGCAGGCTATCGTTTCGTAAGCAGGAATTTTGTCACGACATCCCTTGGCTCAGGAGGCAGCCTGTTTTCACAACTGTAAAACACGATTCTAAGTGGGTCAGGTGGATCTGCAAGCCTGCAAGTATGGATTGCAGAGAGAGTGGCAGAGAGGGCATTTAAAGGGTGTTTAGAGGGTGCTCCACACTTTAGGCAATTTAACCCCTGTGCAGGAAGTGGGGAGGGGGGCCGCCTGTACTTTTCTTCCTAAGAATGAACAGCACCTACTCACTCAAATGAAGGAAAGGAGATGAGTAGGGTGAGAGCTTCATCTGCTTGCTGACCCCAGAGACCTGGCCATAAAAGGCCAAGCCTGCTCCTATCTGCATATCTCCACCCCTTCATTTGCATAGTCCCATCCTGGTCATACTTGAGTGTGATGGAATCTTAAGGACTGACTTTGAGGTTACTTCCAAGTTTGGTGGGAAGGGGGTTGGTGGGAAGTGCCCCCCCCCCGGCATACCAGGTAGTGACAATGAGCCTTCTGGGACATGGAATTTAAGTTCCCATTGCCCCAAAGTGTGATTGCTGTTGTTATTTACACCCCATCTTTCCTCCTGACAGTGCCTCGAGGCACCTTACAGATAAAAATAAGAATAGCTAAAGACAAAAGGGGGGAAATCATTTTAAAAAACCAATGAAAACAATAACAGGATTAAAAACTCTATAGCAGGCATGTCCAACAGGTAGATCGCGATATACTGGTAGATCGCTGGGTGTTCCTGGGAGATCCTGGGAGATCTCTGGCCACTTAGCGATCTCCTCCCCCCCCCCAAAAAAAATACTTCGGCTCAACAACTTTGGCTTGGCTTCCTAAAAAAAAAAAAGCTCCACAACTTTGCCTTCCTAAAAAAAAAAACTCAACAAGTTTGGTCCATCCAATGATAGATGACAATGGGTAGATCACTGCCAGCTTTTTTATACTGTTTGTAGATCACAGTCTATTGGGAGTTGGATGTCCCTGCTCTATAGAAAATCCATTTGAAGTATACAGGTAATTGCCATAAGAACAGCATGGCACCATCCCTTTCATTAAAAGCAGTCAGTTCCCAAAAGTCCTGGCGGAAAGAGAGCAAGGAGGGAGACAGTCTAGCTTCTCCAGGGAGGGAGTTCCAAAGTCTGGGAGCAGCCACCCAGAAGGTCCCCACCAAGCCTGCCTGCGGGGGTGGCAGGACTGAGAGAAGGGCCTCCCCTGAAAATCTGAGAACCTAGATATGAGGTTAAAGGGTCTTTCGGATAGCTTGGAGCTAAGGCATGTAGGTCAGTGGCATTATGGGAAACATAATGCTGGTAGAGTCAAAGGCCATCTAGTCCAGCCTCATGTTATCACAGTGGCCAACCAAGCACCTACCGGAACCTCACACGAAGGTCCTAGACTCAGCTATTTTTTCAAAGAGGGGTTTCAGGCAAGCATTAGTTGTGGGCCCATCTAGGGTGTCTGGGTGCTGTCCAGGGATTCTGTGTGCTAGCTCCAGGTGTGTTCTTTCTGAAAAGAGAGCGCCTGTTTATCTCAGGCTCCAGCAAATGTCATCTGTTGTTCTTGATGGTCATTACTGATCTGAGGAACTACAGTACAGTAGAGATGAAGAGCAGGGTTGGAGGGAATTGTTTCTATTACCAATAGCATTTTCCCATTTATAAGGAAGCTAGCTATTAGTGGGGTTCCCATTCAGCTCCCACTTTGCCTTAATTTTTGGTCTAATAAGCAAAAGAGAGAGAGAGTTTTGATGGGCAAATAAAGACAAGTACATAATCCAAAAAAGTTGTTTCACTTGCAAAGGCAGCAGAGGAATCATGACAGTGTTCCATGGCTAGTCATGCTGCAAATTGTTTTAAGGCTGTTTAGTTGCATAATTATTCATTTGTCTGTCTTACTGTATACGTGTTTTGAAACTTCTTTCTCATTTATCTTCTTGCTTTGTCTACCTGGTTTTTGTAATTCTTTACATTGTTATGATCATCGTTCTTTACCTTGCTATGAAACAATCAACTCTGAACTGAACAGGGCTGCTCAGAATAAAATTTGCAGTTGTAAACAGTGGTCAAGATACGACGTGAGATCCATTATTCAAAAGAGGATCATGATCATAAAATAAAAAAATTCCTTCAGTAGCACCTTAAAGACCAACTAAGTTTTTATTTTGGTATGAGCTTTCGTGTGCATGCACACTTCATCAGCTCATACCAAAATAAAAACTTAGTTGGTCTTTAAGGTGCTACTGAAGGAATTTTTTTATTTTGTTTCGACTCAGACCAACACGGCTAACTACCTGTAACTATGATCATAAAAGAGTACTAAATAAAAGGCCCAGAAAGATTTTAAAAGACTGAGTCATGGAGTAGCGTAAAGATTAAGGCTAAAATCCTGAGCCCAAGATCCAGGCACTCTTGGAGGAAACTGATTTTCTAGATCCATTTCAATGGGAGTTTAGGCCTGGTTTGGGCACAGAAATGGCTTTGGTCGTCCTGTATGGTGACCTCTGTCAGGAGGGAGACAGGGGAAATGTGTCCCTGTTAATTCTCCTTGACCTCTCTGTGACTTTTGATACCATCAACCGTGATATCCTTCCGGAGTTAGGGGTGGGTGGCACCGCTTTGCGATGGTTCCAGCCCTACTTAGATGTCTGTTTCCAGAGGGTGATGCTTGGGGAGTTAGCTGATGGCAGCTTACTGATTCCTGCCTTAACCCCAGACTCAGACAGCCAATAGCAGCTAAAGACCCTGAGAGAAGCTCAGCCAATGGCAGCCAGGCGTCCAGTAAAGCTCAGCCAACCAAGCTTAGAGACCCCGAGAGCTCGGTCAGTGACACCTTCAAAACGCTCAGAGGACCTCGGCCAATGGCATCTAACAATGAGAGCCTACGTCAGCTCAGAAGTAAGTGCTGTTGAATTCAACAGGGCTTACTCTCAGGCAAGCAAGGTGAGCATTGCAGCCTTGGAAGAGACCATTCTCCCTGCCAGTGGCTGGTGAGCTACCAGCTTCCGCTGCCCGAGAAGCGGGGATGCCGTACTCTTACCAAACGGTGTCAGGCAAGGTGATAGCAGCATCACCAGGGTTTCTGGTTCAGCGAAATGCAGGCAGAGGTGTAGGAAGGGGGTGCAGTGTGGGTGGGCCGACCCGGGTGTCATCGCTGAGGGGGGGGGGCATTTGGCATGCCACACGCCCCGCAACTCCCAAGCCTACCCCGAGCCATCGGGGGAAGGGAGGGAGCTGCGCCGCTTTGCCAGTGGCCTTCCCCCCTTACCCCTTCGTTTTGACAGCTCAGGGGAAGCTTGGCAGTCGTGGGCGAGTGGCGCACCGTTGCCCAGCACTCCTGGGCTGCTGGAGGAGGCAGGCAGGGAGAGGACGGGAAGGAGGCAGGCAGGGAGAGGACGGGAAGGAGGCAGGCGAGCAAACAAGTGAAGAAGGGAGAGGAGAGAAGCAAAAGCTCCCTCAACTCAGGACTCAAACCCTGGAACACACAGGGGGAGAGGTGGGGTATGAGAGCAAAGATGGGGGGGAGTTTTACGTGCTTATGCTCACAATGTCAAGTAAATAAACCAGAAAATAACACTTGCAACTGTAAGTATCTTCTTTTTCCTTCTTTTTATAATTTCAATTTGAGGCGGGGTTGACAAAAATAAATAAATTCTGCACCGGGTACCACATGACCTTGCTACGCCTCTGAATGCGGGTGCCTATTGGATGGGCAGCAGTCCGGAAGGGACCAGCAGTGTAACAATCTGCACCTGTTCCAGGCACTGCCATCCACTCTGCGAGATGAGTGCCGCAACCCCAGAGTCGGTCACGACTGGGGTTTAGCCTGGAGAAGAGAAGGTTAAGGGGTGATATGGTAGCCATGTTCAAATATATGAAAGGATGTCATATGGAGGAGGGAGAAAGGTTGTTTTCTGCTGCTCCAGAGAAGCGGACACGGAGCAATGGATTCAAACTTCAAGAAAGAAGATTCCACCTAAACATTAGGAAGAACTTCCTGACAGTAAGAGCTGTTCGGCAGTGGAATTTGCTGCCAAGGAGTGTGGTGGAGTCTCCTTCTTTGGAGGTCTTTAAGCGGAGGCTTGACAGGCATATGTCAAGAATGCTTTGATGGTGTTTCCTGCTTGGCAGGGGGTTGGACTGGATGGCCCTTGTGGTCTCTTCCAACTCTATGATTCTATGATTCTATCATTCTAATAGTCAGGGGCCCCTTTACCTTTACCTTTATCCACTCTGCAGCTGCATCCTTGCATGTTGCTGACTTAGCTGCCAGGGTGCTTCTCCTAACTGCTCCCGATTCCGCTCCAGAAAGGCTGCTGGCCCTCCCTCCCTTGTTCAGTGGTACTCAATGGTGGGAGCTGATATTTAGCCAGTGGGAACACGCCCCCCCCCAATGAACTTCTACTATTGCCCTTCACCTTGCCCTTCTGGGACACCTGGATGCATCAACCCATCCCAACCCAGAGATTTCATCACTGCCACCCAAGCATGCATTGCAATAGAGATTACACCATTGCATAACACTGGTGGGATTTATTCCGTTTTAAAAGTGTTCTAAGATTCAAAACATTGGTTGCCCAGACAGAATAGGGGTGTTGATATATTAGGCTTGACGAGTGTGCAGTCTGTGTGCGCAATCAGCTGAGCTGTACTAATCGGCAAATTAGTACACACACACACACACACACACCACACACACACACACACAGAGAGAGAGAGAGAGAGAGAGAGAGAGAGAGAGAGAGAGAGAGAGAGAGAGAGAGAGAGAGAGATGGACTCTACCTTTGTTCAGGATAATGTGGAAGAAACCTAATGTAATAAAAAGGACCCTGGGCTGTATTATTATTTTTTAATTCCAAAATTACCTACCTAGGTAACCTAAATTCTACACTGAGAATTTACCAATAGCGCAACCTTAATACAGAATACAAATATTTGCTTCTCAACACAATTTGTCCTGTTTCTGCTCATTTTGGACAAAGTGCTTTGCACAGCACCGAGCAGGATGAAAGTGGAAAGCGGAGCAGAAACGACTGAGGTCCCCTTACGTGTTTAATTACTAAATTTGTATGCCGACCTTCATCCGTGGATCACAGGGCAGTTCCCAACATACAAATGCAAGATAAAAACCACAACATATACAACAAAAGCAAAAACCAATAGCCCGCCTACTACAAACACATTTAAAAGGGGATATGGGATGTTGTCCATCCCATAAGGACATAAGAAGAGCCTGCTGGATCAGGCCAGTGGCTCATCTCGTCTAATATCATCTTCTCAAGTGGCCAACTAGATGCCCCAATGGGAAACCTACACAAAACCCTTTCTCCTCTCCTATGTTTCCCAGCAATTGGCTTTCAACTGCAGAGGAAGAGCATAGCCAATGTGGCTAATCAAAAGTGGAAACAGGAATTGCAATTACCAGTGTCCCCTTATTCCTCCCATGTCTGGAATGGAAATCAATCAGGTAAATACAATTGGAATTCGCTGTTGCTGTTACTTTTGGCCCACAACCGATATGTAATGGAAAAACATTCTCTTCATTGGCATTTGAGCTTCCTTTTGCACTGAAATGTATGGGATGGAATAATGTAAGGGCAGTGTGATTTGCATAATTAATTATGTATACTCATACATAGGGGGAAATGCTCAGCATCATTGAGAAGAACTATGGGGCTTTGTGGGACGCGGGTGGCGCTGTGGGTTAAACCACAGAGCCTAGGGCTTGCTGATCAGAAGGTCGGCGGTTCGAATCCCTGTGACGCGGTGAGCTGCCGTTGCTCGGTCCCTGCTCCTGCCAACCTAGCAGTTCGAAAGCACCTCAAAGTGCAAGTAGATAAATAGGTACTGCTACAGTGGGAAGGTAAACAACGTTTCCGTGCGCTGCTCTGGTTTGCCAGAAGCAGCTTTGTCATGCTGGCCCCATGACCTGGAAGCTGTACGCCGGCTCCCTCGGCCAATAATGCGAGATGAGCGCCGCAACCCCAGAGTCGGTCACGACTGGACCTAATGGTCAGGGGTCCCTTTACCTTTATGGGGCTTTGTAGGAAATGAGGGTATTTTCACGCCAGCTCTTTTTCATAATTTTTGTGTGTTTTCCCCTTTCGTTTGCATTTCTTCCTCTCAAATTGGCACAAGACTTTTTATTCCACCACCACAGTCCACCCAAAGGTAACCCTGAATGTCTAGTATTGCAGCCACATGCCCTTGCTGTCATCTAATGAATTCGGCCTAGTACCTTGTGTGCCAAAGGTCTGGGATCATAATGAAGTAGTGGCTTCAAGGTTCTGTGAAAGCGAACAAATTAAATGAAGAAACCAAGGAGTGGGGAAGCAGAATGAACACACAGGTGCATTGGTGCAAATTCCCCGTTTGCAGCCATGAAGAAAAAGGGGGGTGAGGAAATGGCCAGAATGAAAGAGGGAGTGCAATTATCCTGGGAGGCTTTGCTAACTACAGGTTTACCGGGGGGGCGGGGGTGTCTTCTTCTTTGCACCATTTCCAGCACCTATAATAAAAACAGGGGGGGGGACAAAAACACCCCAATTCTCTGGTGCATCCTGAAAAGTGGCCCCATCTGACTATCATCCCGAAAACTACGTCAGAATTACAGCCGTTCACATTTTCCAATTGATCTGTCCTTTCTCTTTGCCCTGTTCCGTAATGCAGCAATGAGGAGAGACTTGGAATAAGTAAGGGGAAAGTAGGTCAGGCACAGACTGCATGACAAGGTAAACTCAGATTTCATTACAACTGTCCTTCCCCACTGACTGTTCTTATGGGGCTCCCTACCACAAAGGCAACACTCTTTTAACTCTCTGCTTATGGGGCTCCCCTACCATAAGAGCTCCAATCTATTTGATTTCCACGCATTGTCTTTCATCCCGCTCCCTGCGTCCCTTTATGCTCCCGGCCTCCGCACTGAAAGATATTCTCGGCCAAAGCAACTTTCTGCCTGTTTCCACAGTGGTGTCAGTCAAAACGGAATGACTGGCTGTTTCCCTCCGCAGTTAGAATGTTTGTGAACCTTCCGCTGACCTCAGAGCGAGTAAACCAATAGCTACAGGGGTATCTCTGTTGGCAGAGCAGCTCAACTCTGCAGCTCTTGGGGAGGGGGGTTGATGGTGCCCCTCCATCCAGCCTTGCTGGCTTTGGCCAATGCAGAGAACCCCTTCCTCTCTGCTGAAGACACTGGCAGGAAGAGACTGAACCTAGCAAAGGTCAGAGGTAGAACACTAAGAGAGAGTGCATTCTGCTTCTAAATGGTGGTCAGGTTGTTTGACATGAGTCAGCAGTGTGATGCAGCAGCTAAAAAAGCCAATGCAATTCTGGGCTGCATCAATAGGAGTATAGCATCTAGATCAAGGGAAGTAATAGTACCACTGTATTCTGCTCTGGTCAGACCTCACCTGGAGTACTGTGTCCAGTTCTGGGCACCACAGTTCAAGAAGGATACTGACAAGCTAGAACGTGTCCAGAAGAGGGCAACCAAAATGGTCAAAGGCCTGGAAATGATGCCTTATGAGGAACGGCTTAGGGAGCTGGGTATGTTTAGCCTGGAGAAGAGAAGGTTAAGGGGTGATATGATAGCCATGTTCAAATATATAAAAGGATGTCATATGGAGGAGGGAGAAAGATTGTTTTCTGCTGCTCCAGAGAAGCGGACACAGAGCAATGGATTCAAACTTCAAGAAAGAAGATTCCACCTAAACATTAGGAAGAACTTCCTGACAGTAAGAGCTGTTCGGCAGTGGAATTTGCTACGAAGGAGTGTGGTGGAGTCTCCTTCTTTGGAGGTCTTTAAGCAGAGGCTTGACAGGCATATGTCAAGAATGCTTTGATGGTGTTTCCTGCTTGGCATGGGGTTGGACTGGATGGCCCTTGTGGTCTCTTCCAACTCTATGATTCTATGATTCTATGAAATCCAGCATCGCCTGAGCTCTGCGAGTGCGGCTTTCTCCCGATTGAAGTGCAGAGTGTTTGAGGACCGGGACATTCGCAGGGAAACCTAAATGCTTGTTTACAAAGCTATTTTCCTACCAACCTTACTACAGTATATGCTTGTGAAAGATGGACCACTTATAAACGCCATCTCCAACTCCTCAAAAGATTCCATCAACGGTGTCTCCGAAAATTTTACACATCACTTGGGAAGACAGGCGAACTAATACCAGTGTACTGGAAGAAGCAAAGATCACCAGTGTTGAAGCAATGATTCTTCAACATCAACTTCGTTGCACTGGTCATGTTGTGCGGATGCCTGATGATCGTCTTCCAAAGCAACTACTCTATTCCAAACTTAAAAATGGAAAGCGTAATGCTGGTGGTCAACAAAAGAAGTTTAAAGACTGTCTCAAGGCAAATCTTACAAGATGTAGTATAAACACTGACAACTGGGAAACACTGGCCTGCAAGCACTCCGGTTGGAGAACAGCCTTTACCAAAGGTGTCATGGGCTTTGAAGACACTCAAACTTAGGACACAAGGGGAAATGTGCTAAGAGGAAGGCATGTTTGGCAAACCCTCACTGTGATCAACTTCTGCCCGGAAACCTAGGTCCCCACTGTGGAAAGATGTGTGGATCCAGAATTGGCCTCCACAGTCATGTATGGACACACTGCTAAAAACGTGTTCATGGAAGACAATCTTACTCAGCTACGAGTGATCGCCAAAGAGAAGAAAGAGAAGAGAGCACATCAACCCCTTGAGAATCCACATGCATCCACAGTTTCAACAGCTAACCAGATGCGTGACTTCATTCATCCAAACTTCCATTCGACTGCATGGGAATTTGTGCACATATACTATATATATATATATATATATATATATATATATATATATATATATGGCCAATTCACATAACATATTTGTTGTTTTCTGTCTCTCTGTGTGCAACCAGTCCCAAATATGACCAGGTATCATTTCAAAGAATCACACAGAATTGTCAAGTTGGAAGGGACCCCAAGGGTTATCCAGTCCAACCCCCTGCAATGCAGGAATCTCAGCCTAAGCATCCATGACAGATTTGCATGAACCAACACAATGCACAGATATCTTTCTGTCATGGAGATTGATATGAGTGAAGCAGCTGGAACTGTGATTATTGCAGGATTGCTTTTGGGTGTATTCGTGCTACTTTATTTACATGCGGGGGGGTGAATTTTTTTTAAAAAAAACCATCAGGAGTCAATATAGCAAAGATGCTAAGATCAATAGGCAGGGAGTTCCAAAGCATAAGAGCAGTTACGTGTTGTTGTTTTTTTAAAAGTCATAGAATCACTAGAATTGGAAAGGACCACAACAGTTACTGTATCTAGTCCACACACAAACACACACACACACACACACACACACACACACACACACACCGCAATGCAGGAATCTTTTTGCCCATCATGGGGCTCGAAACCATGACCATGAGATTAAGAGTCTCATGCTCTACCGACTGAGCATGGTTCCTTTAAAATGTGGGTTGAATATGATAAGGCACTTGTCAAAGTGCAAGTTGCAGGCAGCCTTGTTTAGGGAGGCTTTTAATGTTTAATAGATCACTGTGTTTTATTTTTCTGTTGGAAGCTGCCCAGAGTGGCTGGGGAAACCCACCCAGATGGGCGGGGTATAAATAATATATTATTATTATTATTACTACTACTACTACTACTACTATTATTATTATTATTATTCCACAGATCAAACCAGTTAGATGGGCACAAATAGGGCAAGGTGGTCCTTCAAGAGAATGGCTCCCAACCTGTTAAGGCCGTTAACCACCCAATCTGCAAATTATGCAAGCTTTTTTTAAATACACTGTTCAGGGAAGGGTCATAGCTCAGTAGTGGAGAAAATGCATTGCAAGCTGATGTACCAGGGTCAATTCATGCTCTCTTCTGGTTGGGAGTGGGAGAGACCCCAGTCTGGAGATCTGCTGCCAGTCAGTGTAGACAATACTGAACTACATGGACCAATAGGTCTGACTCATTATAAGGTGACTTCCAGAGCTCTTATCTCGGGATAAGCCCCAGAGTCCTGTTGTGCTTAGAAAGAGAAAATTTTGCACATGCAGAGAGAAACTGGGAGCTGCTCTAGATCAGGGGTCCCCAAACTAAGGTCCGAGGGCCGGATGCGGCCCAATTGCCTTCTGAATCCAGCCCGCGGATGGTCCGGGAATCAGCATGTTTTTACATGAGTAGAATGTGTCCTTTTATTTAAAACGCATCTCTGGGTTATTTGTGGGGCCTGCCTGGTGCTTTTCATGAGTAGAATGTGTGCTTTTATTTAAAATGCATCTCTGGGTTATTTGTGGGGCATAGGAATTTGTTCATTTCCCCCCCCCAAAAAAAAATATAGTTCGGCCCCCCACAAGGTCTGAGGGACAGTGGACCGGCCCCTTGCTGAAAAAGTTTGCTCACCGCTGCTCTAGATCCAGCCATGCTCCTCTTCTTACACTCAGTGGTATATCAAGAAGATTATTAAAAGTAACAGTTACAGGTAGGTAGCCGTGTTGGAGTGAGAGGGTGGGGAGGGGTATTACTCAGAAGGGTGGTGGGAGCACGGGTGATTGGCTGATAGGTGTGGTAAACCTGTTGACAACTCTTAACGACTGCAATTGGTCTTACAGGAAAAAGCAAGGGGTGAGATGGCTAAAAAATGATGATGCTATAAGGGTCTGGTGACTTCTGTTTCAGTGTATCTGAAGAAGTGCGCATGCACACGAAAGCTCATACCAAGGACAAACTTAGTTGGTCTCTAAGGTGTTACTGGAAAGATTTTTATTTTATTTTATTAAAAGTAACGACAGTCATCCTAAGCTGGCTGTGTACATGAAGAGCCTCAATGTAATTGAAAATATAAATGGAATTAAGTGCTTGAAAGCATTTCCATATTTGCAGCTTGGTAACTTTTTCATTCACGGGGCGGGGGGTGGGGAGCATCTCCTCTGAAGTACACAGCTTCTTACAATCTCTGCTTAATGCAATCTACAACTGGCATTAACGTTTCAGATTTGCTTCTGGTGGACATAAAACAAGAATAAAGCGGTCGTACCAATTTGCTACCATTCACAACATTTAACGTGATTGACGAGGAGTGTGCATTTGTAATGCAGAATTCTTTTCTGTGGGTTGTCTGCGATTGAATCCTACTGAGAGTGGACCCATTGAAATTAATGGGATGTTAAGTTAACCATTAATGGGGTGAAATTAATGGGGTGTTAAGTTAACCATTAATGGGGTGAAATTAATGGGGTGTTAAGTTGACCAGGGGGTTGGACTGGATGGCCCTTGTGGTCTCTTCCAACTCTGATTCTATGATTCATTAGCCCATCAATTTCAGTGGGTCTAATGCAATCCTCTGTTTCGTTATGCAACTTCATTATTTTTAAGGGGGAAGCATAAGAGTCTTGCAGGATAGGGCAGGATCAGGCCTTGCAAAATCGGGAATCAGTGGGGTTCAAAACCCTAAAGGAAGGAGCCCCAAACAACCCAGCAAAGACCTAACATTCTCAAAGGCCACGTAATACTTATTATCCAGGGGAGGGGGGAATTGGGGTGAGGTAAAGTGGCCATCACTTTCAACAGAAGCACTCCACTCTGCAACATTTTGTTGCAGGTCTCACTTGTCGTGACCACTAGCCATGGATAGATCAATCCAGGGCCAGAGGAAGACCTCTAGAGATCATAAGCACTGAAAAGATTGTGGTGCCGCAAATATGTAATTCAAAATAAAAACAATACCCAAACAGAAAACAGCATTTCATTTTCAAAATGACACAAAAGTTACATGTATGCCAAAATGTACATGCATGTATGTCATGTGCAATGCATGACAGGCTCTGATTTTGATGCTTTACCTATGTTAGTAGGACACCCCCTGGTTTAGGTGGGCATAAGTAATAAAAAAGAGACCAGAAAAACGGGGGAAGAGTGTAGAAGTCTAACAAAGTTCAGATTTTTCCCATGATGAACTACATCAATGCTTTTTTTTTGAAACCTCAAATGTAAAATTCTTTCTACATTTCCGCATTTCTTCTTCTTATTTTTTCCTTCCTTCCTTCCTTCCTTCCTTCCTTCCTTCCTTCCTTTTTTTGTGTGTGTGGCCCTGATTTGCTAGTGCCCTAAACATGTGCTTAATCTGCCTGCTAGGTAATCCAGCACTCAATCTAACCTTCCTGGATTTGGCCAACAATTTTTTTTTATAAAAAACAACAACAACACAAGTTTTATAAAACAATGTCTCATTATAGAATGTGCCATTGCTTTGTACTGGATCATTTCCAAATGGCCTTGAATGCTGAAAAACTAAAAGGCAGCCCAGAAATTCTGTAAATGAATAAATTTTAGAATTGCATTTAAGTTTGAATTCATAGTCCAGGAAGGATGGAAGGAGAATATATATAAGAAATGTTAGGGCTCTGTTTCTCCTGGTGATCTCTTTGCCTAGTTCAGTTTGAGGGATTATCTGCATTCTTTTACATATTTGCATTAATGGGACAGCATGGAATATTTTCAGCCACTTTTGAAACAGGTAGGGGGGATACGGGCAACATTATTGTTAAAAGGAATCCCAAGCAGAGGAATTACAGGGTGAGCAGAACTCCTTATAACCACCCTCTTTGGCAAAGCACTTTGAACATACACCTTGGTCTAAAGACATAAAAACATTAGGAGATGTCAGCTGGCTATCTGTCAGGAATGCTTTAGTTGAGATTCCTGCATTGCAGGGGGTTGGACTAGATGACCGTCAGGGTCCCTTCCATCTCTTCAATTTTATGGTGCTACACACACACACACACCCTATAGAACACAATGATACATATAAATGACAGTATTTTTAAAATGCCTGTATGATGTAGAAAGAGTATGAGTCTCTGGTCCATATTAGTAAGTATGCAGTCAAGTAAGCTGGTTTTCAGGTCCTCACTGAAGGGCAATTCCACACATGACTATTCAGAAGTAAGTCCTGTAGAGTTCAATAGTGCTTACTCCAAGGTAAGTGGATACAGAACAACAGCCTCAGCAATGGAATTCTCTTGATGGCTTTGAGCTAGGCACAGTCCTCTAAACCTACCCTGTCCGTCAAAGGCATAATAAAGTGGGACAACCCCCATCTTTGCTGCCCGAAGCTCTTTGGGTGAAAGGTAGGATATACAAACATGATAACTTAATCAATAAGTAAAGGTTAAAGAGGGTTGTTCAATAAATCATTACACCAGTGATATGGGTACTGATTCAAAAAGTGCTGAGATAAAATTAAGAAGTTTGGATCTAGAAATAGAATAAAAATCACTATGGTATTATAGCATTCAAACTGACCACATACATGAAGTTCCTAAAGTCATGTCGAATGTTTACTAGCAGAAATTATCTAAAGGCAGCATTATTAAGAAAAAAATCGGAGCACACCTTGCTTATCATGCCTTATTCTGCATTTTTATGCACACAGAGAGAGAGACACACAGTAATTCACCATGCAAACTTAGTGTAAATGGTTTGCTAACATAAAGTGTTGTTGAGGGTGAGTTCTTTCTGGCTTACTGCACAGTAGATTTTACACTGAGCGTATTTTCCTCTGGCCAGCAAAGTGTGTGCTTTTTAATTTTTTCCGTTATGATTACTCGTGGACACTCCTAGACACTTTATCAAATAATCCGTCTCACCACATAGGCAAACCTTCAACTCCAAACTACGTTCCTAGAGGGGTTGGAATTTTCAGGAACGGCCAGGAGAGAAGTGAAAGTAAACTGCTGGCGGAAATGAGGATTTATTCTCCCCTGATCCTTTAACCTGTTTGACAGTTTCTGTTCCAAACCACAAAATCGCCCTGAGGCTTCTCGGGCCTCTGGCTTCTATGATGGAGAGATGCCATGCCTGTCGGTTGTTGGTTTTTACCCAAGACAATTAAATCTTCCTTCTCACCACAATGCAGCCACCCACTTCAATTTACAGTATTCAGTCAAAGAAAGGAAATTCCAATGACGGGAGACACACACACCCATACTTTTTCAAGAGTCTCAGAGCATACAGCAAGGAACAGCTGTAACTGTTCAGACTCTCCGGCTGCTTTAACTCTTTCCCTGGTGCCACCAATCTTGCGCTACCATCTAGTCCATCTTTCCTCGCAATCAAATTTAGATTGCAAGCTCCCTGAGAACAGCACCTTGAACTCTAAAAAAAATCACCAGGTACGTTAAGGTGCTGAAAGGACGGTAATGACAGTAATGATGCAGCTGAGTCAAACAAATCAATTTATTGATGAATTAATAAATTAATTATTGCACCTTTAAATATACCTATAAAAGTTCTGATTGGAAACTAGCCCTGTGGAAACTACCACTCCTCAGCTTTTAAGGCGTTTTACTTAAGTCCGGGAGTCTGGGGGCGCTTTTACGAACTTCGGAAGCAGTTTAACCCTTTCTTCCCGCTCTCCGCTCCGTTGCCTAGTCAGGAGGAGGAGGAGGAGGAGGAGGAGGAGGAGGAGGAGGAGGAGGAGGAGGAGGAGGAGGAGGAGGAAGAGGAAGAGGAAGAGGAAGAGGAAGAGGAAGAAGAAGAAGAAGAAGAAGAAGAAGAAGAAGAAGAAGAAGAAGAAGAAGAAGAAGGAGGAGGAGGAGGAGGAGGAGGAGGAGGAGGGCCTCGCTTACCACTTGAGCGCCTGACGATGTTCTCCAAAAACGTGTTCTGTGGTGCCACCAGCCCTCTTTTTCCCCCCGGCATCCTGCGCCTGCAGAGCCGGGCTCTGGAGCCAAGGGGTCGCAGCGGGGGCGGCTGGGAGGGTCTCGGCAGGTCTCTTGCACCCAGTGCCGTAGAGTAGCTGTGGGAAGGTGGACGAGGCAGTTCATGGTAGTAGCGCTCCAGCGGCTGGTGAAGCCCAGACTGTGGCAACGCCGCGCTCACAGCTCGGGAACTGCAGCCTCCGAAAGGATTGCGCCTGCGCGTGTGCCTGGCTGTTGCTGTTGTTGTTGTTGCTGCTGCTGCTACCCCAACGGGCAGACAGCATGACCACACGCCCTTCCAAAGCCCACCGGGCTGCCTGCGTCTGGACAGCGAAGAGTCAACCCAGCCCAGCCAGCGGATCTGGCTACTTCTCGCGTTCCTGGGCGCAACCGGGGCGCGTCGGGGAAACGGGGACTCCAACAGATGCGGAGAGGCTCTGCTTTTTTTAGCCACCAAACTCTTCTTTACTCTTTTCCCTTAAAAATAAGAGGAAGAAGAGAGACGATTCCTGCGTTACCAACCAAGCGCTCGCATCCCAAGAAAAGCTCCAGAGAAGCGGCTTTAATCCCAAAGCGCGTCGCCAAGTTGGAATGATCAGAACCCTGGACAGCTCTCTCTCCGGGAGCGCCTAGACTGCGGAGGGCAGGAAATCCACCGAGCGCCACCCGAGGTCTCCTCCGCGCCGTCGCTCCAAGGGTCGCCAACAGGGAGCCGCCACCCCACCCTCTCTCCCCTCCCAGCTTGGGTGCCCTCTGGAACCTGCGGCTGCACCCACACGCGCCCAGCAAGGCGAGCAGAGGAGGAGGGCGGGCGGCGCGAGGGGCTGCGCTGAGGCGGATGCACACCTGCTGGAGGCTGGCAGGGAAGGCAGCGCAACTTGGGCAGGTCCCAGGATGGAGCATCAAACCCACGCTAGGGAGGGTGGGGGGGGAGGAGAGAGCCGGGGGGAGAAGAAAGAGGCCAATGGCAAGAGTGGCTATGGGATGCTTTCCCCGAAATCAGAGGCTCGCCAGGAGGCGGGGCTGAGTTGCCAGCCTGATCCGGGATCCCATTCTCTCTCTCTCTCTCTCTCTCTCTCTCTCTCTCTCTCTCTCTCTCTCTCTCTCTCTCTCTCTCTCTCTCTCTCTCTCTCTCTCTCTCTCTCTCTCTCTCTCTCTCTCTCTCTCTCTCTCTCTCTCTCTCTCTCTCTCTCTCTCTCTCTCTCTCTCTCTCTCTCTCTCCTTCGTTCCTACAGTCAGTCGCCAGGGCTGAAAGTTCTTCGCCCGAGATGCTCCGAGGCGAGCGCCCGAGCTGCCCTTCCGCCAGGGCAGGAGGAGGCTGAATAATTTAGCGTTTGCTTCGGGGAGTTGGGGGGGGGGTTGCAAAGGGAAGAAAGGAGCGGGGGTGGGGAGGCGAAAGGCTAGGGGGTGATTCTAGTCATTGGTTTGGCACGGAGGAGAGCTTAGCGGGAGAGGAGGATAGGTGGGGAGGGAGATGCAACTTTATTTTCTGCTTCTGAAGAACTGGGGGCCGGTGCGCGTTGAAATGTCGAAAGGCATTGCGGGCTTTTGCACCTGCCTCGCAAGGAGAAGGCGGGTGGTGGGCTTCTATCTGGAAATGTCTTCTCTACTGACCGCTTGGTCGTCGCCCATGATAGCTCGATGGATCCTCAACGGGCAGTTCGACGCTGAATATCAGCCGCTGGAGACTCAAGAAAGGAGGTGGGAGGGGGTGGCCGCTGCTCTCAGGCTCTGCTTGGGGGGTTCCCTGAGGCATCTTTCCTGGTCTCTGCTGGAAAGGAGCAGGCTGGACTGGACAGCTCCCGGGCCTGACCCAGCAAGTCGTTTCTTTTGGTTCTCGGGTGAATTAGAAATAAACAACCCAAGATAGGAATATTGAGAAGTGTCAAGACCAGAGGAACAGGCGGTTCCTGTGGGGACCTTAAAGCCTTTCGGCACAATCCTACACAATTGTTATTATTATTATTATTAATTATTTTGCTCCTTGTCCACTGATTTTAGTGGTGCTTGCTCATGAGTAAATCACAGGGTTACAGCCATGCAGCCTGATCCTAACCATTCATACATGGAAGAATGCCTTGGGACCTATTCCTAAGTAACTGTACAAGCGACTGCAGTATTACGGCATAGAATCACAGAAACATAGAACTGCAGAGTGGGAAGGGACCACAAAGGTCATCTAGTTCAACCCCCTGCAATGCAGAAATCTTTTTGCCCAATGTGGGGTTCTAACCCATGACCCTGAGACTAAGATGAATTTCTCCTTGCCCTCACCTGCTCCTTGATCCCCACACACAATCTTGATCCTTGTTTCTCTCCCTTCTCCAGCTTCGAGCCCATCAAACAGGCATTCCAGAGCAACCGATTATGCCCAACCTTCCAACCTCAGCCTCCAGGGCACTGGGGTGCTTTTCCTGAGCCTTTTCTGCTCGATATATTTTTTTAAAGGTTGCGCAACCACCTGGCAGTGATGTTGCACTAGTTATACCCTGAACAGGGCAAAGGGATGGACTACTGGACCTCCAAAGACCGTCCCAACTCCGAAATTTTGTTAACTGGAGAAAGGAAACCACTGCAAAGTCTAGACTTCAAGTGTGGGAGTCATCACTGGATTGCAAAGGGAGTGAAAGACACAACAGAGGGAAAACTAGGGGAATAATTCCTCCTTTCCCATTCAAGATCTGCCGGAATGGGTGTCCAGGAAGCACTAAATCAGAGACCCCTCACCTATTCCTAGTTTCAAATTATACTCTCTTGGTATGTTATCTGTTAGGTTGGTGCATGTCTAGTCTGGGCAAAAGACAGTAGTAAATAAGACACCTTCATCCTAGATATAATTCCTATTTGCCAATAGGACCCCTTTCAGGATGTCATAAGTACCAAACCACCCTTGCTGCTTATTTTATTAGTATTTACCAAAAAGCATTTTTCAGCCTTCCCTTTCTGCCTCAGGATGAGGCACTTGGGTTGGTTCATGACACATTTAACTGAATGCATTTCCACGGCCATTCAGTTTATATTCTTAGCATTTCGTCTGCGGCCATTTGGAGGGAGCCAATGCGTCACGGTGGTGTTTTGGTGGCACTCCTTTTTAACAGGCTCTCTTTCCCACCCTTATTTGGCACTTCTGACCAATGTATAGCTGACAGATCTTTTTTTCCTCCTCCTTTTTCTTTTTAAAGAAAGATTGCATATCCTTATCGGAGTTAGTCCCCATCGGCTGATATGAAGGAGGAAGGGATGAATAAGGAAAGGAAAACGAAATAAAATTTGATAGAAGAAGACATTTGCATCCAGCTTTGTGTCTATGGAGCTCTTTCAACCTGGAGTAATGCAGATCAGATTTCGGAGAGGGGGGATAAGACTCCAACCCCTTTGCTTCCCCTGCCAAATGGCTTTTTTAAAAAGAAAATTCCATACATGCCTTCCCAGCATCTGGAAGGAGGACATGGACCATGGGCAAAGTACTATATGTCTGCATGTTTTCTCATCTAGCGATGGATTTGTCCAGAAAAGCCTTCTTCTGTGTGCATAATATGTCTTCCTGCTAGTTTCTATTCAGATCTCGCCAAAGGCTGCTCCCCCCAAAAAAGCAGGGAGGTGCAAAGTGCTGTAGGAGGGAAGGAATCTGCTCTACCTACTTGCTAATTCTTGCTCAAGACTACCTTGCATATTATCCAGCCAGGTAATCTAAAAACAGATACGGCTGTCAGTTTCCAAATTCTTCTCCGTCCAAATGAAAACTGGCTCCCTGTTGGAATCTTTTTTTGCAAGGCAATCAATGATAGTTCCCTTTTCTTCCCCCACTCCTTCACGGTTTTGGCCACTTCAGTCGTTCTGGAGCTCCCTCTTGGCTGTTAGTTGACACCAAGTATTGATCTTGATTGAACCGGCTCATTTTAAGCAAGCGTTTACCTTCTGAAAGTGCACATCAATATGTACAAAGAATCAAGGTAAGTTAATGCAAAGCTGGACATGGAGGCAATCAAGGCGAAAAGAAGTTAAAGCTGATAGAGAGCAAATATTGAAAACCATCCAGCACCAAATGTGCTAATTTAATAGAAAGGAAGTTTAAAATCTAATTCCCAGATCAGGAAATTAAATTCAGCCCCACCTGGGAAATGGTTTTCTGTGTTTCTTTCCCTGAAACTTCTGGAAATTGTTGGACATTTTGACAAGGCTTTTTCATTTCTTTTATGAAACAAACTGTCTATGCAGCTTGGTTGTAAGAATACCTCTAAGCAATTTTAGGTAAGGATGTTGGAAGGTGAAAGAATACGGGGAGATGAAGGATCGTTTGGGACTGTGCTGTCTGTTGAGCCCTAATTGTGGGAACCAGGCTTTATAAAAGTGTTGATTGTTGTTGTTGTTGTTGAGTCGTTCAGTCGTGTCCGACTCATAGAATCATAGAGTTGGAAGAGACCATAAGGGCCATCCAGTCCAACCCCCTGCCAAGCAGGAAACACCATCAAAGCATTCTTGACATATGCCTGTCAAGCCTCCGCTTAAAGACTGTTCGTGACCCCATGGACCAGAGCACGCCAGGCACTCCTGTCTTCCACTGCCTCCTGCAGTTTGGTCAGACTCATGTTGGTGGCTTCAAGAACACTATCCAACCATCCCATCCTCTGTTGTCCCCTTCTCCTAGTGCCCTCAATCTTTGCCAACATCAGGGTCTTTTCCAGGGAGTCTTCTCTTCTCATGAGGTGGCCAAAGTATTGGAGCCTCAGCTTCAGGATCTGTCCTTCCAGTGAACACTCAGGGCTGATTTCCTTCAGGATGGATAGGTTTGATCTTCTTGCAGTCCATGGGACTCTCAAAAGTCTCCTCCAGCACCATAATTCAAAAGCATCCATTCTTCGGCGATCAGCCTTTTTAAAAATTTTTTTTTAAAAAAAAGACTTTATTTCAAATTTTTAAAATATACAGCAAAAGAAGAAACAAACTTAGACAATGGTAAAATCAATCATATACATAAATACAATCCCCTTTACCCGCCCTTTCCCTCCCCCTCCCCCCTATACTTCCCTCCGCACTCTTTCGACTTCCTTTTCCACTCTTATATTCACTCGTGCATTTATTTCCAATACAATTCTACTTTACTGTTAAAAATACTCATTTTACTTAATATATTTATTTATATTATATTTACTAATTAATTATTTTTGTTTTTATTTCCCTTCATATCCCCTAGATCAGCCTTCTTTATGGTCCAGCTCTCACTTCCATACATCACTACTGGGAAAACCATAGCTTTAACTATACAAACCTTTGTTGGCAAGGTGATGTCTCTGCTTTTTAAGATGCTGTCTAGGTTTGTCATTGCTTTTCTCCCAAGAAGCAGGTCTTTTAATTTCGTGACTGCTGTCACCATCTGCAGTGATCATGGAGCCCAAGAAAGTAAAATCTCTCACTGCCTCCATTTCTTCCCCTTCTATTTGCCAGGAGGTGATTGGACCAGTGGCCATGATCTTAGTTTTTTTGATGTTGAGTTTCAGACCATATTTTGCGCTCTCCTCTTTCACCCTCATTAAAAGGTTCTTTAATTCCTCCTCACTTTCTGCCATCAAGGTTGTGTCATCAGCATATCTGAGGTTGTTGATATTTCTTCCGGCAATCTTAATTCCGGCTTGGGATTCATCCAGTCCAGCCTTTCTCAAGATGAATTCTGCATAACTAATATAAATATAAATTAGTTATGTTGTTATATGCAGTTCCCTAGAAAGGCTGCTAACACATGCCTTTAGCAGGGAAACAGGTAGACTGAAGGATGGAAAGTGGGTTGCCTTTAGGTGAAAGAGAGGTTGGAAGGGTCTAAATGTGTTGCTTGTTAAACCTCGAGCATTGGCCTCAGGCTTCATAGGGGTGTTGGTAACTATTTACGAACTTACAGCTTCCTGGAACATCTCCTAACACAGGTCTGCAGCAGGGTCTCAATTAGAAGGGAAGGAGAAATCTGTATAATGGGTTCATTGTGCCGGAATACAACACAGAGGCAAGATAGAGACAAGACTCTATCTGTCAGTAGTCAGGATTCCCTGAAGCTAAAAGGCATGTCTGGACAAGCTCTGAATGCGCAAAGGGTGTGTGGAGTGTTCACAAAGAGATCCTGGTACATGAGTTCCCACTGATAAGAAAGAAAGAAAGAAAGAAAGAAAGAAAGAAAGAAAGAAAGAAAGAAAGAAAGAAAGAAAGAAAGAAAGAAAGAAAGAAAGAGCTTTTGGGATATGCTTTGGCCTCTAGGGAAGGGTAGCTTAGTGGTTAGAGCACCTGATTCACATGCAGAGGGCGTCTGTTTAATCCCCAACATCTCCAAGGAGGGCTAGAAGAGACTCCGGCTTGGAATCTTGGATTGCCGCTGCCAGTCATTGCAGACAACCCTGAGCTAGCTAGACTAATGGTTTGACAGTATAAGGCAGCTTTCCGTGTTCTATATAAAGGACAATCTGGGGAAACAAGACAGGCCACAGATGGCTACAGAAAGAGACAGGCAGCAGTACAGCTGGGGCAGGGTGCTCAATCGCCTCTGCAGATCGAGGCGTTTTATTTCTGGGAAGAGATCTGCTGCATCTTCCCTTTTTGGAGTGAGAGCCCCTATGGAATCCATGAGTCAGGCTGGACATTAATTGCTAAGCAGGCTTTCTCAGCATTCTCGAACCATTGCAGCCTCCCCCGCCTGGCAAGATCATGAGCCTGGCTTCTGCTCTGCAAGCTGGAGGAACGAAGCCTCTGCACCCAAGGCAGTCTGGAAAGCAGGTCAATGGTTATTGCACTACGGAAAGCCCACACCAGCATGCCTTGGTTGCATTTCTGGTTGTTTTAGGGTAAGCCCTTGCTGGTTGCACCTGTATACTGAAGCTGCTTTCTAGGCATTTCCTGTGCATTGAGGCCAGTAGCTAGAGGCTCCAAATCTGTCCACCTCCTAGCCTCTCCCAGATGCCTGAAAGTGAAGGAAGAGAAATCAGCAGAGAGACTAGCTGTACGGACAGTTAGCGATGGGTGAAATCCTCTTGGCTCAGCTTAGACATTCTCTCAAATGTCTCTTAGTGCTCTTGGAACAGGACAGGTCTCTTCCAGCTTATAGCATCAAGTGATCTGGTCAACCCACAACCCTGAGATAAATCATATCATGCTCTACATTCTGTGCTCCAAGTGTGTGCCCTCCCCACTGATCCACACTTCCTGTCCGCCATGTTTTGCAGGGGGTTGGACTAGATGACCCTTCGGGTCCCTTCCAACTACACAATTCTATTATTCTAGGATTCACTCCAAGCCAATGTCACCAACGCAAAACAAATTGCTTAGGCAGGAAGTTCTATTTTATTTTCCATGTTGCATTTCTCCCCTCTAGCTCACCATTCCTGAAATGTTAAATCCATGCCTCGTTAATTTTTTATTTTTATTTTTTTGGAGCAAAGCCCCTAACTCTGCCTCTGCTTCACAGCTTCATTTTTCTCCTCACCCTCCACGTTCTTCAAAATGGCATAGTTCTTCTCCCCCATCTGCTCTATTTTGCACATCCAACTCTGAGCGGAGCGGTGAGAGTTTCCAGCTGGTTTCAGCAGCTTTAATTGGGCTGGTGTGTTTGGAAAAGAAGCCAGCTCACAGGAGGAACCCCTGAAATGTTGCCGATGTTGGTATGGATGTGAGGAGAGGGCTATCGGTGGCTACTAGCCACAAAGACTGTGCTCTGCCTATGGGATGTAATCCACTGGGAGCAGTCAAGTACAACATTCCTTGTTTTGCTAGAGTGGACATGCAAGGGAATGTTTGGTCCAGCCTGTTTGGTCCACTTCCTGTTCCTCCTGGCCTGGAGCATCCGTCCTTGCATGTGACTAGTAAGTGGGCGTAACCTTCCCAGATCTGGTAAAAGGCCAACTCACGCTGCTACCTTTCTCCCTTTTTGACCTTCCTGTTCGTCCTGATTCACCTGGACTATTACTGCTGGCTGCCAACCAGCAGTTCCCCAGGTTATCTCCCATATGGGGTAAACCTGTTTGTACATGTTTGTAACCTTAAGCCTTAAGCCTGCCTTCAGGGATCACAGTGTGCTCTGCCTGATCGTGAGTAAAACTACTTTTTGTTACTTATGAATAAGACTGTGGCGTCTTTATTCTTTTAGGAGGGATTCAAAAGGGGTCTTACCAGGAATATTAGAACACATTTCAATCTGGACAAGCCAGATTGAATTGCTTGTTGTCTTAAGAAACTCACACGAGTTTGCAGCCAGCTTTCTGCTGAAGGGGAGGTGCACTCTGCTAAGTGAAGAAACTTGCTAGTGCAAGTTAGGAAGGATATTAATAATCACTATATATCCTCTGCGTTCACCCTCAACATTCCCACACTGCCTCCAACTGCAAAGCTTCTGAATACCACTTGCTGGAAACCACAAGAGGGGAGAGGGCTCTCACACTCAGTTCCCGCTTGGAAGTTTTCCACAGGCATCCGGTTGGCTGCTGCGAAAACAGGATGCTGGGCTAGATGGGCCATTGGCCTGATCCAGCAGACACTTGTTCTTATGAGGAGTGCAGGGATGAGATGCTGCCCTCCTCTTTCCTATGCAATTCAACACAATTCAAAGTTTTGGTGCTGACCTTTAAAGCCCTAAATGGCCTCGGTCCAGTATACCTGAAGAAGCGTCTCCACCCCCATCGTTCTGCCCGGACACTGAGGTCCAGCACCGAGGGCCTTCTGGCGGCTCCCTCATTGCGAGAAGCCAACTTGCAGGGAACTAGGCAGAGGGCCTTCTCGGTGGTGGCGCCTGCCCTGTGGAATGCCCTCCCAACAGATGTCAAAGAGGAAAACAACTACCAGACTTTTAGAAGACATCTGACGGCAGCCCTGTTCAGGGAGCCTTTTAATGTTTAATAGATTGTTGTGTTTTATTCTTCTGTTGGAAGCCGCCCAGAGTGGCTGGGGAGACCCAACCAGATGGGCGGGGTATAAATAATAAATTATTATTATTATTATTATTATTATTATTATTATTATTATTATTATTATTATGCAGCTGTTTGATATGTCCCTTGAGTAACCGGTTCCTTTAATGGTTGCTTTGTCTTGCTTTTAAATGTTTTAATGTCGAGGTGTATGTGTTGGGATGTGATTAGATCCTAGTAGTGGATATATTTATTAGAGGTTGTCCTTCCTCACATTTGTGAGTTCAGCAGAGTAGCTTTTTAAAATTATTTTGACAAAATAATAATCACAAATAAATAAGAATATAAATGTGCACCCCCACCACTGGGACAATTCCTTTGTAACTAGCCAACCTGCCAGAATTCCAACACCTCTTGTGATGGTTTGACCCCTTTCCATTGTAACAATACAAAGTCTACAAACATGTTCCATCGTCGGACGTTCAGCTTCCGAAAAACGTTTGCAAACCGGAACACTCACTTCTGGGTTTGCGGCATCCGGGAGCCGATTTGTTCGGGAGCCAAGCCGCTCGAGTACCAAGGTACCACTGTACTGGAAAATGCTGTCATATGTATTCTTCCACATAAAGTTCATTACCGTGATTATTTCATTAATCATTTCAGCTCTCCACACACAGAAATAGAGTGGAATAGGCTATCATTAACATGATTATCCCATTTACGGTAATGCATGGAGAACTAAGGCCAAGAGATTGTAAGTGGCCTACCTAATGAATTCATGCTTGAGCCTAAATATATATTTTTTCCAAACCCCAAAGTTCTGAATACCATATTTACTGGAGTCTAATGCACAATCAAATCTAATGCGCACCTCAATTTTCACAACCTTGAAACCAAAAAAGAGAGGATTTGCTGGCGAATGTAAATGTGCCATTTGGCAAAAAAAGATGAGTAAATACGGTAGTTAAACCTGCAGGCTTTTAATTCCACAGCTCCAAAGGATGGTTTGGATCGAGGCAGTAGCGGTGGTGGGGGTGGGATTCGTCCCCTTCCCTTCATATGCCACAACACAGCAGCCTGTGGACACAAGGGTGGTGGTCACAAATTATCTGTGTCCACCACCCTTTATGGGTTTCCCTACTGCTTCATTCATAACCTTGAATATCGCATTTCCCCTTTCACTGAGAATATAAGACTGCCTTTCACTCTCTTGTCAAGGGGACACTGCAGAGGCTACTCACAGACACAATCCCACCACTGTTCAGCATGGGAGCTTGGACCTGCTCTGCCTCCAGCCTGGGCCAACAGACCTCCTTAGCTTTGCCCCTCGCATCTTTCATGTTTGGTCCAACGTCCTATTGGGATTTTGAAACATGAAAATAGGCATGAGGACCGACAGGCATTGGTTGGTTTATTAGCTACAAAGGCCCCTCACTCTGTACCGAATGCATCTTGTCACTTGTCACTTGTCAAGGGATGTCCCCCATTTGTGAAGGCTGTCGTGCTCATGAAAGACGGCAGGTTCCTCTTTCTTTCTGATTTTTCTTGCATCACACAATTTTGTTCCACGGCATTCCAATACCAGATGTTTTCCCACATGCACTGGGATGTTTTTCTTAAACATTTGCTTTATCACATTTGCACAATATACAATTATCTGGTCCAGTTCCAGTATACCATGTGCTTTTTAAAAGGACAGTTTGTTTTTCAATGCTTGTTTATTTTCTTCCGATTCTATGCCACTATAACAGTAGCAGCTAGCAGCAGGCTCCCAAATACATCTCTATCCTTTGCCTCAGCCGAGTCATTTGATTTTTTAGATGGAGCAGTGTTCAATATGCAATATTCTTACTCACAATCTGAATTTTTTTAAAAAATATACTGTCTTTCTATGTGAGCACATTTCCACCCAAAGCGCTAAGAAATCTACATTGATCAGCATTCTTAGCTCCCACAGATAATAAGACATTTACAAATCATATGCAACTCGGCTGTATTGTAACTGTTTTGCCTAAGAGCATCACATTTCCCGAATCAATTGTCGATGCCTTGGCTGCTCTTAATCGCTGTGTTTTCCTGGAGCTTAGCAAAAGTTTTTGCAATGCCAATGCCAGAGAATAAAAAGCTGAGGTGAGATGTGTCATGCCTTCCGTGGTTTCCTTGCGAGGAGAGAGCCACAGAAACTTGAGGTGTTTTTATAACATCTCTTTGAAAACAAATATATAGGTTGAGCAGTAGGGAAGCAAGGAGATATGCCAGCAGCTAGAAAACAGTGTTTATCTGAAGCAGAAGATAAACCATTTTAGCCACGAGATGTAGGAGGCATTATACTGTATTTGATATGAATGTATCCCATTTGGTCCCAGGTGGAGGACCCAGGTGGCGCTGTGGTTAAACCACTGAGCCTAGGGCTTGCTGATCAGAAGGTTGGTGGTTCGAATCCCTGTGACGGGGTGAGCTCCCGTTGCTCGGTCCCTGCTCCTGCCAACCTAGCAGTTCAAAAGCACGTCAAAAATGCAAGTAGATAAATAGGAACCGCCACAGTGGGAAGGTAAACGGCATTTCCGTGTGCTGCTCTAGTTCGCCAGAAGTGGCTTTGTCATGCTGGCCACTTGACCTGGAAGCTATACGCCGGCTCCCTTGGCCAATAATGCGAGATGAGCGTGCAACCCCAGAGTCGGTCACGCCTGGACCTAATGGTCAGGGGTCCTTTACCTTTTACATGCCAACATAATGCAAAAAGAGCTTGATAAAGCAGCAAAAGGGAGCAGTTTCCCAATTATACAAATTGTTTATAGGCTCTTCCATGGGTCTTGGGCCTATGTGGGGAAGTGACTTGGAAATACAAGGGGGTGAGCACATCTGGGCTGGTCAGGTTAAATGATAGCTAGCTAGATGGACCAATGGTCTGAGTTGGTACAAGGTCTCTTCTTATAGCTCTGTTTACCTAGGTCAGGCATCCCCAAACTGCACCCTCCAGATGTTTTGGCTTACAACTCCCATGATCCCTAGCTAACGGGACCAGTGGTCAGGGATGATGGGAATTGTAGTCCGAAACATCTGGAGGGCCAAAGTTTGGGGGTGCCTGACCTAGGTCCTCTCTTCAAAACCATGAGAACTGACAGCTTACTGTTGATTTTTTTAAGGGAAATCTCATAGCTATGTACATGTTTTGCATGCAAAAATGCACCGGTTTTACATGCAAAAGGTCCCAGGTTCAGTTCCCACCATCTGCAGATGGGATCGAGGATTTCCTGTGCTTTGAAACCCCAGAGGGGGACTGCCATTCATTATAGAAAACAGTGAGTCAAATGGACCAATTGCCTGGCTCAGTGGAAAGCAAATTCCTGGGCTCCTGAGTCATTTGCTTCTATCTATCTGAAATGTGTGTGTGTGTGTGTGTGTGTGTGTGTGTGTGTAGGGATGGCATTGTGTGACAGGCACAATCATAGCTGCCTGCCCAGGCAAGAGCTGCCCACATAGCTCTAAAAACATGACCATATATGCATCACTGAGAGGCAAAATGCAGTCAGGAATGCTTAGAGCTGCCCTACATTCCAGCCTCAACCATTTCAGCCTAGGGAAATATAGATATATATATTTTTAAAAAACACAGGTCCATCTCAATTATAAATATAGTTTGGACATCAAGGGAAGAGATGAGCGCCAAAAGGCATGTTAAAAGGGCAATACAGCATGCCCAGTGCAAGAAAAGGAAAGTAGTGCTTGCTGTTCTCCATTCCCAAAATACCACTCAAACTAAAATGGGTCATATTCATTCTCTCTCTCTCTCTCTCTCTCCATTTGCATAACTTCGCCACATGAAGGATTTGAAATGCCGCTCTTCTTGCCTTCTGTAGCACCAGAGGACCATCATTGGGAAGGGGCAAGCTGTAAAGTGGCTTCAGGCACTGGGAAGTTCTTTGCTTCCTCCTGCCATGGAAGGACCTTTCATTTAAATTTGCTAAACACATCAAAGATCTTAGTTCTTCCTTTGGCGAGAATAACTGATGCAGAGCCAACTTATTCCAGAGTGCTTGTGGTGTTGTACTGAGACTTACCTGTGTTACCTTGGTTACCTGTGAAATAAATAAGAGGCAGGAGCAGATCTCCTGCATAGCAGCTTCCCAGTTCCACCTGTAAAGTAGAAGGACCTGCACACAGATAAACACACAGCAGGGGCCAGTTTCACTAACCCTTAGGTACGCCTCTGGCTTACCCCGGGCCTTAGGTTGCCTACCCATGGTATAGATTTAGAACAGTGGTTTGCAGAAGGGCATAGTTCAGAGGCTGCAGAAGGGAGAAGCTGGTAAATCTTGGAAGAGGAACACCAGGAAGAAGAAGCTCCAGGGGAGAGGCAGCTGACAGACTCAGTGTCCTTGGGAAACATTCCTGACCCACTCCCCAGGAACAGGCGGGCATTGAGGGTATCAGAACAGAGAGCTCAGAGGCAGAAAGTTCAGATTAGCTGACGCAAGGGTGACGTAGAATAGGAGAGGCGTAGGGGGTGGGACTTTACTTGGAGCAACCACATTATTTAGAGAGAGAGACCGCATTCCTTTGTCTCTCGCTGTGATTATTGAATAAACTAATTGGTAAGAACTCTTTTTTCTCTCTCTGCTTCTTTGCTGCCACTGTGGGAGGCATAGGATCCCCCAAAGCCTGACATTAGATGATCACCTGCCACGGGAAACAAGGCCCAATTGCTGTAAGTGAATTTCCAAGCCAATGCTAAGGACCTCAAACACCTGACGTTTCCAGAATATCAAATTTTCATTCTTCACTCTGTGACCATTTCCCTGTGTGGTTTTTTTAATTGCTTCACACTATGGCTAAAATGCAAGGTAGACACAGGATCTCCTGATATATGATATCGCTTGTAGTAATTCTGTTGCTGCTGCTGCTGTTTCCTTTAGACCTGCAGGACATGACTAATTAATTAACACGGAAAGTGTCCCTTATTTGCTGTTCCACTGGGTGCTTAAATAACATAACCATTTATACTGGAAACACTGTTCCAGGGCAAGCATGGCTGTTTGAGATGCAGGGGACGGTTCGACATCTTTTTAAGGAAATTGTATTCCTCTCATTATCTTAGGTCTGAAACAAATAAACTATAATTCTAATAATTAATAAATATATCTGTATAGCACTTGCAGCATCTCAAAGCACTTCCCTGCAAAGTAAGGACTCAGCTACATTTGTAAAGATAAAGCGCTTTATATGCATTTTAACACTATGACACCAGATGGAGCTGTGGATTTCTGTTTTTTCGCCAACAGAACTTCCCTGTACGAAGTTTACAATGCATTTAACTGAATCGCTTCATTTAACTAAGCCCTCTTAAGCATATCTGGCGCCCTGGTGCCGTGGTGCAAAGATCCCTCCGGCGCCCCGCCCTGTTTCACAGCGCCCGCCGCGCGGCGCCCCCCTGGTGGTCTGGTGGTCTGAGCCACCCAGCCTTGCCGTAGGGTCGGCCCAGACTTCTTTGCTGTGTCTAGATCCAGCCTAAGTCAGCATTACCCGTGCATGATTGCGCAGGTGGTTGCTGAACAACTCCAGGCACGCCTGGAGAATGCGGACCACTTGGATCCCTTCCAATCGGGATTCAGCCTTCATCATGGGACTGAAACTGCCTTGGTCGCACTGGTTGATGATCTCCGGTGGGCTAGGGACAAAGGTGAGAGCTGTTTCCTAGTTCTGCTGGATCTCTCAGCAGCCTTTGACACCATTGACCATAACATCCTTCTGGACCGTCTAGAGGGGCTGGGAGCTGGGGGCACTGTCATACAGTGGTTCCGCTCCTTCCTCCTGGGCCATGTTCAGAAAGTGGTGTTGGGGGATGAGTGTCCAGACCCCTGGGCACTCACTTGTGGGGTGCCTCAGGGTTTTGTTTTAATATCTATATGAAACCACTGGGAGAGATCATCAGAGGGTTTGGGCTGGGTGTTCATCAGTATGCGGATGATACCCAGCTCTACCTCTCTTTTAAATCAGAACCAGTGAGGGCGGTGAATGTCCTCTGTGAGTGTCTGGAGGCGGTTGGAGGATGGATGGCAGTTAAGAGATTGAGGTTGAATCCTGACAAGACTGAAGTACTGTTTGGGGGGAGGATACGGGGCGGGCGGGTGTGGGGGACTTCCTGGTCCTGAATGGGGTAACTGTGCCCCTGAGGGACAAGGTGTGCAGCCTGGGAGTCATTTTGTACTCACAGCTGTCCATGGAGGCACAGGTTAATTCTGTGTCCAGGGCGGCTGTCTACTAGCTCCATCTGGTACACAGGCTGAGACCCTACCTGCCCGCAGACTGTCTCACCAGAGTAGTGCATGCTCTAGTTATCTCCCGCTTGGATTACTGCAATGCGCTCTACGTGGGGCTACCTTTGAAAGTGACCCCAAAACTGCAATTAATCCAGAATGTGGCAGCCAGACTGGTGACTGGGAGCGGTCGCCGGGACCACATAACACTGGTCCTAAGAGATCTACATTGGCTCCCAGTATGTTTCCGAGCACAATTCAAAGTGTTGGTACTGACCTTTAAAGCCCTAAACGGCCTCGGTCCTGTATACCTGAAGGGGCGTCTCCACCCCCATCGTTCAGCCCAGACACTGAGATCCAGCACCAAGGGCCTTCTGGCGGTTCCGTCACTGCGAGAAGCCAAACTACAGGGAACCAGGCAGAGTGCCTTCTCAGTAGTGGCACCCGCCCTGTGGAACGGCCTCCCGTCAGAGGTCAGAGAGATAAACAACTACCTGACATTTAGAAAATACCTAAAGGCAGCCCTGTTTAGGGAAGTTTTTAGTCTGTGATATTTTAATGTATTTTGATGTGTGTTGGAAGCCACCCAGAGTGGCGAGGGAGACCCGGCCAGGTGAGCAGGGTATAAATATATTATTATTATTATTATTATTATTATTATTATTATTATTATTATTACTCCCCTCATATTGCAGATACAGGGGCTGAGGCCAAGAGAGTATCTTACCTATAGGCACCTTTATAGTGAGCTCCTAGAATCCTAGAATCCTAGAGTTGGAAGGGGCCCAAGGGTCATCTAGTCCAACCCCCTGCAATGCAGGAATCCCAGCGAAAGCATCCATGACGGAAGGCTATCCAACCTCTGCTTAAAAACCTCCAAGGAAGGAGAGCCCACAACCTCTCGTGGGAGTCTGCTCCACTGCCGAATGGCTCTTTCTCTCAGAAAGTTTTTTCGAATGTTTAGTTGGAATCTTCTTTCTTGCAGCTTGAAGCCATTGGTTCGAGTCCTACCCTCCAGAGCAGGAGAAAACAAGCATGCTTCCTCTTCCATGTGACATTGAGATATTTGAAGATGACTTTCATATCTCCTTCCAGTCTCCTCTGTTCCAGGCTAGCTAGATGGACCAATGGTCTGAGTTGGTACAAGGTCTCTTCTTATAGCTCTGTTTACCTAGGTCAGGCATCCCCAAACCGCGGCCCTCCAGATGTTTTGGCCTACAACTCCCATGATCCCTAGCTAACAGGACCAGTGGTCAGGGGTGATGGGAATTGTAGTCCCAAAACAGCTGGAGGGCCGAGTTTGGGGGTGCCTGTTCATAAGGCTTGGTTTCCAGACCCTTCATCATCTTGGTTGCCCTCCTCTGCACCCGTTCCTGGCAGAGGTGAGGTTGAAACAAAGTGCTTCCTGTTTCAGAGCTCAGTCCCTTATTCTTATGCACATGGAAATCAGCCTATTCAATGTTTATCAGCATTTTGCAGAAAGTAGGAGGGGTGAACAAAAGAAGAGAAGAAGAAGAGTTTGGATTTGATATCCCGCTTTATCACTACCCGAAGGAGTCTCAAAGCGGCTAACAATCTCCTTTCCCCTCCTCCCCCACAACAGACACTCTGTGAGGTGGGTGGGGCTGAGAGACTTCAGAGAAGTGTGACTAGCCCAAGGTCACCCAGCAGCTGCATGTGGAGGAGCGGAGACGCAAACCCGGTTCACCAGATTACGAGTCTACCACTCTTAACCACTACACCACACTGGCTCTCACACCACACTGGCTCTCTTGAAGAAGAGAGCCTGCTCTCTTGAAGAAGAGAGCCTCTTCAAGAGCCTGCTGGATCAGGCCAGTGGCCCATCTAATGCATCTTCCTATTCTCACAGGGGCTGGACCAGGCACCCACAAGCAGGATCTGAGCACAAGAGCCCTCTTCCCTCCTGTGGTTTTCAGCAATTGATTCGGTAGCATTGCTGCCTCTGAGCATGGAGGCAGCGCATAGCCATCATTGGCTGGTAACCATCAATTTGTCCAATCCTCTTTTAAAGCCATCTAGGCTGGTGGCCATCACTGCATCCTGTGGCAGAGAGTTCCATAGTTTATTAGCTCTGTGAAGAAAAGCTTTCTTTTATCTGTCCTGAATCTTTTATCTGTCTTGAATCTTCCAATCTTCTTAATTTTATAAACCAGATTAATTATTAAATATATATTTTATTTTATTATTTATCATGCAGATTTCGATCAATCTGCATTTTGTAGGAACCATCTTATATCTCTCAATGTTGCTGTTCCCTCGCTCTTCTCCCCACACCTTTGTATCCTTTATGTGACCTGTACAGGCTGCTGCAGAATGCATCTATTTTTTCATCCCAATAGAAAAGAGCGAAAGGGAGTCTAGTGCATGAAAAATGAATGAACTTTCATTCAGAATCCATTTCTTTGGATTTCCATTCATTTTCCCAGCTAAAGCAAACTAAGCAAACGAGGCTCATTTGTTTCATTTTCCCTTTACTTCTACTTCTTTTAAATTGAATTCACATTTCTAATTATAAACCCCTAACCCACTTGAATAAAAATTACAAAGTCCACACTGAAAATTCATACAGATGGAAGCACTAACCTTATGTATTTATTTATTTTAAATATTTGGCACTCTGTCCTCACTAGGTAATTTACAAAAATGTAAAACACACACCATTTGTTTCATAATTACACCATAATTGACAACAACAAGCAAACATTTCGACCCCATTAACCTATTAACAGCACCAATAAAATGTTTCACATTAACCAAACACAGACTGGAATACAAATGTCTTTAAGGACTTCTTGAAGAATGGAAAAGATGCATCCATATATATTTCCCTCGGAAGGGAGTTTCAAAGGTGTGGAGCCACCACTGAAAAGCCCCTGTCCCCAATGCCTTCCAATCCAACAGCCCTCACTGGTGGGACAGTGATCAGGGTGTCTTAAGCAGATTACAAAGCCAAGGGAAGCTCTTATGGGTGCAAGTGTGTCCTTCAGATAACCTAGCCCAGGCATCCCCAAACTGCGGCCCTCCAGATGTTTTGGCCTACAACTCCCATGATCCCTCGCTAACAAGACCAGTGGTCAGGGAAGATGGGAATTGTAGTCCAAAACATCTGGAGGGCCGAAGTTTGGGGAAGCCTGACCTAGCCCCAACCAGCCTAGTAGATGAAACTTGAGTTTGCAAATTGCCAAACTGTGTCAGGAGTGTGGGCAGGAGTCAGGTTCTGGGGCCTGTAGTGCTTTGCAGGACTGGGGCCTGCCTCAGCTTGTGCTGGAGAGGCAAGGAGTGGTCACTCAGGTGAGGCCACTTGATAACTCACTGCACCTGGTGGCAGGAGCTGGGAGGGATAAAAACTCAGCATTTCCCTTCAGCTCTTTGCCACAGCAACGCTATCCCTGCCTTGTTGCATCTGGCCTCTTGCTTCTTGCTCCTTGGACCCTTGCCTTGCTGATGCCTTGCTCCTTGGACCCTCGCCTTGCCAACGCCCTGATCCTTGACCCTTGGACCTTCGCCTTTCCGATGCCTTGATCCTCGACCCTTGGACCCTCGCCTTGCCGACACCTTGCTCCTTGACTCCCAGACCTTCGTCTTTGCCTCTGCCTTGCTCCTTGACCCTGCGACTGCCTGCTGCTGGACCCTCAGCCCTGCACCTGTTCCTGCTTCTACACCACCATCTTGCCTCTGGTCCTGACATCCTCAGCCAGGGCTTCAACCGCCCGCTGACCGGACCATGATAAACTGCTTCTGCAGAAATAATCCAAGGCAAAAATCTAGAGAAGCCTGTGTCATTTCAGTCCTGCTAGGGAGTCCAACAAAATTCACTCGCATGCTGCAGTACTTCCCCCCCCCCCCATGTATGTTTGAAAAACAGGAAAGTTGCCGTTTTCTCCTCCACCCCTCGAAACATCTTCAACCGCGCCTGGGAAACCTCGACAGCCAACTTGCGCAGGGAGGTGAACGAGGGATAAACCGAAAGGAGGATCTGAATTATTTGTTTAAGAGTGTTTCGTCAAATCCAGTCTGTAAAAATTGCTCTGGGTTAAGGCTGCCGGCGCTAATCCTCCCCTGTCATCCGCTGTGACCCTTCAGGGCTGTGACAATAAGGGCGGAAGAGCTTTTACAGTAATGCCATGTCATATCTCTAAAGGATTCCTACAAATCTGCCCGTGAGATTGGGAGCCAGGGAGAGGGAAGGGAATCCAATTTAGCAAGAGCTTTAACAAGAAAACACATGGGGTACGTCACAAATCCGTGTATAACTGCTTGGTAGGGCCAGATGGGGAGGAGGGAAGCCGGGGACATCACATCTGAAATGAGAAATCTGGTAAGGTAACATTGAGAAGCCTGGTGGTACTTACGGAAAGGGTCTTTCTTACACATCGCATGGAGTTGCAACATGTTGCAGTAGGTTTCATTTCAGGGGGTTGACTGGATGAAGCCTTGGGGGTCCCTCCTAACTCTACAGTTCTGTGCTAGTTGCTTAGAAATGCTCCAGGCCTTTTGAGGCCTTCTTATCTCATGAGGGAACAGGGGAGCCTTTTCAATGAACCAGCAGAAAAACAAGTCGTCTGCAGAAGTGATACTCCTGAGACCAGCCTTGCAGTTCGGGTGCACGGAAACAGCTACAGATGCCACATTTGTTTTTGTTGTGTGTGTTTTACAAAAAAAAATAGATTTTACAATACAAAATCATAAAAAATTCAAAAACCATAACCATATACAGATTCCTCTGAATCTCAGGATTTCCCCACCCCCACCCCCTCCCTGGAGTCCCGTTTTGATCAATTACAACTGCATCTTCCTCCATATTATATTACAGGCAAGTTCCAAGAGACTGCGATCTACTCCCAATATATTAAAAAAAAACTGGCAACCCATTGGATTGACCAAAGTTCTTGAGCTTTTTTTTGGGTGGGGAGACCCAAAGTTGTTGAGTTTTTTGGGGGGGACCCAAAGTTTCTTTTTCTTTCTTTTTCTATCCCTAAGGATCACACGATCGACCAGGATCAACCACGAACGCCCCACGATCAACCGGTAGATCGCAATCGACGGGTTGGACATGCCTGCTCTATTACCAGTTCCATCTGGTACGCAGGCTGAGACCCTACCTGCCCACGAAATGTCTCACCAGAGTAGTGCATGCTCTAGTTATCTCCCACTTGGACTACTGCAATGTGCTCTACGTGAGGCTACCTTTGAAGGTGACTCTGAAACAACTACTAATCCAGAATGCAGCAGCTAGACTGGCGACTGGGAGCAGCCACCGAGACCACATAACACCGGTCTTGAAAGACCTACATTGTCTACATACGTTTCTGAGCACAATTCAAAGTGTTGGTGCTGACCTTTAAAGTCCTAAACAGCCTCGGTCCAGTATACCTGAAGGAGCGTCTCCACCTCCATTGCTCTGCCCGGACACTGAAGTCCAGTGCCGAGGGCCTTCTGGTGGTTTCTTCGCTGTGAGAAGCCAAGTTACAGGGAACCAGGCAGAGGGCCTTCTTGGTAGTGGTGCCCACCCTGTGGAACGCCCTCCCACCAGATGTCAAGGAAATAAACAACTATCTGACTTTTAGAAGACATCTGAAGGCCGCCCTGTTTAGGGAAGTTTGATGTTTTATTGTGTTTTTAACATTCTGTTGGAAGCCGCCCAGAGTGGCTGGGGAAACCTAGCCAGATGGGCAAGGTAGAAATAAATTACTAATACTACTACTACTACTACTACTACTACTACTACTACTATTATTATCCATATTTTCAATGGTAATTGTTACACTCCTAGTGAAATCAAATTCCTGCCCATGTTTCCATCCGCTTACAGTGGTCTTTTAAATAGCTTATACATTTTTCCCATTCTTTTGTAAAGTTTTCATCCTCTTGGTTCCTGAATTTTCCAGTCAGCTTTGCCATTTTGGCACAGTCCATCAGCTTGGTTTGCCATTCTTCTCTGGTAGGGATTTGGTCTTCTTTCCGTCTCTGGGCTACTAGCATCCGAGCGGCTATTGTTCCATACATAAATAGTCTTTTCTGGTCCTTTGGAATATCGGTACCTGTAATTCCTAATAAAAAAAGCTTCTGGTTTTTTTTAACCAAAGTTAACTGAAGGCTTCGGCTGCAGGCGCTTGCCTCCACTTCCACCGCCGCTCGTTCATTGCGGCCGCCGCCGCTGGGGAGCTCTCGGCATCCCCTCCATAGGCGGGAGGAGCGCGTGCCTTGGGAGGACGGCAGTGGCGCGGGGGGGTTGCGGGGCAGGCTCGGCAGCGCCCCCTCCATTTTCACGCCCTAGGCAATGGCCTAGTCCGCCTAAATGGACGCACCGGCCCTGATTCTTACAGCTCAACACTGTGCACAGTTAATTCAAGTGGTGCGCTTCTATTCCTCACCTGTCTGTGCAGATTCAATATCTCCTGGGAACATGCAAAAAATGTTGCACCCTCACACAGGCAGCAAATCAGTGCCCCAGAAGGACAGCCTACATTTAGGATGTGGGGTATGAGCTTAAAACATTTTAGAAGCACTGCCTGAACTAGCTCATATATATAGATAGATGTCAAGGATATATAGATAATATAATATATATAAAAGGCTGCTTTTGGCTTCAAAGACTTAATTAAGAGAAAGTGCTGTTGGAATCAGCCCTTGTTTCAGCAGGCTACTTTTTTTTTTTTCCTTCAGCGGTCGGAGATCAAGTTTGTTCAGTGCCTGCTTGCCAGATCCAAATTTCACACTTCAGCAGCATGACTGGTATTCTATAAAACAGCCACATTCTGAACATAAGAACATTACAAGCCCTGCTGCATCAGAGCAAAACTCTATCTGGCCCAGCATCTCATTCCAACAATTATGTTTCTACTAAATTCTTGAGCCTGGCTACCCTGCCCAGGCTCTGCCTGCTTGCTGGAAAATGGAAGTCCTCATAGGGACACTGCTTCTCGCCAGGCACGCTGCCTGTGGTGGTGTTTGAGACTTGGGGCAAGCAAGGTTTTTGTGGGGGCAAGGACGCTGGTTCCTTGGTGAGTCTTCCTGGCTCAAGGGCAGCAGTCCCTGGAGCTCTTGGCTCAAGCTGTTTAGCTTCACAGGTGTCATATTCATAGCTGCCAAGTCTCCCGTATTCCCCGGAAAATCCCCGTTTTTCCAGCTGTTCCTAGCAGAAAAAACGGATCCCCCCCCCCCGTTTATTCTGGCGCGCCGGCCATTTTGGAACTGGGTGGAGCATGCTCAGAAGTGACTTTTGATGCTGCTCTGCCCAGTTCCAAAATGGCTGCAGTGCGACTTCTGGCGTGGTGGCCATTTTGGAAGTGGGCAAAGCAGCATCAAAAGTCACTTCTGAGCATGCTCCGCCCAGTTCCAAAATGGCGGCAGCGCTACTTCCGGTCTGCTACTTCCGCCCGGTCCTTTATTTCTCCGACAGCAACTTGGCAGGTATGCATATTCCAATGGTCCCTGGTTCCTGGACTCAAGCTCAGTGTCAGGTCGCAGATCTGGGGCTACTGTGGCCATTACTCATCTAGTCCCTACCTCTCCAAGCCTCTGTCCAGCTCATTGCTGGGAATCTGGACCATGACAACAGAAATGGTCCTGACTGATCTTTGCATGGCTTCCAGCCATACAAGCCTCCCTTTGAAATAAGGGATATCTCTGGGAGTAATCGTCCTCCTATCGAAAGCCTGCCTTGTCAGTTCTCAAAGCCAGTTTACCTCCCCATACTTGTCCCTCTTTGTGCCAAATAATCCCTGTTCCACACAGATCTTCTTAAGCGGCCCAGTTCCCTCCAGGCTGGTCAAGTCAGCTGTCATTCGCAGGGTGATTTAACTGTCTATCCCTTTCACCAAGGAACTCTGGATATTGTGGTAAAGGTAAAGGTCCAGTCACGGATGACTCTGGGGTTGCGGTGCTTATCTTGCTCTATAGGCCTCAGACAGCTTCTGGGTCATGTGGCCAGCAAGACTAAGCCGCTTCTGGCCAACCAGAGCAGTGCAAGGAAACACTGTTTACCTTCCCACTGGAGCGGTCCCTATTTATCTACTTGCACTTTGACATGCTTTCGAACTGCTAGGTGGGCAGGAGCTGGGACCAAACAACGGAAGCTCACCCCGTGGCAGGGAATCAAACCGCCAACCTTCTGATCGGCAAGCCCTAGGCTCTGTGGTTTAGACCACAGCGCCACCTGTGTCCCGTGAAGGGAATAGGAATGTCCTAACAACTCTCAGCGCCCTATACCGAGTGAGAACTACCAGAATTCTTTGGGGCAAGTCATGATGGTTTAAAGTGGTAGCACGCCTCTTTCAATGTATAATGCAGACAGGGCTTTAAATAAATAAATGCTAATTACTATTTTGAGCCCCTGTACATAGGAGGGGCAATTCTAAATACAGTCAATGTCTTGAAATCCCTTTAAATTCTTCAATTTGCATCAAGTCACTCCAGCTTTCCTTTCGTTAAAAGTTCCCTAGCAAACTAGGGACGGACAGAACACACACATCCTCCCCAAAAAATATTAGGTGTCCTGTCCGCTCTGATCTCAAGTCCGCTGAATTCCCTCTAAATGCTTCTGATGTTTCACCAGAGGAGAAAGAACCCCTGAATTTTCGCTTTCGGCTGAATTCCCTGTTCACGATTCACGATGCATTAGACTTGCCAGTCCATTTCGTGGGCTGTGAATCTGTGATTGGGTAAGACAGACAGGTAGGTAGGCAGGCAAGGAAACCAGTCACGGCTGCCCGTGAAGGAAGTGAATTGGCTGCTCTCTACACCCTGTGCATTGTGGGAGAATTGCGGCTCTTGCTTCTCACCCAGGACATCTGCGTGAGTGAGGCAGCCAGTGTTCCCCCTGGGGCTTTTGTGTCACTTTAATTGACTGCCTGTCGGTGTTCTGCCATTGTTTTCCCACTGCCTTTTAGCTCCTTAAAGACTTATGAAGAAGCGCGATGCAATTGCAAGGACAGCGCCTCCCCAGTGGCCTTCCGGAGGCTTTATAAATGTCTTGTTGAATCACAGATGAAGTGTGCCGGTTTCCCCAGTAGCTGTAAATCTGCTGTTCGGAAGATGGGGACCTGCCACCTCCTTAATGATCTTGACGAAGTTTGGATCGGGTCCACCCAAGCCAATTGTTCACATCTCTTCCTGATGTGTCCATCAAGGGGGCCATGTCTCCTTCATTGCTGCTCTTGGGATGAGTGACTGATGGACAGTTCAGCTATGGTTGGACGGTGGGGGTAGCTAATCCCGGTGCTTCACACACCAACACCATAGAATCATAGAATCATAGAGTTGGAAGAGACCACAAGGGTCATCCAGTCCAACCCCCTGCCAAGCACGAAACACCATCAAAGCATTCTTGACATATGCCTGTCAAGCCTCTGCTTAAAGACCTCCAAAGAAGGAGACTCCACCACACTCCTTGGTAGCAAATTCCACTGCCGAACAGCCCTTAAGGTCAGGAAGTTCTTCCTAATGTTTAGGTGGAATCTTCTTTCTTGTAGTTTGAATCCATTGCTCCGTGTCCGCTTCTCTGGAGCAGCAGAAAACAACCTTTCTCCCTCCTCTATATGACATCCTTTCATATATTTGAACATCGCTATCATATCACCCCTTAACCTTCTCTTCTCCAGGCTAAACATACCTAGCTCCCTAAGCCGTTCCTCATAAGGCATCCTTTCCAGGCCTTTGATCATTTTCGTTGCCCTCTACTGGACACGTTCCAGCTTGTCAGTATCCTTCTTGAACTGTGGTGCCCAGAACTGGACACGGTACTCCAGGTGGGGTCTGACCAGAGCAGAATACAGTGGTACTATTACTTCCCTTGATCTAGACGCTATACTCCTATTGATGCAGCCCAGAAGTGCATTGGCTTTTTTAGGAATGCACCAACATTTTTCTGACCCTCCATGATGTCATCAAATTTGGCATGGTGGCAAAAATGGAAGGGTTAAAAAAAAGCAATCAGACATGTTGCTGTGGTGGGTGTAGCACCCTCCATTTGATATGGAACTACATCTTCCAAAATTGCTATTATTATTTATTAAATCAGTATACCACCCTGAATCTGTAGATCTCAGGGCAGTTCACAATATAAAATTGCAATATATATAAAAATACATACTGTAACAACCACCACCCCAATACATTTAAAAGGGCTTTCAGATGTCAATCAGAACCAAAGGCCTGATTGAAGAGGGATGTTTTTGCTTGGTGCCTAAAGGTGAACAGTGGTACCTTGGTTCTCAAACGCCTTGGTACTCAAATGCCGAAAACCCAGAAGTAAGCGTTCTGGTTTTCGAATGATTTTCAGAAGCCAAATGTCCGATGAGGCTGTCGGCTATTGTTTCTGGGGCACCTGCACCAATCAGAAGCTGCACCTTGGTTTTTGAACATTTCAGAAGTCAAATGGACTTCTGGAGTGGATTAAGTTTTGCGCTTTAGTTTTTGCTATTTATTTTGCGTTTTTGTTTTTGAGGCTTTTTTTGCTTAATTTGTCTTTGTGACTGTGTGGAACC